>NC_071510.1:54316779-54619810 GCF_027887155.1 Malaclemys terrapin pileata | reverse complement strand
TGCATTTGGTGTGGAACATAGCAGTTGTTTAACAGTTTAGAAGCGGAAAGAAGGATTACCCTATCTAGGTGAATCTGCATGGGGAATTTAGGTAAGGAACTATATATTAACTAAACTGAAATGTGGCTAGGATGTTGGAACTAACTCTTCTATTATCATGAAATGTGCCATGGAATCTTCAGTCACTTCTAATTATTATTATTTACTTAGGAGTCCCAATTGTAGACCAGGACCTTGTTGTAGTAATGGTCAGGATCTCAGATTTATGTCTCATTGAAGGCACCTAGCATTGTGGTAGAACATTGGTTCAGTACTTCCTTAGATGAAAGGATATTCTCTACTGAATCACCATTACCAACATTGCTAGTACTGGGAAGCGGGGGAGAAGGGAGGTTGTAGATCTTCCATCTGAGTAATGCTTAGATTGGCCTCTTCTTGACTTGTGAGATCATAATCTGAGGTAGCATATTGGCCATGCAAATATTGAATTTTCTGGGCCATATGCTTTCATATTGTAATTCCACTGATTCCATAGTTAGCCTAGAGATGAATCGGGCCCTCTGTGATCATAGGCATAGCCATGGTGTAATAAAACAAAGCAAGTGAAATGACAAAATCAAACTGTTTTCCGTATTTATACAACATCAATTGAAAATAACCACAATACAAGTTGCCATTTGTTTACTTGTGGAAAGGTAGTGATTTCTCACAAACAGCCAATGTAAGTGTTTTTATTCACAAAGATTCCAATACATACATTTAAACATGCTAGTTGTGTATTGCCCTTATAGTAAAAGGAATGAACCACAAGTAGGGCTATGATTTAGTCATGGGTATTTTTAGTGAAAGTCATGAACAGGTCACGGGCAATAAACAAAAATTCACTGCCCGTAACCTGTCCATGACTTGTACTATTACCCCTGACTAAATCTTAGTGGGGGGGCGGCGGGGGGGGGACTGAGGGGGTGGGCGCTGCTCTGGGGGGACCAGGGGGACGGCTGCTGGGGGATGGGACGGGGGGCCAGCTGCCAAGGGCCACCAAGCAGCAGCTGCTCTGGCCACCCCCGGGGCCAGCTGCCCAGAACTGTCCAAGCAGCATCCAGTGCAGCTGGCCCTAGGGCCCCGGGGTCAGCCACATCAGCTGCTGAAGAGGTCATGGAAAGTCACAGAATCCGTGACTTCCGCAACCTCTGTGACAGACATGGAGCGCTAACCACCAGTCATTTGGGGCCCAATCTTGTGAGGCTTCTGAGCACCCTCAATTTCCATTGAAATAGGGGTGAAATCAGTAGGAATGAGGAAGCATAACACCCTATATTGGGACAGACTGAGATACCCTAACTTCCACTGAGTAGTGCCTTCCTCTTCTAGTAGGCCCCTTGAAATGGTTAGGACTGTGCAAGCAATAAGGTTATACTCAATGTGAGTAAGGTTATTGCAGTCTGGCCATTAATCAGGCATTTATTTATAAATGGAACATGCACTGTTTGGGAAGATAACTTTATATAATGACATATCTTTTTGTCCCTGTAATGTAAAAGAAAACACAATAAACCCCATGCTTAGTTTCTACAGAATGACCTTGCTAATGCTACTGACCAAGAGACCCATTGTGAATTAGTTGGTTTTGTGAATTAGCCACACTAGTGATAAACTAACTTTTTAAAAAGAGGCTAATACATCACAAAATGCAATTTGTTCATTTTTATTTTGACATAATTTAGTTTGTTATTCATGGTCAATGTACTGAGGTATATTTTGCAAACAAAAAACCTCTTAGGAATCTGAGAGCTCACTCTAGAGAATCCTCTATTTATTAGATCTTAGCTAAGAAATATGAGGAGACCCCTTCTTTTTTTGAAGGGGTGGGAGAGGATTGTGTGTGTGAGTTATAAAGTACTCCAAGTTAAAGACATGATGGCTAAAATGCTGGTAACCACGAACTTCTAGTCTATATTAACATTTCCACCATTGCTAACACTTGTGGATCTTTACCAGTAGTCACAATGGACAGAAATCTTGGGAAACTTGGCTAGCATAGACACAATCTATACATCGATGATGTGGTAAAGTAGGTGGCACTATCTGATACCATGGAGATTGTCCTAATAAATATACATAAGTAGAATAGACCCTTTTGAATCAGTACTAAAATGTAGTCCCTATATTATGCAAGGAGGCATCACAATGCTAAATTTTGCTTTATAAAGTTCCTGGCCAGGTGTGGTTGTTAGAGATTCCATGGTGCTCTTCATAAAGTAAAGATCTCAAACTCAATGTTGTGGACAAATTCCAAGTCTGGTCTGAGTTGCTTTATCACATCGCTATGAGCTGTAACAGCAGCCTGGATTCCTGCAAGGGGATCCTGCAGAGTTCTGGGCAGAACCAGGCTCTCAGGCATTTGCCATCAGTGTTTCTGAAACTATATATGCTCTGCCAGATCCCAGCAGCTGCAGTATGAAATTGACATGATGCTTTTCAGTTTCACCATAGCTGTTCATTCAATTTAACTTTGCAGCTGCCAGTGCTTCCACTCCAGAGTTGTGCAACTCAGGAATCCAGCTGGCCTTGGAGTCTGTAAGCCATGGGATCCCTGGCCCATGGCAATCCACGTGGCAGGGTAGCCCCAGTGTCACGGACCTGGGAAACCCTGGCATCCCTAAGAGCCTGCCAGGAAACCAGAAAGGATTCTACCATCCTCGTCACCTGTGATTTGAGAAAAGTTTGTCAAATTTAAGCTGTTTCTGGGAAACATTTCAGGTTCAAAGAATTGGCATATTCTGCTGAAACTCTGTTTTGTCAGAAAATTCACAACCAGCTATAACAGGTACATTATGTGTATTCAAATCTTTTGTTTTTTTTCATCCTGTCACTCACTTAAGTTCACCTTTTGTGTGTTTGGTTTTTTGGGCAACTTATAACTCATGCTTATAAAGGCGGGGCTGGGAAACTACAAAATTGCTTCGTATAGCATTTCAGGTAGCTCTCTGCCCTAGGGAAAATGGAACTGGAGTGGAGAACAGCTTCCTAGCTGCTCATTAAGCTGTGTCAGTGCACTGCTAACTCTAATATGAACTGAGGCAGCTCTGGGATTTGGTTTTAGACTGCACCTAGCAACAGAATATGTTTAGAACTACTGGCTAAATTCCTCCTATGTTTACAGACAAGAGTTTAAAAAAAAAATCAAGGAAATTCTAAGTGGTCTGCATTTGTGCTGCTCTCTACTTTTTCAGCCTTTTGATGAGGAAAGGCTTTTTTAGATTTTTTTTTTATATAGGACCTGATCCTGTTAGCTCTCTAACATATGGAACTCCTGTAGGACTGAGCCCCAATTGTTTATTCCTGTGTTTATTGTCGCTTGTGATACAAACCAATAGAAGCTAAGGCTCTGTGTCCCTCATATTATACACATGGGACTGTAGCAGGACATATGACCATCCCACTGACAGCAAACCTAACCAGCATCCCTGCACTCAGGCAGTGCCAATTAGGCACACCTGCAGAGCATACTCTGCTTGGAGAAGGGGAGCTTAAAGAGGTGAAGCTTGCCACAGGTGATAATTAGACTCACAAAGAACCCTGGGAATGAGCCCAATTCCTGCAGGGAACAGTGAGTTTGCCCAGGAGCAGGGGTTTGGAGAAAACCCAGGGGTAAGAGACATGAAGAGATGATGGCTGAGCCTAGGCTGAGAGATGGCCGACTACAGGGACCTTCTGCACATGGATCTCCCCAACTCCATGTGGAGGTCACTCACTTCCTTAGTGGCACCATTCCTTATGGCACATTTGTCCCTTTTCTGGGAACTCACAGAGGGCTCTCTGTGAATTGGGAACTGCATAGGAAGCGGGAGGCCCCAGACTGTATTACCTTATCTGCAAATATCAGCGGTTCAGATAATTCCAGTTTCATACCTATTGCTGGTTGCCCATTCAGTTCAAGTTATCTGCATATTTCAAAGCAACCAAATTGCACAGAATGGGTCTCTTGTGTATTTTATGATGATGATTAGACTGGCCAAGTTCATGTTCAATCTTAATTCTATAACCATGGGCCTGATTCTCCTCTTATGCCAATTTTACACTGGTGTAAATCCATTTTCCTCCATAGATTTACTCCTGATAAATACTAAGGTATTTAAGAGGAGAATTTTGCAATAAGACAAAATGTGCTGAAGCACCACCAGAGTTCTTATTTTTATTTTTTTATATTTTTAAATAATAATAAAGAGGAACAAAAAACTAAAAAGTAGCAGCTTGTTTACAGTGTGGTGATAAGACAAAATACAGAACTGAACTGAGTTGCACATTTGTTAAGCCACAAAAAGAAACCTAATCAAAGAAGATAATGCCGCAAGGTTGTGATATAAGAGTAAAGAGGCAGAAGCTCCAGATACAACTCAACAATTCATTGTCACTTTAAATCTGTTATTTATTTTCTTTGTTGTACCTATCAATGGAAGGCCCTTTTTATGATTTTCCACAGTGGAATTCCTTATCAAATCAGATTAGAAATATAGGATTTCCCACTCCCCACCTACGGATTTCCTGATTATCTGGCAATTCCAGATGCAGCAAAAGCAGTAATGGGGGAGTTCCATTTAGGGCATGAAGCCAGCATATATTTCCAAATTTAGACAGTATGTTTTTGACCCTGATAGACTGTGTTGTTGTGATTATAGCTGGTGGACTAGTGACAGCAATAATTATAGTGACAGCCATTGTCTGAGTATTTCCATTAGAACCATGGTTTTCAGACTCCTAACTTTTCAAAACTTTCACCTTCATCTCTGCTTGAAAGTAAACTTTTTGGAAAGTTTGAGCAAACTTTTATTTTCTTAATATAAGAAAGGAAAATAATATATTCTAGTGCTGAAGTAGCTGAGGGGTAGAAAATAGAAATTTGACAGAGAAATATCTATCTTCTTCTTCATATGGCTGATGTTTTAGTTAATGGAATACATTGTTCGACTAGTTATGCCAGTGCACCACGATAAAAAAATGTAGTAAGCTTTTGTTGAAATCATTTGTTGCATGTGCTCAATAGCTTCTGTAATTAGATTAAAGCTTGTTTCCAATACACCAAAATTCCCTAATCAAGACTACGGAATGCAACATTTTAATTTTTTTTGAACAGTTGTTTCATATTTGTGAGAGCACAAAAATATTTTGTTGTTAAAAAACAACAACACTGACATTGCTTAAAGCAACCAAACTTTTATTTGAGGTTTTTGCCAGGTTTTTGCATACAACTCACCATCTCTGAAAAAATTTGAGTTGCTAAGGAAAAATGCTGGTAAATGCCTTAGCCCTGACAATTGTTTTGTCTCTTACCCATTTTGGGAAAGAAAAATCTTTGAAAAACAAGTTAGGGGCTATAACTGACTTCAGAGGGATGAGTCTGATGAGTGAAGCAAGAAGAACATGACTCATAATATAATCATTTATACCCAATATAAATGTTACAGTATTTTCTCCATTTTTTATAAATGACAGACCTCAAAGACAAGTTTCAGAGTAACAGCCGTGTTAGTCTGTATCCGCAAAAAGAAGAACAGGAGTACTTGTGGCACCTTAGAGACTAACAAATTTATTAGAGCATAAGCTTTCGTGGACTACAGCCCACCTCAAAGAGTCTGCATGTTTTACACAGGCCTTTCTTCAGCCTCCTGAAGGTGCCCTTGCATCTAAGTTGATGCTATTTGCAAATTGAACTGAACACAACTCTAATACCAGGTGTGTACGTTTTCTTTCCCCAGGGGTCTGTTTTAATGCCATATTTTTTCTTGTGTTTACAGAAACCGAGAGATGCTAGAGAAGTGAAAAAGCTATGGGTTGACTTGGCACAAGCTAAGCAGGAAGCTTCCATCACTGTTCTGGAATTAAAGGAGAAGATAAAGACTCTCTGTGATGGAAAGTTAAACCCCTAGAGGTCAGTATAACCATAGTAACATTAACACCTGGCAATCTAGGTTTAAGTCATGTTAAGAATGCAATAAACCAGCTACAGCAAAGAAACTTCTAGTTAAACTACACTCTGTCCTTAATTAACCCCTACAGCAGGGGTGTCTGGAAGCCACAAATGTTTCTAGGTAGGAAAAGCGATCATTATGTTATGAGACAGTGTGTTGTGAGGTTGCTAGGGTGAAAACTGAACCCTGAGGTTTGGCTATGTCTGGAGGAAAATGCAGGAGTGAAATGGACAGACTGACCCGTGGAGGGAATGAAGTGCCCAAGAGCAGATCAGCTGGCATGGCAGGGAGTGGAATATAACATAGAGAAGTAAAGTGGGATGATAGGCCTTGTAAGGTACAAAAGCCAGTGTTGAGGGAGCTAGCCACTGAGATGGAAATAGACTGGTTATGGACAAAGTGGTGCTGGTGAGTAGAAGGAACTCAGGCCTACCAGAGTGGTTTGAACAGTTTGACAATGTTTGCTAAATAAAGTGGGCATCCTTCCCTATTAAATGGCTAAAACTCCATTCAAGCAGTGACAGCTGCTGAAGGGCTAGTCACTGTGTCTGGGTGTTGCTAACACAGTCTGCAAGTCAAGGGAAGCTCTCTCATATGTTTTAAATGAAAACGGGTGTCTCCTAGAAAATCTTTCATTCTGAAAGGAGTGAAGTGAAGTGCATTTATTCCTCAGTACTCCTAACTGTTATAGAAATGGGAGGTGAGCATTCATTGACAAACCCCAAAAAGAGCATAGGATCAAGAATCGTAGGACTGGAAGGGACCTCAAGAGGTGGTCTAGTCCACTTCCCTGCACTCATGGCAGGACTAAGGATTATCTAGACCATCTCTGACAGGTGTTTGTCTAACCTGCTCTTAAAAATCATCAGTGATGGAGATTCTATAACCTTGCTAGGCAATTTTTTCCAGTGTTTAATTACCCTGACAGGAAGTTTTTCCTAATGTCCAAGCTAAGTTCCCCTCGCGGCAATTTGAGCCCATTGCTTCTTGTACTATCATCAGAGGTTAACAAGAGCAATTTTTCTCCCTCCTCCTTGTAACAACCTTTTATGTACTTGAAAACTGTTCTGTCCCCTCTCAGCCTTCTCTTCTCCAGACTAAATAAAGCCTTTTTTTAAATCTTCCCTCACAGTCATGTTTTTTATACTTTTAATCATTTTTGTTGTTCTTCTCTGGACTTTCTCCAATTTGTCCACATCTTTCCTGAAATGTGGACACAATACTCCAGTTGAGTCCTAATCAGCATGGAGTAGAGCAGAAGAATTACTTCTGGTGTCTTGCTTACAAGACTCCTGCTAATACATCGCAGAATGATGTTTACTTTTTTTGCAATAGTGTTACACTGTTGCCTCATATTTAGCTTGTGGTCCTCTATGATCCCCCAGATCCTTTTCTGCAGTACACTTTCCTAGGCAGTCATTTCTCATTTTGTATGTATTCAACTGATTGTTCCTTCCTAAATGGAATACTTTTAATTTGTCCGTATTGAATTTCATCCTATTTACTTCAGACCATTTCTCCAGTTTGTCCAGATCATTTTGAATTTTAATCATATCCTCCAAAGCACTTGCAAACCCTCCCAGCTTGGTATTGTCCGCAAACTTTATAAGCGTACTCTCTATGCCATTATCTAAATCAGTGATGATGATATTGAACTGATTCCTGTGGGATCCCACTCATTATGCCCTTCCAGCATGACTCTGAACTACTGATAACTACTCTCTGGGAATGGTTTTCCAACCAGTTTTGCACCCACCTTTATAGTAGCTCCATTTAGGTTGTATTTCCGTAGTTTGTTTATGAAAAGGCCATGCAAGAAAGTATCAAAAGCCTTTTAAAGTCAAGATATACCACATCTACCACTTCCCCCCATCCACAAGTCTTGTTGCTCTGTCAGAGAAAGCTATTAGGTTTGTTTGACATGATTTGTTCTTGACAAATCCATGCTGAATGTTACTTATCTTAATATCTTCTAGGTGTTGCAATGCTCCATAACATTAATTGCATTCTACAGGATGTGCCCAACTTTCATTTATGACCACTCTGCAGGACACATTTCCATGTTTGGGCTGTGGACTATAATAGATATGTGTTTAATCTTGCCAGTATAGATTGATCCAAACCCTGTTATTAAGCACATTAAGGAACCATACAAAATCCTGGGTGAATTCACCATCAAAGAATTCACCATTATGTGAGTTGGGGCAGCTTCACTGAAAGCCAAGGAGTTGTGCCTGGTTATGCCATTGATGAACTATGCCCCTGGTCTTTACATGGCTTTAGCAGCATTCAATAACATGGTTATTAGAGGATTTAGCCTCCTCCACATGGGATGATGAAAACACATCATAACAAGTTTGAGGCACTCCTGTGTTACAATATGCTGTCCAACAGAGCAAATTTCATTGTGTGCAAATGTCAGAACTTTATGATAGCAGTCTTTGCTTTGCAGACTGTGTGCAAAATTCATGTTGAATATGCTCACTCAAAGGCTATTTAAAACATGTAATTATAGGCATACAATGCATTGACCAAAGTGCAGGGTTTATTTGGTTTGCAATAGATGAGGTGGAAGAGCACAGAAGGTGTTTGTAATCACTTACTGTTCTGATACCACAGTAGTACTGAAGCTCACTGGGAGCAGGTTCCAGAGAAAGTAATAAACAGCTTTCATCATCTTTCCTTTTGTTGGTGTGTGTCACAATCAACAAGGAAAGTTACTTAAACACAGTGGGTCTCTGTGCTAACTTCATTTAGTTTTCAACACTACTTTTGAAAACAAGGGAAAATAAAAAAAAATAAATGATATAAGGGCTTAGATAACAATGGGTCCAAGAGAGAACCTTGGTCCATACCTTGCCCCAGGCACATCAATAACTTTCAAGAGGAGACAAAATGTTTTGGTTTTAGTTTTGTTTGTTTGTAACTTCTGAATGAGGTTTGCTAATGGGCTCAAACCACACTTCAGCCAGGAATGAACTTGCAGAGCAGAACTATAAAATCCTTAAAACAACAACAGAAACCCACCACCACCAATCAAAAAACAACCGGGATAGGATTCTGATCTCATACAAGATTTACATTGGTGTAACGCTATTGACTAAAATAGTTGCTCTGGTTCAACTCAGAGCAGAATCAGGCCCACTGAGTTGATACTAGGAACATAGAAACCCATTCACATCTCATGAAAATTTTTGAAGATAATTCTGGTTATGGATCATACAACTTCTGTGTTTCTCTTCTGCTTCTTGTGTTATTAGAAATTGTTACATAAGAAGGTCTTTGGTGCTTAGGAATTGATCTGTTCTTCTACTTTTCCTTATTTAAAGTAATAATCCTTTTTGTGATAACACATTGTGATGTCACAAAGTAATATTATCTCAGTTGGGGAATGAGCTGTAGGAATAGACGAGCACCAATCAAATACCCTCAAGTATTATTTTTATGGACAATGCTGTTTTCAAGAAATAGGGGTCACTTTATATCATCTTATCAATAACACAGTAAAATTGTGTTAATGATTAGAAACGCCTTAGGCTTTTAATCTAATTTTATTATCTTTCATTTTCCAAATCTAATGTTTTGCGCACACACACAATAAACCATTCAAGTAAAAATAGATTGTGCTACACTGTGACATATCCTATTTATGTCAATGGGAGTTCTGTATGTGGCTTAAGCGCAATATATGACCCTTTGTAACAGCCTATTATACAGAATAGTCCAACAACACAGTAATTCACATCTACTGCCAACAGAGGCCACTTTCTATATACAGTGAAACAGTTATTATTATGTTAGATCTTCTGACAGGATTATGTGGTAAAATGCAGAGTGGGAGAGAAATGTGAATTCAAATCTGAAATCTTTACTCAAATTCTATGGATGATTAAAGAACCTATGAGCTCATGGTAAATCTCTTCCAGTAAACTGCTGCTAACATTATGTCAGTCAAACTATTCTGAGGAACATCTGAGACTTGTGGATCTAAGCCCCCTACAGGGCTTCTCTCCACTGGCAACCTCAACCCTTTCCAATAGCATCATTATTCATATATATATAGCTATTAAGAGAGGATTTAGAGCTAAGTATATATTTAGGGTGAAAATTAGAGATGGGCCCAAATCAGAGAAGGCTAAATTGTGTAATTTGCACACAGTTCTGTGTAGGGGAGGTGCAGAGCCCTGCTGCTCCTGAGAGGGCAACAGAAGAGACTGTGCCACAGGATAGTGCAGACTGCTTCCCCAATACATTGGCCCTGCATGAGTTGCTTCCCAGAGAGAGCAAGATCCAAGCAGTTCCTGCTTACAGCAACTGCTAATGTGATCTGCCCTTGAGTCACACAAATGTGAGGGGAGCCGTCCCCATAATCTTTGTGCACCTCTACAGGGGCAGATCGTCATTTGGCCCAGAAATGTTTGTTTCTAAAACCACAATGATTCTTGTGGAACTTGGCAAAAGCCATTTGCCCTCTGGCTCATGCACATTTCTTACTCTCCTTTTCTGCAAATTGTTTTACAACAGCCGTTGCCCTTAAAAGAAGTGACAAAATACAATTCTAAGCACTTTTACTATACAAGAAATTATCATGCAGCAAGCATTAGAGAATTACATATGGCATGAACAGAATTGTTATCATTCACAAGAAGAAAATCCTGGTTTGTGATAGTAAATGTTACGTTGCTTGTCTCATCAGAGGTCAACAATATTGAAGGCCAGTGCCAGAGCCAAGAATAACACAGGAGTGAAGATTCCCAGTCTAACCAGTAAGTGATAAATCCTCTATGCACTTTCAGAAAACATGCTGGGAAAATCATTCTATGTATTAAAACAGTTAAGCTCTGGAATAGGCTTCCAAAGGAGGATTTTAAGAACAGGTTGGGTAAACACCTGTCAAGGATGGTCTAGGTTTATTTGGTCCTCTTGGTTCAGGAGGGCTGGACTTAAACACATCTCAAGGTACCTTCCAGCCCTACACTTCCATGATTCTATGTCAATGTTTTTGTCCTGCAGTTTGGGAAGCTGATCCAAAGACCACTATATGAGCCCAGAATATAAACCTTGCATTTATAGACTTAATAGAATAGCACAGCACTCATGAGTCTCTTACAAGTCTGTTTCCCAGCTTTGAGTAAGATGTAGTGGATTTTACTGACTCATCAGGGTTAATAGATCAAACATCTGACAAAGATAAGCCATTGCATATGCTCCTCTTGCCAGCTTTTCTGAACTATGTTTTGTGACCCCTGATCAGAAAAGGAGAGGTTTAATAGCCTCCTGCTTTGTTTTCTCTTGCCTGCTCCTTTTTCATTTTCACTTCATCGCTTCTAACACACACAGAACAGTATGTTGGGGAATGGAGAAGTATTCCTGATCTCTTGCTTCGGCTGAAGATTTGCAGTAACACTGTAGATATAGATTAGCCATCTGCATTTTTGCCACTTGTTTGGACCCACTCTGAGCAGGGTGGGAAGGCATGGTGGTAAATACACCATCAGCCAGTCTGAACTAGCATTCCGACCATCTTTAGCACTGATGGAGCCATGCTACTTCTTGAGCAACCATGGGAAAATTTCAGAAAATCCACACTGTTGACAAGGCCTTGAATTTTAGAAATTGGGATTTTTCATTTGCACTGCACTGCAGCCAGCAGCAAAGAGCAGGACCCATGAACTAGGCTGGGGACGAACTATATAACCAAGGCAAGGGGAATGTTCAGTCTGATATCTGAGTCCCAAGATGGGATGCATTAAGGTTTAATGTTGGTGTATCGGTCTCATTGCTGTACTGAATTAAAGAAATGATAGAATAATCCCCCTTATGTTCCTATGACATGACTGCTTTCAATCATATCTAGTTAGCTTTAGACTTTTGGCCCAAGAGTGATTTCTCAGGACTGGCTCCAAAATCTCAGGACTTTCAGTGAGACCATGACAGTGACTGAAGTCAACTCAGCTGTGTAAGTGATGCTGAATAGCTTGAAGCAGTGGTTTTCAACCTTTGTTCATTTGAAGACCCTTACAAAATTTCAAATGGAGGTGCGGACCCCTTTGGAAATCTTAGACATAGTCTGCGGACTCCTACAGGTTGTAAACCACTGCCCCAGAGAAGGAAGACAGAGCCCAAGTTGGTTGCAGGGAGAACAGTTATTGAGATGTTGAACTAATTGTTGTCTGGATTCACTTAAAGTAAGAGAAATAATATTTTCCTGATATATATTTTAATCTGAAAATTATTCATTATTTGGGGGCTTGGTTTTTGTTTTTCAAGCTTCCTAGAGAAGCCTGAAGGGGGAAGAGGGTTTGAGGTTGTGTCAGCTGAGGGGAAAATATCAGATTGCAATTTCCCATTATATGGTAAGCTGCTATGCTGTAAGTGTGCACGATGCTTAAAAATTCACACCCTCCAAAAATGTAGTGATGGAGCAAAATGGTCTTAAAACTGGTACGAACTATGCTCTTGCTGTTATGTTGCTCACTTAAAGGAAGGGAATACTTCTTTTGGGCTATAACTTAAGTTGTGGGATAGAGGTGAGAAACAGTTCTCTCCCTGCAGTGCCTGAATTTTCTATGATGCTGCAGATGCAAGTAATGTGGCTTTCTTGTGCCCTAGCTGCGATATAGGAGTTAAATCAGATCTAGGGAATGAGATTGCTACATGGCCATCCTAGCCCATTGCTCCTGAGTATGCTGCGGACCTGTCAGCTAAGGACCTGAATTAAGTTTGTCTAGAACGTTCCTATAACAAATTTTTCAAAAATAAGACCTGGAAAAGAAGAATTCAGCATGGTAAGAGATTGGTGAATCCACCTCAAATAGATTATTTCCAACCTATCAGCAGCAAGCAGTGCTGGATAGCTCATGGTGGTGAAGACCTGAAGAAAGGTCAAAGCATGAAACTTGAGGACATGACCATCAGTTACCGGCAGATAGAAAACTAGTGGGATTGTCATCAGATATTACAACACATAGAGGAGTAGGGTGGCAAGAGCTTTCTCTGGTTTGGTTTGAATGACAGCTCTGACTGCCTTGGGGACAGACACTAACCTTCTCCTTTTACAAACTTGCTCTTCACTTTAAATACTCTATGTATTTTCTAGAGAAATCACATTTCAGGAATCTGGGGAAACAGCATTTTAAAGTCCCAGTGCCCATTACTCTAGGCCTAAAGGAATGGACAATGCACGTTTAAAATCTTCCATTTAAAGAACTCCAGCAGTGTTAGGAAATAGCCTTAGCTGGCTTCAGTTCCAGTTGCTGAAAAATAATCTGAAAATTGGTGCTGGGCAGAATTCTACCGATCCAGGATCTTGGCAGAAGTAGCAGCACAGGGATTCAGATACTTATTGAATCCTTCTCCTAACGTGTCTGGTTTGGAAGCTGAGTTGGAAATCTCACAAGAGTAGAGTCTCATGAGATTTCCAGGATTTCCTAGTTTCAGCTGTGTCAGAAGAAAACTAGGTAGTTCGGTATTTTCACTTGCATACCCTGCTGAAGCTAATAAACGAAGAGGCACAGTTTTTTTTAAAGTTAACTGCACCCTTCTGAACTTGTTCTCATTCTTCTGCTATTACGACTGCACATTATTTTGATGAATTCACAATTGGCATGCATTCTAAACAACACGAGGGCGGGAGGCTCCTGAAGGAGACTCAATGTGATTATCTTAACTAATCGGATCAGACCAGGATCCCAGTCTGAGATCAAGGTAACTTTTAAAAAAAGGTTTCAGAGTAGAAGCCGTGTTAGTCTGTATCCGCAAAAAGAACAGGAGTACTTGTGGCACCTTAGAGATTTAGAAATTTGTTAGTCTCTAAGGTGCCACAAGTACTCCTGTTCTTTTTTTAAAAAGTGTGTTTTTATTTGCTATTTAATTGGTTTGCCATAAAATAAATAAGTGATTGGGAGGCAAACCTAGAGTATAAAACTGGCACAACAGGAAACTAACTGAAATTTAGTTGACAATTTTGTTTGTCAATTTCATTCTGTGCAAATAATCAAGAAACAAGTGGTTTCTGTAAGGAACTCTTTTGCAGAGACATTTTAGAACCCTAAATGATCTATTTAAAACATGGCCCAGACTCACCGGGGAGGGTCTAAAAATTCTCATAGATTTTTGTTGCAAGGGACTAAGGAACTTCAGGATCAGATCTGTCCCTCCTCCACGCATCACCCCCCCTCACTGCATAAGGTGGCTTAAGTGTCTCCATGGCACCCTCCCATCTCCTCCCTCAACCCCACAAACTCTCTCTGCATAGACCAGAATCAGTTCTGGAGAAGGAGTTGGAGATGAGTGAGCCAGGGTAGAGGGAACAGGTCAAGGCTGTGAAATGTGTCCACTTTGTCTGCACTCTCTAACCCCACAGAGATTACCTTGAAACATGGTTCCAGGCTGTATTAACTTATTTTGCATAGCCCTTTGGAGTCCTCAGGAGCTTCTGTGGTAATGAGGCTGTATTGAAGCTGCATAGCCATCAATAGGAAATCTGGAGCGACAGAGAAAGTCTTACCTCCAATACAGACTTTTGTTTAGGATAAAATGCCATTTGGGTGGGAGTTTGTAAGAGGCTTTTTATTCCTAAAAATATTTATCCTCATAAACCCATACTCGCCTGATTTTATTTTAGTTCTTTCCCATGGTACCTACTATACTGTTTAATAACTCTTCTTTGAAAAGAGAACCTGAGAAAGGACAGGCATAAAGTATTTTTATTTAAACTGACTAATAGTAAAAAGGAGACCTGGCTAAGACCTGGCTAGTAATCAATCTGTGACTGATTCTTACAGTTTCTTACAAATGAGAGAAGTAGCACATATTGGCATAATGTTAGTAATTTTTCCAAGTATAGATGGGGGGATTGGGCTTACTTCCAGATATCTTTTAACTGTAAATGTACAATATTTACAGGTCTATTAAAAAAAAGCAACAGAGTCCTGTGGCACCTTTAAGACTAACAGATGTATTGGAGCATAAGCTTTCGTGGGTGAATGCCCACTTCGTCAGATGCATGCAATGGAAATTTCCAGGGGCAGGTATAAATATGCTGGCAAGAATCAGTTGCCAACTACAGAAGCAGTATCTAAAGTACTGCGTATGTATACAGAGCAAAATTATGCAAAATAAGCTAGTCTTACACATTTCTTGAGAATATGAAATTGTTGGGGATTTCAGTTTCAGTGCAATGCAACCCAAAGCTAATGTAGAAGGGGTGTGAAGGGCTTGCTTTCACCTACATAATTTGCATGTAGGTATGATACTGCGAGAGATGCTATTACAATTATGTTTCAGTAAATTGGCTAGCATGGTTCCACCTAGTTTGTCCACATGGAAACTAGTAATATATGGATTAGCTGAGATAACTATAAAATAGATAATTATCTAAAGAAAAATTGAACACTGGCAATTTCAGTAGTGCAGTGGCAGAGCTATAGTTAAGGCTGGGATGAAATATCAGGAGTCCAATGTGAGTCCAATACTTTACACTGTTTCTTTAAAAGGTATACATGCTGTAAGACACCCTCATTTGCTAAGAATGCGGGGTCAGTGTCCTTGAGGACCCTGTGCTCTTTGAATGTTACTCTGGTACTGAAATCTTTTCATTGATTGCTGGAAAAATTTCACACTGCTTTTAAAGTACTGTTTATTACCTGTAAGGTTTTTAGAATATTTGTCCAGAACCTCTTTAGTTTACTTTCTTTGTATGTTACTAATTGCTCTGTAAGGCCACAACCTGATGATGTATTGACTTGTCCTCCACATAAATTGGAAAAACTTGGAACTATGGCATTTGGAATCTAGTCTTCATGATTATGGCCTGCCCTTCCATATATATTCGAATAAACACAAGCAAAAGGTGATTTATTTGTAGAACAAAATCCACAGTAAGTATCAGTGTTTGAGCCACAGCATGTTTGATCATTGGAAACACTGATCAACCACTACTTAATGGCTTCTTCCTGGATACAGATCTCAGGATACTGTGGGCACAAGTAAGGGATGTCCTAAAACTAGATCGTACAGGACAGGTGTTCTCCCTACCCACAATTATAGAACAAGCTTCCAATTCATGTTCAGAACTCATAATTTACTTTGATTCTGGAATAGGCTGTCAGTGTTTGTCTGAACCACCCCCCTGTTTGCACATGTTGATCCTGAGGAAAAGAATTAAATGGGTTCTGCTGTCTGATGAGACAGGGGGCTTCTTTCCCCACCCAAATGTAAGGGAGGTGCCAGTGTCTAGGTGACAGAGAGGAATTATGCAATCTGAGCAGTCCTGAGATAAGAATGCTGAGGACATTCAGGCCTATGGAAAAGTTTGAACTGAACTCTTGTATTGTTGTTAAAGCCAAATCTCAGGAGAGGGAGGGGGTGAAGTGTTGACTACCTATTGTAAGACAGCCATTCTGTCTCTGATTCATGAAAGCACTTAAGCATGTGGCTCTCTCTCTCATTGACTTCACTGGGACTTAAGTATGTGCTTACATGCTTTCCTGAAGAGGGATGTTGTCTTGAATCAGGTCCTTTTGTCTCTGCATTTCAGAAATATGTGGGGAATTTCAAATCCACAGTTTCTGGAAAACATTATCTTTTAAGAAAATGAAAGGCAGATTTATTCCTGGGAATGAATGAAGTGCCTACGTTATTATCACTAAATTAATATTTGCTCCAAATTGTGTGTTTGGTTTGCTTTGCTTTGTTTTAAATATGAGGTCTGGAAAGGTTACCTTGGCCTTAAGAAGCAGAAATATCTGCTAGAACAATGAGTGGGTTGTTGATTGAGCTCAGCAGCACCCAGAGAGGATGTGGTTTGACCAGCTCTGCCCTAACCATCAGGCATGATGGCAGTCAGTGAAAATGTTTATACAGCAAGAAGGAGTCTCAGATGACATGATGACTTGGAGGTAACTTGCTCTTTCTGAAGAGCATAAACAATCCAAAGAGATGCACCTTTAATCAAGTTTTCACTTTAATTCACAAAAACATTGTCCTCAACCATATCAGCAAAATGTCTTTCTTTGCGCCCTCTTTTTATTTAAATAATAAAAAAAAAGTCCTAAATCCTAAGGCAGTTCAGATTCCCCTGGAAAGTGATAAGAAAATACTTGACTTTTTGCTGACATGAATGCAAATAGTTAAACAGCTTTCAGAAAATCTTCTGCCTCTCAGCTCATCTGTGAGAGTTCAGAGGTATTGCAAATATGCAGCGCCTGTGATATCCCACTCATGATTGCACATCAGAAAAGTAGCAAACTTTATCAGTTAATATAGTTTTTGTTCAGGAAAAAGTTCTCATAACACTAAAGACTTAGGGGCTGCTTACCCGAACACCCCCAAAGATTGCTTTGTATACATGGATGAAGAAGTCAGATAGCAATGAACAGTAGTAAACAGACACTTCTAGACATGTGTACTTGGGAGTTATGCTCTACCACGCTATGGTTGAAACTCTGCAAATGGCTACGTTGTTGCTAAAATAATCCCCTTGACTATGGTGGGTAGGAATTTGTTTTTCCCCAAGACCTGCTAACCAACCTACACTTCACGCTAATCTCTAGACAAAAAAAAAAAAGACCTGTCTATACTGTAATCGTGCTAAAAGTTTTTGCTATCTGAGTCTAACCATAATGTGGAGAGAGCCCTATGGACCAGATGCTTAGAAGCAGTTCAGTGAGCTACAAAATGGAAGACCAAAATCAGGTGGGTCTTGCTGTCTGATTGATGGAGACTATCTGAGGAGACGGGCTTACAGTACAGGTTGTAAGCAGCATTTTTTCCCCATGGAAGGCAGAGGGAAAGAGAAACCCAGCAACCAAAATAAAGAGAACATTGTAAAAATGTCTCCTAGGAACTGAGGAAAAATTGTTCTGTGTTCTGTATGTTATTGTTTTGCATTATGGTGGCGCCTTGGGGCCCCAGTCATTGTTGTTGTCTTAGCATATGCGCAACATGCCTCAGGTGGCATGTGACCAGGATTCATCATGGATCATGGCTCCATTGTACTAGACACTGTACACAAGCTCATAACACAGAGATGATCCTTCCCCAGAAAGGCTTTACTCAGTTCTTAGAACAGAATGGGAGTTGATGAGCTTTCCCTGGGTAAGGAATAAAAAGTGAGTAAGGGTAACTTCAGAATTTGAGGTGAGATCGCAGTGAGTGTGTAGGCCTTGGGCTGATTCTCTGCACAGGGGTGAATTTCATTTGCCCTCCGTGCACAATGTCGATGTCAAGGGCAACGAAGTAAAATTAGATATTTCTTGTTTCATGTTTTTGAAAAATAAAAGGTGGGATGAAATGACTTTGCTTTACATCATTGCTGTAATTTCTAAACTTGGCATGGGAGCTTGTGAAAGAACAATTGGTCGTTTTCTAAAGAACATCAACTTTCTTTCAAAAAGAAAGAGAGAGAAATAAGGGGAAGTTTTAATCTCCAGTGATTTACAGAAGACATAATAGGGGGAAACTCTGTAAAAAGCCTGCATTCTTGGGTCTTGAACTTGATGATCACAATGTGAAGGTAAAAAAAATTCTTCCCACCCTTCCTCAAACTGTGTGTGTGAAGTCCTCTTTGTAATCTGTTTACATAGACTCACCCTGTGAGAACCCTCTCTTTCAGTATCGATCCCTCCCCATTTATGAAATTTCACACTCTCTGACCATGCATCATACTTGGCAGTGAAACCCAGAAATGTTATATCAGGAGTATGGCTCATTTTAAGCTATCACTCTTGATACCATAATTATGTGTGTTGAAATTTTGCATACTATCTGTTTAGGGAGATAAAGGTGATGAAACCAAATGCCCTTCAGTGGTGTCTGGTAAATTGTATTTTCCCTGTTTGTACAGTATTCCAAGAAGTGGTCTGTCATGGTTTTATGTGAATTCAGACAATAATCCTTAGTCTTTGTAGTGGTTTTTTCCTAATTGTTTACACTGATGGCTCCAGACTCTATCTAAACAATATTAGCTAGTATTTGGATTTTATACCAATTATGTAATGAACCATCTGGCAAAATTTAAAGCCCAGAGTAAAGTTCTGAAGAGATTATTGTCACAGCTGATTGCCTGGTCAATGACACAGTAGATATTAGTGATCTTACAAAATAGAATACTTGTGTGTAAAACTGCAGCCAGGCACTGGTTATTTAGATAAGCATATCCATCAAAGCCATCACAAAATATGTTTTTTGAAAAGCTATATAAAGTTTTAGCTTGGAGAAAGAAAATGAATATCTGTACACAGAAAAGAGAATGTTTAACTCAGAAACAATGTTGTTGTTTTTCTTCTTATTATTTCCCCAGATACCTGGAGGCATATTGTGGCATAGTTACCTTCTCCACAGGGACTAACCACAGGGATAGTAATTTACACTATTGATTAAGGGCCTGCAGCTTTTAATCTTAGGAACAATACAAAGATGTGTAGAATTTTAGAACCAGAACCCTCTTCAAACTGCATGATTACGGGACAAATTATGCCACTGCTACATTGCAGAACACACGATAGGAGATTTTCCAAAATTTACAACAACAAAAAAAGTGTGTGGGTGTATGGGGTTAATTCGGTTCTACCTGAATAAGAACAATTTCCATTAAATTTAATAGAAGAGCAGTTTTTCCCTGAGGAAGAACCGCAGCATGTCCTAGTTATGTGGTGAATAAATATTTACTAGATATGAATGATAAGAGTGAGGCAGTACTGTTAGAGCTCCAATATTGCTAACATTCAAGGCTTTATTTAGTCACCAAAGATGCCAAATATAGGACACTGCCATTAACTACAGATGGGAGCTGTTGGGGAGTGTTTAGATTTGAAATTCTTATAGAGCCCAAAGGCTTATGAATGAAACAGAGATCTATTGCAATTGGCTGGTATGTATTTGTTTTTGGATCTGTGCAACATTGTGAGGGGTGAAATTCAACCACCACCATTCACACTCCCTCCTCCTTTCTCTGTACAAAGCCTGAGTTAAAGGATGCATGAAACTACATGAGCATTGGAGTGAAGGGAATCCATCCTCCAATCTGCAGGCAGATGCAGTTTCAATGCTTTCTGTGGAGCAACAGACAGAATTTAAAACTGCCCTCCCTATCACCACTACAGCCCTTCCAGGAGATGAAGGCCCTCATCCAGCACAGCCTCTCCCCACTCCACAAATTGAAATCCCTTGCAACTGCTAGGAAAAATCTGGCCCATAGATTGAAAATTGCTTCTTGAATTTTGACAGCTGATTACAATATTCACTTTGTACTTTTAAAATAATGTATTATTCATAATGCTTTCAAACATGCCTTAATCTGCATTTCTGTAATAGAGTATAGCCAGCTGTGAATAGTCTTTAGTTCTGCTTTAAAAAATAGTCAGCTTGTGGCAACAGTTTTCAGCAGTGTATTGACACAGTTTATGGATGATTTTGATTCAGATAATCTTGGGCAGTAACCAGCCCATCTATTACACAGGATATTATTTTTCTGTACTATGTTGATTGTGTCCCTTCTTCATACTATGTGTGCTAAATAAGAAGTGCAGTGTTTCTCATGTACTAGAGATAGGCAATTATTTTTCTATCTTTCCTTTTATCTTGTCTCCCACCCAATATGACCCCATTTGTTCTTTATGTGCCTGTTTGGTCTTGTCACAATCCTAGATTGTGAGCATGTGGAGCCGGGACTGTCTATTTAATTTGTTTATATAGTGCCTAGAGCAGTGTGATCCTAACCTCTGATTGAGGCTTCTTGGTGCTATCATAATCTACTAGAACTTAAGTAGTTTTTATCTTTTTTCATTTTGCAAAATACCATAGAAGTCAAGCAAACATCCTATTAATCTAAAATAACCTTTGTTATGTTCTGTTTTTAGAAGCAGCAGTTTGCATTCCAGGGAGAATACTTAATGCATTATTTGTCTCTACTTGCAGATTTTTATCAAAAGTGTCAGTAATGCATGCACAAGTTTATTAGTGACTGGATACCATATTCATGTGGAATAATAGAAGGTTTTCAAATAAGTTGGAGGAAAACTGAAAAAATTTCTGATTCTGAAATGCCACCACAGTGCCTCACAGAACCTGTAGTTCAGGTAACTCAGGCTCCCATTCTTCTTAATGTGCCAACCTTCCCAACTGGACTTCATCTCCTATGCTGCACTGTGACCATATGACTGACATGGTGAACCACCTCCCATCGCCAAGAGGGAGGACCATGTTGCATGATGGAAGATGTAGTCCAACCAGCAAGCCCAGTCTTAAGAGGAGAATTGAAGCATGTGGCATTTGAACTACAAGTCCCACAAGACATCATGGCAGCATTTCAGAATTGAAATATTTTGCTTTTCAATATTTTGCCAGAAACTCTAAACAGTAAATCTCTTTACTTGTTAACTGAGCATATGTGAGATGGAGCAATGAAAGATAATAAACAAGCTTATTTTTGCAGAGCCATTGTTCAAAGCAAAGTCCCTCTTTGTTAGCTAGGTAATGCATACAGATAAGTAGTATACAACACTTTTGTGATTAGAACCTGATCATGACATGAAAGAAAAAATGTTTCTCACTCATCCTCAGACTTATGCTTATGAAGTTCTCTTTAACCTGTTTGCTAGAGATACTCTATTAGAACACTGTTTCAGTGTTTACCATCCCTGATTATCTCTGGCACAAATGTACTGGGGGAAGGGTGCAAGAAACCCTCTCTGTCCCCCACCCTTCCTGTTCCTGGACTTCTCACAAGGGCCAGGTGTATTCTCAATTATGACATTCAGTGGAGCAAAGGAACTGTTCCCCTTTTGCACCCTTACTAGTTCATCCTCTCCAAAGGAGAAGGTGGGACTATGTCTTCTGCACCAGCTAGAAGCGCTGAGAAGATACAGCCTGCACACTTAATTTCTCTCCAAATACCTGAACACATATGTTATCCCTCATTCCCTCCATTTACTCCCCCTGGATTGGTCTGACTCTGCTCTGTCTCCAAAGTTGGCTGGTTTTGTAATTTACGTAATCTGACCTGCAATTATTTGAAAAACTATATTTATTTACTAGTGTTGCCAGCTCTTATCATGAGTCTCATATTTGGGTTTTCCTTAAAAGCTGCAGCTCCTGGAATCAAGTGATTAGATGAGACTCCCAACTTTTATTTAAAAAATAAAATTAGCATCTAGCCCCCATGGAGCTAGATACTGTGGAGGAAAGTTTGAAAACATGACCCAAATGTCCTGTAAAAGCTCAAAAACAAGAAGGCAAATCGAAATATTGCAAAACGTGTTGCTTTTTAAAAAAACTCATGATTTTTTGAATGTTTGGGATTGGCAATACTGTTTCTAGGCATATCAGGGGTATAACAAAGCCTTTTGGAGGTCATTTAGAAAGCATGTGCAGTAAATGGCAATCTGTGACTCTTCCTAACACTGGTGCTTGCAGACTGCAAAAGAGTAAAAATGATCAAGAAGTGCAAACAGATCATAAGAGCAAACTGTCTAGCCTTGTTTAAAAACCTTTTTTCTCAGAGTGACAGGGCCTTTTCACACTTTCTCTTGCCAAAAGCCTGATTAAAAGAGCAGCAGCTCCTCAGAAAAATATCATATATTTTCCTTCCTTCGTTGATTATTAATGAAAATATTTGGATGAAAAAAGGATCTTTGTTTCTCAAGAGATCTGTTTATTCTCTACCTGTAGTCATAGTCCTCTGCTTGCTGGCAGCATAATAATTTCCACAGCAGCCCTAGAGCGATGTCACGAACGAAGGATTAGGATGTCAGATGGGTAATAAGTAGAAAGGGCAGATGAACTCTTAAGCAAAGATTCTGTTTTCATAAAAATATCTTTAGTAATAGATAATGAGAAGAAAAATAGAGGAACTATACAATACAGAAGCAGAATTGTTTCAGAACAAAATAGGTTTTTGTTTTCAAACTTCTCCTATGCAGTGACAGCTGCTCTTGAAGAATTTCCACTGTGTGTGTTGTTCATACTGTATTCTCCATTAAGGTCCTGATCCTGCAGTCCTGCCAGAAAGAAAACCCTCATCAAAGTCTTAGACTTCAAGGTGTCAATAGGACTTTTGCAAGACTAAGGACGGCAGGTGCACACTCTGAAGTGCTGGGTTCTGTCCCCTGCATGCCATTCTGGCGGTGTATAAGGACCATAAAGGGGCCTCAGTGCGTTGGGGAGAATTCATCCAATACAGGGGCAGTCTAAGTCCTATATAAAATCAGATTGGGAGATGCAGGAACCTGCTCATAGCTCTCAGTATTTCTGGGATTTGGGGTTGTACAGAATCTCACAAGTGGGTCCAGGGAAACTGCTCTAACTTATGTCAGAGGATGCACAGTTGGGTGCTGCCAACTGGCTTAAAGACATACTTAGAATCTAGTTAATAATGTTTTAATTAAGGTAATCATGGAGCAATTAGAGATGATAATAAATGGAAACCTTCAGGGTAGAGCTTATATACTTCTGATATAAACTAGAATAACCATTAATGGCCTAATTTTTGCCCCAGTACTTTCCCTGAATAGTTGTTTATCCTGTGCGTAGTCCCACTGAAAATAAGCATGAGTAGGGATGGCAGAATCTGGCCCTAAACTGCCACCGGGAACTGACCAAATGACAAGTTAGAACACTGAAATGTTACAAGGAATACCGCCACATTATTTCCATGACTATGCCACTGCTGTGGAGTTGGATCATGCAGTAGGGGCAAGAGAGGTATATTTCATTATTACTAGTACATCCAAGTCCCAACATTTTACATGACCCTATAGACCGAAGGACTATATTCTTCTGCCAAACTATAGCCCGTTGGGAACATGCACTTGTGGCTGATTATAGTAGTTGCTTGCATGAGAGACAAACAGTAAATCAGGATCTAAAAAATTAAATAGGGGTCTGATCTACAGCCTGTTAAGTCAATGGGATTCTTACTATGGAATTTGAGTGACACGGGATTTTCCTTTTACATATGCTGCGATGATTTAGTATATTATAAGCTTGATTTAAAAGAATATAAGGATCCTGCTTGAATTAACTTAGCAGATGGGAACAATTCATGGGTAATGCAGTTGTGCATAAAACATCCTCTTTTCTCAAAAAATGGTTCATGTACAATTCCCCATGCCAAAGTGTCCATTTTCTTGAGAGCATACACTATAGATAGATGTTTGGAGGCTGATTCTCCTCTTACTTATATGTGCGTAAATTTGGAGTCAGAGGAGTTATATCAATGTAAAATTGGCGTGAGAAGAAAATCAGGTACCCTACTATTTTGGTGCAGTACTGTGTGCGAGCAATCTAACAAAGACAGCAACTGTTACAATAGCTTGCTGTGACGTCAGAGCTGCTTGTCTCAACATATGCTCCTATTCTGACTTAAACCCCCAGGGATTCATTTTTGTCCTGAGCTCGGGGCCGTACGGTACCATATTGCTCCACCAGGAACACTCTAGATCCCTTTTTCAGGCAGAAGATTCCTGGAGCTTGCTGGTACAATGAGGATGTGCACATCACTCATCCTGAATTGTTTATCTGTCTGCGTTGGGTTTTTTTTTTTTCTTATTTTGGCTTTAGAAGATAAGATATTGCACACCTGATAACCTAGAACTTTGTCCAGAGAAAGAATCTGTTATCTAACAGAATTGGAAGTTAGCTTTCACCTTAACTATACAGACACTAGTGTCTGTACATGATGAGACATTTTCAAGACTATGTTTGTGCACTTCATGCACATTTGTAGGTCTAATTTGGGCATGTAATTATCATGATTTTGTGCTCATTTGTGAATGCAAATAGCCAATTAATGTGTAACTGGTCATTGATGCATACACAATCATAGTATCAGAGGGGTAGCCGTGTTAGTCTGGATCTGTAAAAAGCAACAGAGAGTCCTGTGGCATCTTTAAGACTAACAGATGTATTGGAGCATAAGCTTTTGTGGGTGAATGCCCACTTCGTTGGATGCATGCAATGGAAATTTCCAGGGGCAGGTATAAATATGCTGGCAAGAATCAGTTGCCAACTACAGAAGCAGTTTCTCCTCCCTTGGTGTTCACACTTCAACTGCTAGCAGAGGACCTCACCCTCCCTGATTGAAATAACCTCGTTATCTCCAGACTGATTCTTGCCAGCATATTTATACCTGCCCCTGGAAATTTCCATTACATGCATCCGACGAAGTGGGTATTCACCCACAAAAGCTTATGCTCCAATACATCTGTTAGTCTTAAAGGTGCCACAGGACTCTCTGTTGCTCTTTACACAATCATAGTAATTACATGTGCAACTTGGGCATGCATTCATGTACACATATTGAGTTATAATTGTGTGCACAGTGTTCTGAATATTTAGCCCATTAATTCTCTCACGAAGGGTCTCCTTATCTACCTGTCCAGTTTGTATAAATCTTTTTCTAGGTGAGTACTTCATCTTGTACTATAAGCTCTCGTAGATCAAACCAAGGTGATTCACTAGAAAATTTGTTTTCCTGCACTGGGGCATCTATCAGCAGGGTTAGATGACCGAGTGATAGCTTGTGACTTCTCTCCACTACAGCCTCCATTGTTGATAGCACTCATGCAAAAAAAAAAAAAAAAACCAACCCCACTTAGATTACAATGTGCCTTGGATACACAGCCCTGTTTTGGTGGGCGGGGCGGGGCGGCAGTGCAGAAGTGCATTGCCCCAGAAGGAGCAATGGAGCCTTTCTGCCTCAGAGCAGCAGAATGCCTGCCAGAGCTCACCAATGCATGGGGATGGGCACAAACATCTGCACTTCTCTAACGGGTGCAGCATCCTCTCCATGCCCCACCTGGATGGCCAGCTTTCCTAGCTGGTGTAGGGATGGCGAGGGGGGCAGAGCCCTTGCTTCACTGACTCCACTGACTTTCCAATACTCCCCTTCCATTTTTGGAGCATCATATGTCCCTGGAAGTAGTTAGGGAGCAATTCCTGCACTCGTTTGAGCACAAGGACCACAATACTTCCCAGCCCTTCCATGAACCACATAAAGAAAATTGGAGGCTCTATTCCCGTCTCCCCCATTGTGCCGCTATGTTTCAGCTACACTTTTTTAGTATGGTTCTTACCATTTTTTCCATTCTAAAAACAACTCTGTCTTGCTGTGGAAACCTCTCCCATGCATAAAATGACTTCCTTCTCACAGATATCTTTTAGGGGAGTTCCTTAAGAGATCCTATTGGGAAAACGTGATAACCGTTTAGGGGAAACTGGAGAGTTCCCTACCACCTGGGATTTTGGGTCCTTCTGAGAAAAAGCCTCTCAACATGAGGCTCTGTACCAGAGGCAAAGGGTGAAAAAGAAAAGTGGGGCTAAAGTAAATATTTGAGGGACAAGGTGGGTGAGGTAATATATTTTATTGGACTAATTTATTTCGGTGAGAGAAGTTTTTCAAGCTTATACAGCGCTCTTCTTCAGCTCTGTTTAAGCTTGAAAATATGTCTCTCTCACCAATAAAAGATATTACCTTACCTACCTTGTCTCTCTAATATCCTGGGACCAACACAGCTACACAAACATTTACTGTATGCAGTGTTGAAGTGAGATAAAATAGTTGTATGTGCTGTGTAAGACTGGATCACACCATTCCATGCTCCTCCTAGAGCTTCCCTTAAAGGCCCTTCAGCTGAAGGAAAATCTGCAAGAAATAAAGGAATTAATTATGTACAGCAACCAAGTGATCATTCAGACACTGCAATCTTTCTAGGGGACAGTTTTGTTCATGAATCAGAAATGTCCGAGTTAGGTTTGAGAAATAAGATCCTGTAGTTTTGTGAGCTAATCAGAGAAAGCAGAGACACCAATTAGATGACATGGAAAATAATCAGAGGATAAACTTCCTAGGGTGCTGGAATCCCTAAGGTATGGAGCTGGGCTGACTTAAAGGTGCAAGGGGATTTTATTTCCCAGAGGCTCCTAAAATAGAGGCAGGATTTACAGTGGTAGAGTTTTCCAGTTTTGTGGATGGTGTTAATGATCACCCAGGATCCCATATGACCTCAGGCTCACCCTGGTTTGTATTATCTGGACAGCCTGGGGTCTTAGGTTCAAATTCCAAGAGGACTGACTCAATTGTTCATCCATCTGAGGTAGGTAAAATGGCTCAGATCTTAAATGACTCAGATCTTGAGTCGCATCTGAGAAGCATTTGGTGCCGCTTTGGATGGAGGGGAGAGGGGCAGCTGGATGGTACACGAAGGTGGCTTCAGACCCTCTTTGCATTCTCCTGGCCCCAGTCCAATGCCCTAAATACAATTTAAAGCTGTCCAAAGGCATTCTAATTCAAACCAGCTGTCTATAGCTGCAAGGGGCCTATACAATAACCATGGCTTCCTGGGGGGTAGGGATGCCCTGGCCATGTCCTCTTTCCCTGGCCACAGGAGGAAGTGATGGTGTCGGAGCCATTATGGCAGCTCTACTCCACCCAGTTATTCTGGGGTTTGGTGGCTGTTTGTACCAGCTTTAAGTCAGCTTTGTGCCATGGAACAGTAAGGCAGCCCAGGATCTAGCCTAATACATTCCACCCATTTTCATGTGTATAGGGCCTTCAGGCGAAACCTTAAAAACCAAGATTCAGTCTGTTCAGCTTGGATATTAAAGATATCATGGCATTTATCATAAGAGAAGGGATTTGTCCTAGTATCCATGCCAAAATTTTCCTTCCTCTGCTGTTGTGTTGGGTACAGCTGCTGACCCCAGAAGTAACTGCATTTCAATAGTGCCGTTTGTAGGAGGTTTTAAAAGTACATTGGGATGAAAGTTGCCATATAAATGTTAAAATATTATCTTTTAAAAGCTGCTGGGACCCCTAGGGATATGGAATAACAATAGGTTTATTAAACTGGAATCTACCAGCAGCTTCTCCTGAGGAAGTAAGCTGAAATGCCTGCAGGCTGGACAGTTCTCAAAACCTTCAGTTGACTTAGACTAAGGAATAAAGCTGCAAGGCAGAAAGTAGTTATTACATTTGGCAAGTCCAGAATTTCTTTATTTCCTGACCGCCGAGTGAGTTGGTGGGCAACCACAGAGGTTGGATTTAGATTATGCATTCCTATATCAGCATGGCTGAGAGCTTGTTTTGGAGTACAGTCTTATATTTGTTAGTAACTAGATTAATCAGAAAAACTTAAGGCCAAAGTAACAGTATCTGAGAACTCTGAGAGGGAGGATCTAGAAAAAGGGGAGGATTTCTCTGATGCTGAGACCTGATATGGAAGTATTTGAGCTGCAGGGCCCTCAGCTCTGGAGGACTACTTGAGTGGACTGGTTATAGTTTATTAAATTCTTACACTGTTTCACCCTGTAACTCTTTTTTCCCTCCATGAAGTTATAGGTTATATTATTGTGATTCTCTCAGAAGGGTCTCTTGTGTTCCTTTAGTGGTGGGTTTGTCTCTATGCCTCTCTGGCATTTGTGTGTCATGATTCTTTGCTTTAGTGGATCATTAGTTATGTTGCACTTCTGACAGCAAGCGTACGTAAAACAAGGAGACCTGTAGGATTTCATTTTTGGGGGGGAATTTACTTTACATGATACTGGTGATCCAGTATGTTGTATCTTATCTGCTTTCTGGATGCTGGTTGAGATACTTGGTGGAAGGCAGACTTGCATGACCAGTAGGTTGGTTTATAGGAGGAACAGCCTTCATTTTAATTTTGATTTGTAGGAACTGCATAATCTTCAAATTTCTTGCCTTTTCCATAGGAATAAATAGTATGTGACTCGTAGCCATTGACCAAATCTAGCTTCCATGGTTATTATTTAATAACCAATAACTGACTGTATAGACCTCAGGCTGTCCTGAAAGCTTATTATTAAGATGAGATAACAAACACTATGTGTTCTCTTGGTGTCTGCTCTAACTCGTATTGAAGCCCCTGGGGATCTCTTTTACTGTCTTCAAGAGAGCTGGACTGGGCCAGTAGGATAAACCATGAAAAGTGCTTAGAACCTGAATTTCTTCAGTCTTTTTTTTTTTTTTTTTAAACTGGGATTTGTGGGTGCTCAACGCTTCTGAAATTTGGCCCTTATCAAGTACAGTCCTGATGTAAGGAGTGCTCCTGTTGGTAAGAGAGAGGTGCATATTCTGTGTTGCTTGACATTGCAATATCTTGGTTTTCTTAATTGCAGTATATGAAACTGATGTGTGTTGTATCATATGTATATATACATTGGCTATACATCTATATCTATGGCCTGATCCTGCAAAGTGCTGAGTGGCCTCTACTCTCACTGAAGTAAGTAGAAGTTGAGAACACTAAGCTACTCACCAGACCAGGCTCAGAGAGAGCGAAAGACAGAAAGAGGCATGCAGGATAAAACTCCCATTAACTTTAATAAGCCCAAGATTTCACTCAATGCAGAGGGCTCTTTGTTGAAGCTGCAGAGGACAGCAGCAGAGCTCAGTGTACTCTGGTGAGGCCCCTTCTACTCTTGCTGGGTCCAGTGGTGGAGGCTGAGGAGAGGACCAGGCAGTTTTTGGTCATAATGGACCAAAAGTTTTCAGAATGACTTCTGCTACAGCTACCAAGACCATTGGACATCTTCATACCTTGTTTAGCCAGTTTGGTCTACCAAAGAATTTCAGAGGTTCCTAGCTTCAAATGGAATTAAGTACAATATGATCTGCTCCATATCATCCTGCTACAAATGGACTAGTAGAATGCTTTCTACTAACAATTAAATATGCCTTAAGAGCTAACAAGTCTATTTTGAAGTCTATCTGCAGAACTTGGACAATTTCTTGCTTATCTACAAGAATACAGCACTTGTTACTATCCAGGAGTCACCTGAACCTCTTTTTATCAAAGCAATCTATATGTACGTTTGGACCTGCTCTGTCCTGATATTGCCTAACGTGTAGCCAAATCTCAAGCTGTGCTCAACACCATAAGATTCATCATTATCTGATGGTACTTTATGGAAATGACATATGAACTAGTTGCAGCCTTGACAAGTACCAGAGTCTGGGGATGTTTCAGTGGGATTTTCTGTTCCTCCAATGAAACCCCCTCCTGTTATAGATCTTACTTTTGACGACTTGTTGGGAGAAACTTTGCTGTCTGATCCAGTTGATTCCTTATCACTGACTGTTCCCGTTGTACAGGACAATGCCAAAGCACCACTACCACATTCTCTTGAGAGTGCAAAACCAATGGTGCACAAGAACTTATAATTTGTTTAGCTAGTGAGTTGCTATTCCATGGCAGAATAATACCTTATAACTTGACAGTCAGCTGAAACTTTTAGTAAGGGTTGTATAGTTTTTTTATATTAGCCATGTAAACCCTAATGTGCATATATATTTGGAAGTATTTTAAAGTAAGATGGTGGAATGTGATGTCCTGCCCTTTTTAAATGGTTGGGCATCTGTACTCAGTGCAAAGCCTCACTTCCATTTGTTTCCGTTTGTTGCCAGAACAATAAAGTCAGATAGCTGTGTTTAAATCAGCTTCTCCTCTGTGTATCTCCTTCACTTCTGGATCCAAATATAATACTTTCCTCCTCTATTTAATTCTGCTACCCTATTCTGAGTTTGTGGACAGTTACGGTTGCTCCCAAAGTGTCACGGGGGGGATGCTGATTAGAAAGCTTATGCAAAGGAAACTCTTGCTGTAGCAGTATCTTCTCCCATTGACCAATAGAGTGGGGCAGAGTGTTCCTTCCCCTATGAAATTCTCTCCATTTGGAATTCTGGGTATGCAGATGAAGCAGCTCTATGGCCGTTCTTTACCGGTTCACCAATATATGGGAATAAAGAGCTCCTTCTTCTCTAGAGCTTCAGGCCACAGGGCTTATATATAGCAAAAGGGGTTCTGTGTGTATTAGGGCAATCTTTTAACTGAGTGTGAAGGTGAATTAAAATGAGAAACTTTAGGCCAAATTTTAAGCCCACTCTATTCCTGTGGTGCTACTGGTTCATCTTCCCTAGCCCTTGTGGGGGAATCCCCAGAGGATATGGATTAGTCATAGGGGAGAGGAGAAGGTATGGCTGTAACATATCAGATGGTCCCTTGGAAACTGTTGTGAGCTGGTATATGTTACAGTAGCCCTTAGGCTCCTGTAACCTACCTCAGGGCTGGGCCAAGAATCAATGCAGCTGAAGATCTGGTCCTATGAGCATGTTGCTTCATCCTACTTCAGGTTGCTCATCAGTCATTTTGCGAGTTGGGTCACATCTTTTTAATTAATATCTACAAAAAAATTACATTGGGAAACAACAGTAAGGTTGGAACTCAAAGCCACAATATCAAGGATTTAAGGCTGATGAGTCCAAATTCAACTCTGATGTTATTCCATCAGTTTCAGTTATCTCTGGGAATATGGTCCAACATCCTTAAGTTGTTGGTGGTGCTATTAATTATTAACTGAGGACTGACAGTCCTTAGTGCTGTGTAGTTATAAAAGTAGACATGGTTCCTGGCCTGAGGAGCCTGCAATCTAGAACAGATGTAAATTGAACAGTTCAGCCAACATATAATACACTGGATCCAAATCCAGCTCTATTGGACTTAATGGCAAAGCTCACATTGACTTCAATGGGAATGTGATCTGGCCCTAGTGGTGTTATGAATACAAGGTAGTGTAGGTGTCCTGTCAAAGTCATTTTTGAAAGTCACACTGTCATTGTGCACAGGGATTGCCGCTATTCTGATCTTATCAGTGATCTCTGGCAAGTGGAGGAGTTTACATATAGTATTATGCTGCAATATTACTTGCTACAAGGTGTATTAAAGGTTCTGAGAATCCCTTAATTAAGAACTCCAAGTTACTTTAATATAGGAGTATTTTGTACTTCTTTATTTAATGATTCTGTGTATTACCATTTGTATAGCATAACTGTGGCAATGTATCTTGTATTGAAATATGTAGTAGGATATAAATATTAATGGATATATTCTCAGGGCAGTAAGGTACCTGTCCAACCCCTGGCATAGAACCCAGCTTCAGTCTCTGGCTACAGTGGCCCTGCATGGCCCATCCCATGAGAACAGCTGGAGTAAAATGTTCTTTGCCACACACCCTTCTTTTTCCTGCCATAGCTCGTCCATGCCCCCAATACTGGGGCTGGAAGAAGGGGCCCATGTAGAGATTTTCTGGCAGCTCTACACTGACTGGGAATCCCCTCTTGTGTAGAATGTCTTCCCACAGTGTCACATACACCATCTTTCAGCCCCTTTCTGCCACCTGAGTGGTATAAATGGGCCACAACAAAGGAGAGAACTGGGCCCAAATTTCCTAAATGTATATCCCCTGCAACACCACTCAACTCAAAGGCGCTTCCGAGGGTATGAGTCATGGAAAAAGGAAGTCCTTATTATGAACAATAAGCTTTGCTATGCCTTAAACGAGTACTATGGTGCTAATGAAATATACTAATATACAGGTCCACAATAAGTAAGTGAAAATACATTATTTAAAATTAATGGAGTTTAGGTACCGGGCAAATTAGTCGAAACAATCGTTAAGAATAAAATTGTCAGACACATAGAAAAACATAAACTGTTGGGCAAAAGTCAACGTGGTTTCTGTAAAGGGAAATCGTGTCTTACTAATCTATTAGAGTTCTTTGAAGGGGTCAACAAACATGTGGACAAGGGGGATCCAGTGGACATAGTGAACTTAGATTTCCAGAAAGCCTTTGACAAGGTCCCTCACCAAAGGCTCTTACGTAAATTAAGCTGTCATGGGATAAAAGGGAAGGTCCTTTCATGGATTGAGAACTGGCTAAAAGACACGGAACAAAGGGTAGGAATAAATGGTAAATTCTCAGAATGGAGAGGGGTAACTAGTGATGTTCCCCAAGGGTCAGTCCTAGGACCAATCCTATTCAACTTATTCATAAATGATCTGGAGAAAGGGGTAAACAGTGATGTGGCAAAGTTTGCAGATGATACTAAACTGCTCAAGATAGTTAAGACCCAAGCAGACTGTGAAGAACTTCAAAAAGATCTCACAAAACTAAGTGATTGGGCAACAAAATGGCAAATGAAATTTAATGTGGATAAATGTAAAGTAATGCACATTGGAAAAAATAACCCCAACTATACATACAATATGATGGGGGCTAATTTAGCTACAACAAGTCAGGAAAGAGATCTTGGAGTTATTGTGGATAGTTCTCTGAAGATGTCCACGCAGTGTGCAGAGGCAGTCAAAAAAGCAAACAGGATGTTAGGAATCATTAAAAAGGGGATAGAGAATAAGACTGAGAATATATTATTGCCCTTATATAAAGCAATGGTACACCCACATCTCGAATACTGCATACAGATGTGGTCTCCTCATCTCAAAAAAGATATACTGGCACTAGAAAAGGTTCAGAAAAGGGCAACTAAAATGATTAGGGGTTTGGAACGGGTCCCATATGAGGAGAGATTAAAGAGGCTAGGACTCTTCAGCTTGGAAAAGAGGAGACTAAGGGGGAATATGATAGAGGTATATGAAATCATGAGTGATGTAGAGAAAGTGGATAAGGAAAAGTTATTTACTTATTCCCATAATACAAGAACTAGGGGTCACCAAATGAAATTAATAGGCAGCAGGTTTAAAACAAATAAAAGGAAGTTCTTCTTCACGCAGCGCACAGTCAACTTGTGGAATTCCTTACCTGAGGAGGTTGTGAAGGCTAGGACTATAACAGCGTTTAAAAGAGAACTGGATAAATTCATGGTGGTTAAGTCCATTAATGGCTATTAGCCAGGATGGGTAAGGAATGGTGTCCCTAGCCTCTGTTTGTCAGAGGGTGGAGATGGATGGCAGGAGAGAGATCACTTGATCATTGCCTGTTAGGTTCACTCTCTCTGTGACACTCGGCATTGGCCACTGTCGGTAGACAGGATACTGGGCTAGACGGACCTCTGGTCTGACCCGGTATGGCTGTTCTTATGTTCTTATGTTCTAACTTTGCAAAACGAATTCTGAACCAGGAGAGTTTTACATTGTTATGCTCTAATCTTAAAATGGCCTGATATTTATACATTTACTTGTGGCCACTCTTGAAGACAGCATGGACTACATCAAGTGCAGACTATAATAGTTTGTCTTCTAATGGGAAGACCTGTTCTGAGCACATATGCCCTGTGCTTGTGACATATAGGTGCAATTCAAGGTGGTGGTGTCAATCTTTGGCCTCGTAGATACTACAATTTCAACCATAGTATGGTGCCCAGTAACAACAGTGATATCTCCACCTAAAAATGATTTTTATTCTGCAGTGTTTATGAAATGCTGTCTTTTAACTGTCTCCCCAAAGCATGTTAAATCCTACCCGGATACAACATTGTTCCACTTTGTAATGCAGATGGGATCGAACCACGTGTTAAAATATTCTCTGACCTCTGCTAAAGACTTGGATGTGTCCAAGGCTTTAGCAGAGGTCAGGGAAACAGTTAATATCCCATCCACATTAGTGGTGGAACCATGTTGTAGCTGTGTAAGGAGTTAACTGGGTCCTTTGACACAGTTGAAGTTGTAGCATAGCCAAAGGCCTGATTCACCACTCTTTTTTCCCCCAGCTTTGCACTAGTGTGATTCTAGTCCATGATTCTAGTCTAGTCTAGTCACCATCCTAAAACTGGAATAAACCCAGGGTCTTAAGTCCTGGATGTACTGGAACATGGATGCCCGCTTTCCTGCTTCTCTGTAACAGGAGCTGTAATCTGCTGAAATGCTGCAGCTCTTGGAATTGAACTCTTCAGGCTGCGGTTAGTGTGGTTTTCTCACCTGGACTTTGGAATCATTTCTCTTTGATAGTCCACTAGAGTCCTGGTTTGATGGCCTCCAGGTCACAATGTAACACTCACACACTTATAGGCTGAACTGAATATGATGTATCTCAAGCAACATTGACCGAATGTCAAGATAATCCCTTCTTGTTGCACTGTTAATTATGCATTTTAATGTCTATAAGACACTTAATATAAATGAAAGATCTACACTTTCTAATTAGATGTAGACATTAAAAAGCATTTCACATTCTGTTGCAGTTTTCATTTCACATGGCTACACAAGATGAAGTCAACACTTTTTCAAAACTGGTTCAGATCTGTGCTTATTGATGCATCTTTGTTTTGGAGAGTTCTTTCCCATGTAGAATATAACATTGAGGCAGTTCACATGAAGGCGTAAAAGGACAAGAAATAATTTATATATAAGAATAATTGGCTAAGGGGAAAATATGCTATGGAGATATTTCAGTACCAGTGTGATAAAGTACTAAGTATAAATTAAAGTATATTAGGGTGACCAGACAGCAAGTGTGAAAAATCGGGATGGGGGTGGCAGGTAATAGGAGCCTATATAGGAAAAAGACCCAAAAATCGGGACTGTCCCTATAAAATTGGGACATCTGGTTACCCTAAAGTATATATTAAAAGGTATTGTAGTAGGCCATTAGCTGGATTGCAGGCAGGTGTGGTTTGAGAGAGGTTGGGGGAAGGACTGAAACAAAGTGCTATTTTGGTGGCTGGTGCTGCTTGCTGACAGCTCTGCGGGAGTCAGACACTGCTTGTTAGAACTCTGGCTACATTAAAATCGGTTGGATTTCTAGACAATGTGGCCTTGCCTCATTCCTTCAGATATCCTTGATATCACAGTATATTGTATGTCTATTAAGACATTGACTATTGAATAGTTTGTAAAAACTCAAATATTTTGTAAGATGTGATCAGGATTTTTTTTAGTAATTAGGATTCATTTAGTAATTCATTTATAGAAACAAATTGATTAGTCAACAGACTGTGACTGAAGATTCAAGTAAAAATGCAGGGTGTGCTTTCATACAGTGGCTTCCATGTACAACTTTGAGCATGCAAATACCTCTACACACACTAACATCTGCAAAAATGCATGTCCCCATTTGGACACATGGGGTTTGCATGTGTAGATGTTAGTGTTCATAAGGTTTATATAAAAGTGATCACACAGATAAAGGCCCCATTGAGGCCCTTGAAATTTTTGGACCCGACTGCGTTGCTTTTATAAGGCAGTACTATGGAAAGTATTAAGTGTAACTTTAAGTAATGCTCGCAAATACACTTCAGTGTAATCACCTAGCAAATAGCATATAGTTATGGGGCTCACAGTGTGATCTGCAGAAAAGCTTAATGCCTCTGAAACTAGTAATTTTGCACCATGGAAATAGGTAACTTTTTCAAAAGAAAACAGCAGGCAGACTGAGCCTCAAGGGATAATCTCATTTTAAGAAGGTGAGATGTGTATTTGAGTAATTTATTTCAGGCAGCCTGTAGTACTGAAATTTTCACGTGCTCATTATAAATTTGGTGTGGAAGTACTGTGGGGATGGGCATGAGTTTTGCTACAAGAAATGAGAAAGACCGCTGCATGTGCTGACATCTCTCTTATCAAGAAAGCTGTGATGAAAGATTAAACAAGACCTTGCCTAATATCCTCAGTAGTATTATGAAACATCATACACAACCGTCTCACCAATAACAGACATGCAAGGGTCATGCTTCAAGACCATTGTTTTTCTGCAGAAGTACAATATGTTGTAAGAAGTTACGTGATTATTTAATGCGAAATCCAGCCCGTGTATTTGCAGCTGCAGAGCTCCCCCTTTCAACAGTATTGGTGTGCTTCTACTGCACAAGACAAACTAGACTGGTTGGGCTGTGCAGGGATGTGTGAACCTTTGAGTCACTAGCTACTAGCTTTGCACAGCTTCCTGCGTGGCAGAGTCCAGGGCAAGGTGCAGAGAAGAAGTGTAGACTGTTAGCAGAAATAGAATGTTATAGTGGGGGACTATTTTAGAAATATTAATCCATGGCTCATTGGGAGGATTCCTTCCTCCTGCCTTCCCCACCACCGTCAGAGATATCTAGACCAGTACTGCTTAGAGGACAAACAATGTTTCTGGGATATGGTTGTGGAGTTAAACATTGATTCAATCACATCATCAGGGAGAGTTCCATTTATTCTGTTCACTTCAATTGTCAGCTCTTTGGGGGCAGGGACTGTCTTTTTGTTCTGTGTTTGTTCAGCACCTAGCACAGTGCGGTCGTGGTCCATGACTGGGGTTCCTAGGTACAACTTCAATACAAAAATAAATAGCCATAAAAATTATTTACTAATTGGCTTCAAAAACAGAGAAAAGATCAAGAGCCCAGAAACTATTAAACAGCCACAGCTGATGAGTTACTTTCCTTTAGGTTATCAAAAGATTTTCCCCCCTTTTCATATTGAACAATCCATGACTGTCATACTATGCCATTAGTGTTCCTCACAGCTAGGAAGGCAGTATCTATATAAGTACAGTATTGGTGCCAGAGGTGTCGACAGTATCCCCACCTCCATAATATTCTTGCCTCTTCATAGTTTAGGGTGCAGCCAGCTTCCATTATGCAGCCCTATATTTGCTCTTCTATAATTTTGCTTTAGAAAATTAACCTAGCCTGAAAATTGCCAGACTTACTCTGAAGGCAAAGGAATTTTCTTCAGACTTTGCAGAAACAAAGTTATAGATCATTTTAAAAAAAAATCTTATATTTCTTTGACTCCATCTTGCTTAAAATAGATGATTACTATCCCTTCATATTTTGCACATATTTAAATTTCCTTGAATATTTGTGTGCCCACTATACTTGGAGATGTCCTAATCATAGATTTTCCCCAAAGTATTAACAATTTTGGTGACAGTTTTGGGCTCAGTCCTGTTTCCCATTGATGTCAATGGGAGTTATGGGCTGTAGAAGGTGCTACCATGGCACTAGCCAGTTCCACCAGCCTTACAGCTTCTGTGTGCCCAGATACCAGTGCAAAGCTGCCGTAAAGGGCTAGAAAGAAAATGTTTCTTCATTTACCTATTCTTTCCTCCTCCCCAACACTCACTCACAGAAGGTTGTTTTAAAATAAATAAGCAAATACAAACTTCAGAAATTCTGAAATCACAACACTTTGTTTCAAAAACTAGTTATGTTCTCTAACGGCCAGTTTTTTAAAGGCATTTAGACAGCTAAGGATGTAGATAGGCACCTAGTGGCATTTACAAAAGCACCTAGATTCCTAACTACTATTAATTTAGGTGCCTAAATACCTTTAAAATCTGTGCCTTAGTGATGATGGTGTACTTGCCTATCGTATCACTTACTATAATCAGGCACTTAAGAACAAGGAAATGAATAGTTAAGGAGTTAATCGGTTTTAAATTTCCCACATAAGATAAGGACAGTGGCCAAAACTTTCAAAGTTAGGCTTTCAGATCCATATCAAGACACCTAAGTAAAGGCCTGATTTCCTCCCCCCCACGTCCCCCCCCCCCCCCCCCCCAGAGTTGCTGAGTATCTACAAATCCCATTGTAGTCATGAGAACGGGAGATTCTCAAGATCTTTGAAAATCAAGACACATTTACTTAAAAGCTGAACTTCAGGCATCCAAGTTTGAAAATGTTGGCCATTAATCTTACCAAGTACAAATAAATCTATATTTCATCACAGTATCACAGCCTTAACTCTGTCCAAAATACACGTTGTTCTTTCAAAACCAGAAACCCTTTTGAAAAAGAAACATAATGTTATGTGTGTGCGCATTAATGATATGCATTGATCTGACTCAACTGGAAGTCCACATACAAGCTCTGCCACAAATGGATGGCTATACACTTTGCTTGCCAAACGACAAATGGAGTATTATTCTCATGGAACATCCATTTAAGACATTTTACTCACAAAAAAGCCCCAAACCAAAAATCTCTCACTTTATATATACATTATATTAATGTAATAATTAATAATACAGTAGCTCATAAACCACTATATTTAACTATATATTAATGTATTTATCAAATGTATAATCTATGGATATTCTATATGAAAAGATGCCTCTCTCCCACTTGTGCCTTTGCAAGTCTCCCCCCTTTATGTCATTTGGAGAAATTGACAAATCCTAGAATGATCAAATTTCATTCTACTGTACACATTAGGGATTGTTAGAGATCAATTACAAACGCCTTCCTTTCAGCATCATTTTGGGGGTTAGCAGCATGCAATAATGGTGATGATGTCTTCACATACTCACAGCCAAAACATTCAGTGGTAAATAATTGTTAATCAATAAATAAACTTCAGTAGAAATAGTTTGGTGTAAGTTTAGCTGCAGCAGTGTGCCAGGAAGATTCTACAACTGTCAGAGCCAGCTGTAACTGACCCATTTTTCACCTTTTTTAAGAATGTGAGAAATGTGGTGGTTTGATATAAAAGAAATGTCTCAGCTATGCCAAGTCAAATTAAAATTGATAAGACCCTTTTCTTTTTCTTTTCTGCTTATTTTAGAAGAGGGCTCTACAAAGGAGCTCTTTAATGATCTCACACCAATGGGAGAGGGTGTCTGTAGGCTTTGTTTGATTCTGGAGTTGTCTACTCAAGTTTCACTGTAGCATGAAAAGATAAAGCAACTGGAACAAGCTTTAGACCACAGTGAAATAAAGATACAGCAGCTGGTAGCACAACTTAAGTCCTAATCTATTTTGGTTGCTAAAATCCCTCAAAAGTATTTAACAGAAGTACCAAATGACCATAATGTCAAGATAAAGGCTACTGAGAAACTGGAGAGATTCCGTGACAAAGAAAGTTCACTACATGTTGTAAACTATGGGTGAGGGAGACAGGCAGGCTCAGTTAAGCAGTGAAAGAATGCCAGAGAAAAAGCTGCAAAATAAAGAGGAAAAATATTACAGGCCTGTAACTAGGCAGCTGCATTTTGAAAGCAAAAATGTCAGGCACTGTGGGAATTCTAATCAGGGAGTGCTAGCAGGTTACTTCAAAAGTCCGCAGGACTATTGTTAATCAATAAATAAGCATGGGCCCTTTCTTTTGATGTCCTCTCAAGTTTCTTTCTGGCATGCATTTTATTAATGTTTAGTAAACGTTTGCAGCAATAAAAAAAGGCAAACAATCTGGACAAGCCACTGTGGGATAGTTACAGTTAAACAAGAAAAATTCCCCATGGACGCTAAGACAGCAATCCATGGGAAAAAGCAAGGTCCTTACTCTTTCACAGCTGGGGCTGAGTCAAAAAGGAAATGGAAAGATCCATTAATGCTCCACCTTGGACAGACAAAATGATGAAAATAATTGGATGAGGAAAGAGGAATTGTACAAAAAGAAAGAGAAATGGTTACAAAATTAGGGCCATATTGTGGTTGCCCTTTGCTCAAATTCATAAGAGGATCGTGAGAATGCTGAAGGGGCGTGGAAAGCTGTATGTGGAGTAGCCACAGTTGTTGTCCAAGCACTTTCCTGGAGCACAAGCACTGTTTCCTGGGCATGCAGGCCATGCCAAACAGAGCATAGCAGTGGCCATGATACCATTCCCATCGACCCACAGAGCTGGCCAACCAGAGAGAAGAATGTATGCCACACCTCGCTAAAGGAGCACTCTCCCTATATGCTGAGGAGCTCTGTTCCTCTAATATGGTACAATGCCATTAGTTCAAGCTTGTGCCTTAATAGCACAACCTAGAACATATTAAGATACAAGGCCACACTCATATAATGTAATCCATGAAGGTAATTCATTTCTTCACAGGGGAGGAATCTATTCTTCCTAAGACTTGAAGCAAGGCCCCTTGCTTACAAGGACACCAGGTCTACCATTTGAACCACAGAAGCATCTATATTAACTGCCATTCATAACAACACATAAATCCACCTCCAGCAACTAGTTGGTGAGCTGTAACATATTCCCTCACTTTACAAAGGGCTTGACTACAGCAACCTGAAGAGTTATGTCAGCACAGTGAGTACTTGCTAAGGGCCCCATTTTATTGTGCACATACAAGGCTACATCAGAAAACACAGAGGGAATCAGACCATTAGCGGGACGCTATTTACATGGGGCTCAATCCTGTAAGATGCTGAGCACTCCAGTGAGGTGCTGAGCATTCGCAACTCCCATTGTCTTCTAGGGGAGTTGAGGCTGCTCACTACCTTGCAGTGTCATTGCCATTGGGTACAATCTGTAAGCTCTGGCTGACCATTAGCCAGACTTTTAATTAGAATACTGCATAGTGTATATGCAAAGTTACATGCACATGCTCTTACTAACAAACAACTGAATCCTGCCGGCCTTATTCAGTCAGAACTTCCATCAGTTTCTCTGCGAGTTCTGATGGAGGAAGGCACCAGGATTGGACCCAATATGAACAAAAAGGCTGTGAGCAAATCAATCTTAACTGGTCTAAAAACACACCAGTAGAAAAATAAATGGAGTCAGAGTTAATACTCTTCAAAAGAGTGCTCCAGAAAAGGAACATTTCAGTATAACTGAGTAGCAGTAACACTTTACATCAGGGCAATCAATTATTTTTTGTCAAGGTCCAAATTTCTTGGTCAAGTATAGTCAAGGTCCAGACTCTAGAGAAAATCATTCAAAAATAATAATAATGATAACTAAAAAGATTTCATGGTCTGTTCAAAAATGTCTGGTGGTCGGGATTTGGCCCATGCTCCACCTATCCCTGCTTTCCATACCTTTTCAAAGCCTTGTAGACATTGGGGCCCCAGTCCTACTCCAGTGGACTTCAATTGATGTAGGATCTGGTCCTTTAACTAAATAATCTCCACAGCCCTCCTGTTAGGTCTGTAAGAAAGAAAGACTTTAATCTATATATATGAAGCATCTAAGATCTCCTCAACTTCAGTCCTATTTTTCTTTAAATAAAAGAAACATTTGTTGGTTTTCTTGGGACATGTAAATGTTTGTCCTCCCAAATAAGCATATGGTCTAGTAGGATACCTCACATCAAATCTGGTTCTCATATCCTGCAAATAATATTGTTCATCCCAGGAGCTCTAAGTGCTTTACAAAGATAGTGCGGTAGTCGTATTCTCATTTTGCAGATGTGGTTCATAGGGGTTCCATGACTTGCCCCAGGTTGTACAGCAAGTCAGTCATAGCCCCCAGGTCTCCTAACGTGCATTCAAATCTCTCCTGAAAATCCATTACTGCCACAGCAACTCCAAGGAATCAGCTGACTAATAATGACAGGGTTGACCAGTCATCGGGGTCAGATGCTGTTTGTGTACATTTGTACAAAACCGAAGTCTGTCATCTCAAACTATAAAAAATAGTGAATTATCAAGAGATGGCCAGTCATCATCTACACCTTGATCAAGCAAAGCACTTAAACAGGCTTTGAACCAGAAGCTTTTCTCGTATGTGTACTCCTTTCTCCTACTCTTTACTTTAAATGGGTTTCTGGATGGGAAACAGGATAAGAGCTGTCTAGATCATCTACTCACATACTAAACACTACAGTAGTGCATAACAGAAAGGTTTCTATAAGTATAGAGTTAGCCAATAACACAGAGAAGCACATCATTTATTCAAAGAGTTCATAATACTGATCCAAAACTGTACTCATATTGCAGTATTCATCAATCAGTATCCCATGTAAATAGTGCAATACACTTGATGGTTTGATCCTGCAAGGGGCGAAGTACCCTGAAATATCATTCTTCATTTGGAGCTAAAAGAGATGAACTCTTCTCAGATGCTCAGCACCTTAAAGGATAAGGCCTGGTAGAAATACCTTGCTTTTAAAAAATTAAAATTTTGTACTTTACTATGAAATTTCTCACCGTATTATAAAATCAGGTTACAAGTTTCTGTATAAGAAGATGAAACTTATTGCTATTGAGATGGAAACTAGTGTCACATGTTGTAAAGTCTGAGAAAAGTTTAACAGGATAAGCTAAATGTTTAATCAAACATACACTGTTTAAAAAACTCATATACAGTGCTATACAGATATAATAAAAATATGATTACAAGCAAAAACTGATGTTAAGCAAATCTAGAGAAAAATATTTACAGAGAAAGTGTGTAACTTTCAGCTAAGCTCAACATTTCTTACAATCAAAAGTACTTGAACCACTCTTTTATTTCATTTACATTAACAGTTGAATATGTGCGCTGTGTGCCTCTCTCTCGCTCTGTATATATATATTTAGGACAAATAAATCTGCTGATTTAACACCAACCTTTATCACTTAGTTCCATTTTTATATGTTGTTGCTTCAGAAACTTACATTGTGAGATGAGGTCACCCAGTATGTCCAGACTTGCTAATAACTAGTTTCAACACTGGAGGAAAGCAAATCAGAGGTGAAAACATTGCACAAACACAAAGGGGTTTGTGCATTTCATCTTTAATTATAGCAATATAAGTAGGAATAGATTCGGGGGGGGGGGGGTACCTTGCTTTCCTGCAGCACTTGGCTTATTACTAGAATGTTTCCTCACTTCAGTTTTATTCCACTTTGGATACAAGTGGATGAGAATGAACAGTGAACCAGGAAATAAATTAGAGTTCCACCGATGAATGTTTCAGGTGCATTAAAAATAATAAGCTTCATTTCTCAAAGAGGCAGGTAGGTAAACAATATACTTAGCTGTTTTTCCCACTACACACCCTAAAACACACAAGCAAGGGAGCATGAAATTAAAAATATGCTGGTTTACAACTCCCAGAAACTTAAGCTGTTATCACAATTGAAAAATGAGAGTGTTAGAAGGAATTATCGAGTATTAAAGTAGTACAACAGAGTGGCAGATACGGAAAGACTGTAGAGAAAGTAAATGATTAAGCTTTTACTACACAGTGAATAAATAAATTTCTCTTTTGTGAAGATTATGTCGTCGGAAGGAGATGTTTATATTAGGGTGCTGATGACCTTGAACTAACTTCGCTATATTTTGGTTCCTTTTAAAGAAATAAACATCATGACCATAGGTCAACTGTAAGAAACAACACGCTCAATGAAAAACAAAGTGAATAATTTCCTGGTTCTCCTCGATGACCTGTGTAAAATACTAAATTCAGATTGGTGGGATTTATGGGTAACACTGTTTATTGAGTGTAATGGTTTTAACTGTTCAGGTTGCAGAGTCAAGCACTCATAAATTAGGAAATGCCTGTATTAAGGGTGCCTCTACAATCTTAACTCTGCTCCCTTGTATGCATGCACTATGGTAGTCTTTAAATTATCTGAGCACATACTGCCTTTTCTCTAGGTCCCTTGCTTCACTCAGTCACCAGATGGATAGTGAGGGGGTAGTGAGTTGCAAGAGGAACAAGGAGTTCTCTTGGGGCTGGGGCACTGGACTGGAACCCAGGAGAATTTATTATATTCCTGGCAGTACCACAAACTTCTTGTGTCATGTTGGGCTGGACTATTGTATCATAACAATGGCTTGGCTTTCAATCTCTTGTCACGTCACTAGTTCTCCAGTTACCATAGTCTTTCATGGGAGACAACCTGAATTTCTAATGTAAGAAATGAGCAATACATCTTTATTTTTATCCCCTTCCAGTCTGTCTCTGTTGGAAAGAAGTTTTGCAGATCACCTTTAACTCTCAGTCAGGCTGTCCCTCCCATACATAGCCCCCAGGAAGAATGCTCCAGGGAATGCTGTCTCAAATATTGCCTGTTTACTTCCAAAACCACAAATAAACTCTCTACCTCAGCTGAGATTCCCTGCACAAATTAAAGCACTTACTGTCCAGTGAGGCTGCAGGCAGAGACCCACCCTCCAAGGTGTTCACTCTACACATCACTTCTTCCTCTGGGTTAGTACATTACTCTTCACCTCTTGGAGCATGCAAGATGGTAGTACGTTCCTCAGAGGAACTGCTCTCCTTACTGGTTAGGCACTGCCACATTTCTATGAAGGTTCCCTTAGTGAGGAGAGGGCCCAAGAAGAAGTATGCAATGGTGGGCCAGGTGCTGCTATTCACCCTATCCCATGAGACACAAGCAAGACAGGCAGCGTATTTAAAACTGTGCAGAGGAAATGCTTTTTCACACAATGCACAAGTGGCCTGTGGAACTTGCTGCCACAAGATATCACTGAGGACAAATGCTTAACAGGAGTTAAGAGGGATTAGACATTGAGATGGATAAGAAGACTATCCAATTAAACTTAATATTTTAAAAGCTCCTGTAGTGTTTGAAGGGCTCTAAACCCTCCTGCCTCAGGGGATGAACCAGCCTCTAACTGCGGAGGCTGAGCTAAAGACTTTCCCTGAGTGGAGCTTAGCTCAGAGCTGCCTGCACCTTCCTTTTGAAGCAGCTGTTGCTGGCTACTGCTGGGATCAGGCTATTGGGCAGGATGGACCCAGGTCGGATCCAATATCCTTTACACAGAAAAGGACAACCTGACAGAATGCTCCCTTAAAAACACCTTCCTTCTGTCTGCCCCTGGGTTTTACATCAACACCCCTCCCTGTAGTGCCTCAGTGTCCTGAAATCCATTTCCTTAGGAATATACAGCAATAGCATGGCCTCATTTTTACTGAGGATGGTAGGTCCATTTGAAAGAGAGGCTAAGAACTTCCTCCCATCTCCACCCGCTTGCTCCCTGCTGGGTTGATGTAAACTCTGGAAGGCCTTATCTCTTCAGTGACTTTTTTCGGACAGGACATCTGGCTACTGCTTAGGGTTGGTTTGGCGGCTCCTTGTTAAACAGGCCTTGTGCAAAAGATAGGCAGTCAGGTCAGCTAGGCTTCTAGGCGTGTATTACAGGCACTGAGGGTGGAAGTGCTCAGCGATAGCCAGCCCAGTTATGATAGCCTGCTGGGTGACCTTGGGCAAGTTACCTCCCCTTTCTGTACCTCATTTTTCAAATGGGAAAAATGAGGAGAATGATGCTGACTTTGTAAATCGCTTTGAGAGGTACTAGTGAAAAGCACTAAGAGCTGGGTATTATTATTTTAAACTCAATTGCTTATTTTTATTAAAGGAACTGGGGCTTGATGCAATGCCCTCTGACTGGCCTGGATTAAGGCAGGGGCTCTATAGGCTGCAGCCCAGGGCCCCGGCTCAAGGGGGGCCCCGCAGAAATAAATCACAGGCAGCGATCTCCCACTCTAGGCTGCTAAAAGTCCCGCACTGCAGAGGTGTGCTCAGGCAGGCTGCCTGCATGCTGTGACCCCATGCCACTCCAGGAAGCGGCTGGCTGCTAGCACCAGCCAATGGGAGCTACAGGGGCAGCATTTGTGGGCGCAGGCAGCGCATGGAGACACGCTGTTCCCCTCCCCCCCAGGGGCCACAGAGATGTGCTAGCAGCCAGCCACTTCCGGCAGCAGCGTGGGGCTATGGCAGGTGGCTGGCAGGCAGGCAGGCAGCCTGCCTGAACCCTACTGCACCATTGTGCAGGAGGCCACCTGTAGTAAGCGTCTCCCGGCTGGAGCCTGCACCTCGCACCCTCTCCTCCTGCCCCAGATCAGAATCCCCTCCTGTACCCAAACTCCCTCCCAGACCCTGCACCCCCATCCCTTGCCCCATCCCCCTCCTGCACCAAATTCCCTCCCAGGAAAAAGACTTGTATTCAGGGGCCCCACAAAATGTAATAGCCCCGGGCTCACAGGAGAGTTAATCCAGCCCTGCCCACTGAAGTCAATTTATAGGCTCTTTCCTTTTACTTCAGTGGATGTTGTATCCAGCTCATAGAGGATATAAGAGTTAGTAATGGTAAACTCATAATACCCTTTAGAACCTATGGCAAACAAAGGCTACTTCCTATGAAAGAAAAGCGTAGATTAAAATTATCCCTTCAGCCTACATACTTTATTGGCAAGAAAGTGACACTTGGCAAACAAAGCTAAAGAACCCATAAGAGAAAACATTTAGTCACATTGGATATTGTCGCAATATTTTCTTATGAATCAGTGGTTGACTCATTAATATGTGTTAAATGAGAGCAAAATTTCTTTCTATAGGTGACCTATCAAGGTTTAGGTCTTGGGCATTGAGCCATCACCTGATGATTGTACGTGAATTTAACTTTCCAGTCAAATAGCAAGCTAGCATAGATGTGTGACTTAGCTGGAAATTTAAATTTATATATGCTCCTGAAATAACAAGCAAGTTAAGCAGAGTGTGAATTTCTTCCTGCTTCATCCGGAAATGGCTACCATGAAGCCTAATGCACTCCAAGTCAAACAAATTAGAATGCTGCATGCTTGTTCACAGTTAAATCACATTGCTTTTATTTCTCTCTCATTAAACAGATAGAGAAAATGCAACATTTTCATTGTAACAAGATGAAACATTGATCTAATTTGTTTGTCAGACTGCATTAGGACATGTTAACACTTACTAGTGCTAGGGGAGTGGACTACACCTCTTTTAATTTTTTTTAAGTTAATGTAATTGCTTATGAAGGTTATGGGATTCACAGTGCAGAAGAACAAGGAAAAGGGCCAGAAGAGGAGCCTACTGTCTATGGCATAAGAGGAGTGTCACTATTTATTTTTTACTTCCTTGAGGTCAGGTAGTTCATTCTGCATACATATACGGTCTATGTCCCATCTTCAGTGACTGCGGACAAAGGAGCCAATAAATGCAGGTGTGGTCTAGATAACTGGTAGTATTAACTCTTGGCCACTACCAATCCAGGATGGATTTCAAGCTAGCACTGAGACCAAAAAGCTCCTCTTGCTTTGCAGTACCCAGTATTGCCAGCTCCAAGCATTCAAAAATCATGAGTCAGAATCTAAAAAGTCATGTGATTGGTTTTGAAATGATGCTATTTTAAAAAAATAAATAAATATTGTGTTCTTTTTATTTGCCTTCTGGTTTTTGGCCTTTAGGATTCATGTTTTTGAGCTTTTTTCCTGCAGTCACCAAAGCATGGGAAATTCCATGTAGCTTCCATTTTCAGGAAACCTCCCACCCGCAAGTGATGACAACAATGAATACATAACCATTGTGCACTTCACTATAAGGAATGGGGCCAAATGCTTTAGCTGATGAGTGTGCTGTTTACTTTGACTCTGCAGAACTGCCAGTAAATGAAAAGTATATTGCTTGAAAGAGTCTATAAGCCCTGATCAGTAGATGTACCTGAAAATATTTGCACAAATTACCACGGTGACCTGGTACCACCAAGTCACCCATTGGGGAATGTCTCACAGACAGAAATTATCATAACAGAGTGCCTCCTCCACACTGTCACACAATGTCCCTGATTGCTTGCAGTGTTAGAATAAATTTCTGGAAGGTGGTTGTTTACATTGCAACTAGGTCAGAGCTAAAAGGGGCTGCTCTTAACTGGACATTTAATATCTAAGGAATGTTTAAAAGGTCCCAAATCAGTGATTTCTGATATCCTTGGACTCACAGATTATGTACGGAGAGTGTAAACCTCGGTAGACAGAACACAGCAAAAGTTCATCTCCTCACTTTCAGCTAGCAATTCCTTTGCTCCTCCAATGGGAGGGGGAATTGCTAGCAGGATCGTCGCTCCAAGAAGAGAGGCAATGAAGGACTACAGACCACTTGATCTTGAAATTCCTTATTAGCTTTGGCCCTAATGATTAGTTCTGTAACTGAATAGACTTTTAAATGGTCTGTAAGTAAAGCTGGGTGGAAAATTTTGACTTGAAGTTTTTTTCAGCAATGTATACTCAATGACACCAAAATGTTTTGCAAATTCATGTTGATTTTGCCAAAATGTTATGGTCAAAAAAAAAGAAGTTTCATTTTGATATTTTTTAAAAGGGAAACATTTCGCTTCTGGGTTCTAAATTCAAAATGTCCTTTAATTTTATTTTTTTTTAAACCAAAAGCAATTTAAAAATGGTCAAAATCAAACAATACTTTACTGGACCCTAAATAATATTGTTTCTGACTTTTTGATTTCACTTAAAAATTCTTTCATTTTCAATTCAACACAACACAATTTTTTCCCCTTGTTTTGGAATTGCCAGTGAATCAAAAAACCCATTATTCATCCAGCTCTAGTTGCAAGGATAGGGTTATGACTCTCTCGGGCCAAACTGTAAGCAGAATATGCAGCCCGTTGTTGGAACTGCTTCAAGCTGACTGCCAAGCTGAGCCTAAACATAAGCCTGAATCGCATGAAAATAGGTAGGCTGGGGAATTTCTGCACAGTGTGCTGCTAAAGGAAGCTCTGTGCTGATTTGGAGGTGGTACCAGGAGCTTCATAACTACAAAGATCCAGTGACCCCTACACCGTGTGTGGATGAGCAGTGACTGTTATTCTCAACCTGTGGAGACTACTGTACTGTGGCCTGACTGTAAGGTTTGGGGGGGGGGGGGGGTGGAATTCACTCCATGTTTCTTCACCTACTTGGGCTTTAAGGGACTGCTGTGAAGTAGTATGTGCCACTGTATGTACACTCCCTCAGAGGCCACTATTTCTTTTCTTCATATATATCCCTTCTCACCCAGTGAGAGGGCAGTCAAATTGTTTGATCACATCCTGGTTTTGTTTCTCATTCCTGCATGCTTTCTGGATCCCCCAAGGGTATACAAAAGAACCAAGTAGTTTAAACTGGAAAAGGGAGCCATTTATTGCACCCTCTAGAGGCAACCCCAGAACATTTTACAAGGAGAATTAATTAAGCCTCACAACATCTGTGGGAGGGACGTAAGTAGCATTATCCCCATTTTACACATGAGAAAAGTATAAAGGGACAGAAAGACTTTCCCAAGACCACACAGCAAGTCAGTGGCAGAACTGAGAACAAAACACAGGAGACCTGACTCCCAGTCCCCTCCTTTGACCAACAGGAAATATAGAAAAAATTCCAGATAATCAGGCTACCCTGCTGTTTTGGTAAATGAATGAAGTGATGCAATTTCCTGATGCTAAAAGTGGCTTTAACCATAACTTCTAAACTAAGGACCTTCCCTAGAGATATGAGATAAGCAACATTCTGCTGGTCCCATCACAAAACTGCTTGTCTCAGAGTAACCTTATTTGATTAGAGTTATATAGCACGTCTGAGACGTGCTATATAACTGAGCCACCCAATCATGGGAAACTGAGAGAAAAGCCCTCCCCCTAACTCATTGTGAGAAGTGTCCTATTTGTTGCTACCATGGCTACTGTATGTAAGTCAAGGTCATGTTTTGTTATGATTGTGGCTGTACTAAGCCAGTTTTTTTAAACTGACAGCTGCTACATATCAGTGAAATTAAATCATGTTTGTGGCAGATGAAGTATAGGCTTATACTAATTCAAGTGCATCATGCCAAAAAGTGGTATCTCAGCCTGGTACAGAGATACTTCAGTCTTGTCTATGGGCCAATCACTGATCTCCATTATTACACTGATGTAAATTCACAGTAATTCCTTTAATTCTTTCATGACAATTTAACAGGATATTAATAATTTAGAATGAACTGGTGGCTATGGAAATAATTTAAGTGTGTGTGCAATTGCTAATTCTTTGCCTTGTTTTAGAGATACATTTTCTAACACTAATGACATTATTGCAGGTGATCTGTGCCTGTGATTTTTCTAAGTAATGTCAGTCTCTGAATTAATTAGACTCATTCTGGATTGAACGGATGTCAAACATCAGCATACAGTTTCCAATGTAACATCAGCAGGAAATATGTGGCATATATAATTACCCTTCTCACCTTAATTATAGAATTTACATGGCTAATTTTGTGTGTCATTTCTGTTGAAATTTCCTAAGAAGAACAGAAAGATGCTCCTAAAGATATTTATGCTTCTGAATTACTAAAAAGTATTTGTTGTGTATTTTAAATGTAGCTTCTAAACCAAAGTCCAGATCCTTAGGTGTGGCTAAGCCTTAGCAAACTACCCAAAAGGGTAGTACAGGTGGATTTATGCCATTTTTCTGCATTCCATGCTCAATCTTGGGGCATCCCAGGGCCAGTGAAGTTCACAATATAAGTTAAAGCAGCCTCAGCTTCTAATATATAGCAACTTCAAAAGCCCCTTAGAGGTATTTCTACTAGCTTAGGATCACAGAAGCACAAAGCACTCCATCCCCATCCTCATATCACCTCTTTCTCCATCTGTGATATGGAGGAATAACATTTACCCACTTTTCTTTCACATTTGAGCTACATGAATAAAACAGTTCTATGTAACTGCAAAGTCTTAATTATTATGTATTTTATTTACTATCTATTTTCAGAAGCTGCTTGTCAGATGTAACCTCCTGAAATCCATTATGAGCGCATACCTCTGCCAAAATGATCAGGAGTTCCTGTAAATAAGAAATATTGCCAGCACATGTGCAATCTGCCGCAGAGAGATTTCAATAACACTCCTGCATTATGCCCTTCAGAGATTTTGAAAACTATTTTTACCTTTGCAATTTACACAATCATATTCAGCTTCAGCATGTATTTAATATCATTAAGCTCTAAACCTCTCCTGGTAAAAACAATTAGGCACATATCAGTAAAAATATATGTATCCACTGTGTCATACGGAGAAGCACTTCATAGATGTTCTTAAATGCTCCCATGACTTTACTTAAACCTTAGAAATCAGACACTTCTTTTATTCTCTGTAATTTGCATTGACAGTGAGCCAAACAAGCAGAGGGAGAATCCCTATCTTGATATGATGTTGAAAGGTTTATTTAGGGTATCATTTTTCCAGGACCATATTATCATGTTGGTTTTGGAAATGAGTGGAGTAGAATACTTGTAATTCCAAATGGTTTTCTGGGTATGAATCAATTTTGGCTCCAGAATCATTGCACTCCATGATTTCCTTTCAACAATATTAATCTGTTAGTGGGATGAATACTTGATGACGAATTCTTTGAAAAAATTGCTCACAGGAAGATGGAAAATGAGTCAAAAAAATCTCAGGAAAAAAAACCCAGTCATCTTCCAGGTATCTGATCCATTATCCCAATTTTTCCAATTTCAGGCAGACAAAGAAACAGGAAGTTTGTCAATGGGAGGGACAAGTAATACAAATTCTTTACTTTCCTCTTGCTTGTGTAGCAAGCAATTCTTCTTATACTCAGTACTGAGGGGAAAGGCAGGGGCCACAAAGGTCTGTTTAGCTTTCCTCAATGGAGTAAAGATTCCTGGAGGACCAGACACTGAATGGAACTTGAATAAACAATTTGCTCTGTCTCTGGTGTGAAAAAACATCAATAGCACTGGATTCTGCACCAATAGGAACGCTGAGTGCAGCCACAGAGTTTTTCATATACAGGTACATACAGCAACTGTATTTTTACTAGCAAGGAAAGAACCAGAAAGGTCCATGATAACAATTACTTGTTTCTGCAGTTAGCCTTACTAGGTAAAATGCAGAAAAACATAGAGGGGGGGGGGGAAAACAACAACTCAGACACTAAGAGCTTATCTACACTTGAAATGCTGCAGTGGCACAGCTGCACAGCACTGCTGTAGTGCTTCACTGAAGATGCTACCTACACCGATGGGAGGGCTTCTCCCGTTGTCACAAATACTCCACCTCCCTGAGAGGCGGTAGCTGTGTTGATGGGAGAAGCCCTCCCGTCCACATAGCACTGTCTGCACTGGGAGTTTAGTCAGTATAACTGCGTCACTCGGAGGTATGGAAAATCTGCACCCCTGAACAACACAGTTACACTGACATATAAATATAAATAAAATAAATAAATAAATTAATGGAGATATCCTATCTCCTGGAAGGAACCTTGAAAGGTCATTGAGTCTAGCCCCCTGCCTTCACTAGCAGGACCAAGTACTGATTTTGCCCCAGATCCCTAAGTGACCCCCTCAAGGATTGAACTCACAACCCTGGGTTTAGCAGGCCAATGCTCAAACCACTGAACTATCCCTCCCCCCTATATAGACCAACCTCAAGTAAAGCAGAAGCAAGCTTAAGCTTAATTACTTACCTCTCATTTCTCCCATTCACTCAGATAGGAGGGACAAAAATACTGATAGGGGAGACATTGTTTGGATGTAGATATTTTAAATAAACTGTTTTCACAGTTCTGGAAAATATAGGGTCCCAATATCTTGAGCCTCTATTTTCTCTTGGCATGACTTAACAATCTCATGTGTTGGTATTGAGACTGATGTCCATCTAGGTTCTTGTCTGCTACCATCTCATTAGTATCTGAGTATTACCTCTAGTGAAATCTCATGCTGTTTCTACTTAGATTATAAGTAGTTTGGGGGGAGTGACTGTCTTTTTGTTGTTTGTACAGCTCCTAACACAATGGGCTCCTGGGCACTATGATAAAGAAGGCAACACTTTGGTTCCTGGTCAGGAACTTCCTGGGCGGGGGAGGTGAAATCTGAAGATATCTTTGTAAATGTGATTTATTACTTACCAAGAAATGAACAGAGTGAACAAGAAAATTGTTGGTTTGTTTTTTTGGAAGGGGACTTAGGTTTGCATTTCTTTGTGTGGTCGCAGCAGGTGTATTGTAGGTTAAGAGCTTGTCTAGCTTCAAAAGCAAAAGAATTGCTCCACTTTATTCTGGAATAGAGTTTCCACACAGGAGAGTTATGCCAGTATAACTATAGCAACATAACTGTTCCACTATAATGGCAGTCAATTTCCCCATGTAGACAAACACTAAGGCCTTGGCTACACTTGTGAGTTATGGTGCTGTAAAGTCGCCCCCAGCGCTGTAACTCACTCCCCATCCACACTGGCAAGGCATTTGCAGCGCTGTATCTCTGTGATTGCAGCGTTGCATGTACTCCACCTTCCCAAGAGGAATAGCGTGTATTGTGCCACCGCTGCAGCACTGCGGTGCCAGTGTGGCCGGCCAATGCGCTGTGACTGGCCTCCAGAAGTATTCGGCAGTATCCCACAATGCCTGTTCTAGCCACTCTGGTCATCAGTTCAAACTCTACTGCCCTGGCCTCAGGCAACCAACCATGTGACCCTCCCTTAAAATCCCCCGGGAATTTTAAAAATCCCCTTCCTGTTTTCTCAGCCAGGCGTGGCGTGGAGTTCTATCAGCAAATCTTTCCAGGTGACCATGCCTCCACGCGCCAAGCGAGCCCCAGCATGGAGCAATGGCAAGTTGCTGGACCTCATCAGTGTTGGGGGGGAGGAAGCTGTCCAGTGCCAGCTGCGAAGGAATTACGATACCTTCGGGAAGGTATCAAAGGACATGATGGAAAGGGGCTATGACCGGGATTAAAGTGAAGGAGCTGCGGAGTGCCTACCACAAAGCCCGCAACGCAAATGGCTGCTTGGGTGCTCCCCCCGCGACTTGCCGATTCTACAAAGAGCTGGATGCGATACTTGGGGATAACCCCACCTCCACGCCGAGCACCACCATGGGCACTTCAGAGACAGGGTGGAAGGAGGAGGAGGAGGAAAACAGGAGTGAGGGTGGTGGGTTGGATGGAGACACCCCAGAATCCCTGGAGGCATGCAGCCAGGAGCTCTTCTCGAGCCAGGAGGAAGGTAGCCAGTCACAGCGGCTGGTACTTGGTGGAGGACAAACAGAAGAGCAGGTTCCTGGTAAGCGGGTTTTTTTTCGGGAAGGAATTTTTTCGGTGCGGGCTCTTTGGAAGAGGAGGGTTAGGCATGCATGCCTATATGCGGAATAGTGCATTGATGTGGTTTATCACATCGCAGTAATCGGCCTCGGAAATCTCTTCGAATGTCTCATGCAGAACATGTGCAATGCGCTTGTGCAGGTTTATCGGGAGAGCCACCGTGGTCCTTGTCCCAGCCAGGCTAACGTGTCTGCACCACGGTGCCGCGATGGGCAGAGGGACCACTGCTGCACACAGGCAAGCTGCATATGGGCCAGGGCGGAAGCCGCATTGCAGTAGAAGACCCTCCCTTGCTTCCCAGGAGCGAGATATCGTCCAGGACGAACTCCTGTGGAAAATGTTGGGACAGTGTTCAGTGTAGGAGCCCCCTGCAGCTGTTGGCTCTCCCCAAGGCACAGAAACCCAGAGGACAGTACAGCCCTGAAACAATCAGTCCCCCTTACTCACCATTTTGAGACTCCCGTGAGTTGTGTGTGCTCTGTTTGGGATGGGAAAATTATGCTATTGTGTAGACCCTGTGTATGCCCTCCTTAAGTGCAGGGGAAATCATTACTCTGTCGGCTATAAACAATGCTGCCTCTGTTAAATGTTGCATTTTGCCTATACAGCTGCAACAACCTTGAGACCTCAGCTGTCCCTCTTATCGCCTGCTCAGAGACTGCAAAGACTCAGGAAGAGACTGCGAAAAACCAAAGAAGACATACTGCAAGAAGTGATGCGGCAATCTATTAAAGAGAATGAAAAAGCACAGAACTGGAGAGAGAGAGAAAGCAGGATCCGCCAGGAAAACGCAGCGCACCAGCAGCAAAGCACGGAGCACCGGCAGTGAAGCACAGATCGGCTCATAAGCATCCTGGAGCACCAAGCAAACGCTATCCAGGAGCTCGTAGCCATGCAGAAGGAGCAGTACCGCAAACACAAACGCCTCTCCCCTACAGCCCTTATCCCAAAACTCTTTCCCTTGTGCCCCACTGTTACCTCCAACCCACTTTTCCCAACTTCTGGGTTTTTCACGCCACCAGCTGCCTCCAACACCAGTATCTTCACCACCCAGCCCTGAAAACCACAACCCTTACCCTCTGCACTCAACCCCGATCACCATGCAGTATAGCTATCCTGAAGTGCAGCACTCACTGCACAGCACACCAAACAGGACATATGCGAATCTGTGATTGTACCATTCCCCACTCCACTCCCTTGCCCTTTCTGATTCCCAAGCAGTTGTGTTTCTTTTCAGTAAATACATTTTCTTTTCAATAAATGGATTTTTTGGCTTTGAAAATATTCTTCATTATTGCATAAAGTAAAAGATTCCTTAGCCCAGGAAATAAACAGGCACTGCAAGTCTGCTTAGCAAACAATGATTCCTAAAGATCAGAACTACTGCACTTCACTCCCGTGCAGGGCACCAGATATCACTGCTGGTTTTCAGCCTCAAATTACTCCCTCAAGGCATTCCTAATCCTTGCAGCCCCGCACTGGGCCCCTGTAATAGCCCTGCTCTCTGACTGTGCAAATTCAGCCTCCAGGTGTTCAACCTCAAAGGTCCATGCCTAAGTGAAGCTTTCACCCTTCCCTTCACAAATATTATGGAGGGTACATCATGCGGATATAACCGCGGGGATGCTGTGTTCGGCCAAGTCCAGCTTCCCATACAGAGATCGCCAGCGGCCCTTTAAATGGCCAAAGGCACACTCCACAGTCATTCGACACCGGCTCAGCCGTAGTTGAACTGTTCCTTGCTGCTGTCAAGTCTCCCTGTGTAGGGTTTCATGAGCCACCGCATTAACGGGTAAGCAGGATCTCCAAGGATCACAATGGGCATTTCAACTTCCCCTACTGTGATCTTCCACTCTGTGAAAAAAGTCAAAAAAGTCCCAGCTTGCAGCTTCCTGAACAGCCAAGTGTCCCAAAAGATGCATGCATCATGCACCTTTCCTGGCCAGCCTGTGTTAATGTCAATGAAATGCCCACGGTGATCCACAAGCGCCTGGAGAACCATAGAGAAATACCCCTTCCAATTAACGTACTCAGATGCTAGGTGGGGTGTTGCCAGAATAGGAATGTGCGTCCCATCTATCGCCCCTCCACAGTTAGGGAAACCCATTGTCCAAAGCCATCCACTATGTCCTGCACATTACCCAGAGTCACGGTTCTTCTGAGTAGGATGCGATTAATGGCCCTGCAAACTTGCATCAACACGATTCCAATGGTCGACTTTCCCACTCCAAACTGGTTTGCGACCGACCGGTAGCTGTCTGGAGTTGCCAGCTTCCAGATTGCAATAGCCACCCACTTCTCCACTGGCAGGGCAGCTCTCAATCTCGTGTCCTTGCGCCGCAGGGTGGGGGTGAGCTCCTCACGCAGTCCCACGAAAGTGTCTTTTCTCATCCGAAAGTTCTGCAGCCACTGCTCATCATCCCAGACTTCCATGACGATGTGATCCCACCACTCAGTGCTGGTTTCCCAAGCCCAAAAGCAGCGTTCCACGGTGCTGAGCATGTCCGTGAATGCCACAAGCAATTTCGTGTCATACGTGTTACGCGGCTCGATAGCATCGTCGGACTCCTCACTCTCACTGTCACTTTGGATCTTAAGGAATAGTTTGACAGCCAAACGTGACGTGCTGGTGAGACTCATCAGCATACACCTCAGCAGTTCGGACTCCATTTCCCGCAGACAGATTGCGCTGCACAGAAACCGTTGAAAGATGGCGCCAAAGGTGGACGGAAACAAAGGGATTTCTGGGATGCGAAGCGATGCATCACGGGGTGTTGGGACAGGACCCAGAATTCCCCTCACCCACACCCCCTTTCCACAACCCACGGCGCCAGAATGAGAAGAGGTGCTCTGTGGGATAGCTGCCCATAATCCACCGCTTCCAATGGCGCTGCAATTGCCGCAAATGTGGCCACAACAGTGCGCTGGCAGCTGTCAATGTGGACAGACTGCAGCACTTTCCCTATTCAGCTGTACGAAGACAGGTTTAACTCACAACGCTGTACAGCTGCAAGTGTAGCCAAGGCCTAAGAAGCCTTGTCGTGATTAGGAAAAAGGTGTACCTCAATTGAGCTAGCTTAACTCTCTTGCAAACCCCACTTAACAACAATGTAGACACAGTTTATAACACCTTAGCTCAATTTTAGCAGCTCAAGTTACAGCCTGTCTATGCTGATGTTAAGAGGGGTTTCACTCAAGTTAAACCAAAGCTCAATGGAAAAAAGACTTTTTTCCTAGTCTAGATAAAATCCATCAGGAGCCTTGCTAAAGCATCCAGAGGAAGCACCCACACTCTCAGTCCTAAAACCCTACCCTTAACACAGCAAGCAGTTTGAAAAATTAATTGTTTTCTTGCATATAATATTCTTGGGGGTGGGGGAAAGGGGGAAGGAGCTGGTTGACTAGGAAGTTAGTTTAGTCAGACTATTTGAGGAGTTTGACAGATGCTCAGAAAGGATAGAGCACATTAATCCTAAGGTTTCATATTTGCAGAAGGTCTCCTTCCCTTTTGCACCAATAACTCATTTTCATTGTAGCCTGGGTGTGCAGACATCAGCAGTAAAAGCAGTCAGCACAAAGGCCTTTCTAAAGGCCACTCTAAAGAACAATGCATGCCTTTATACCAAAAAACCCAAACATGATCATGCCTAAATAAGGTATTTTGTGATATAGGTCAACACTATACTTTAATCTTTTGTTTAAGATTTTATATGATGCTATCCCTAAAACCAAAGTCAATAACTGCATCACACACATATATAAGTAACAGCTCCTCTCAAACTAAATCAGGATGATTGTATGCTTAAAATCCCACACTTCTTGCATGAGATGATTTCAGAGGATAGGCAAATTAGCAAACAAAAAATGAACTTCATGATAAATATTTTGTGTTCTATTTTTCTACTCCTATTTTACTGTTCTTTTTTCAAAAAGTTGTATATATACACACACATACGCACATGTAACAGTTTTGTAACATATTTTAAAACATACACACACACATATACTTAAAAAGTACATTAAATGAATGTTTCAGTTTCAGAGTCACTCAAAAGTTAAGAAATGCTAGAACTAATATAGCCCGTGCAACTTTAATTCGACCCCTTAGTGCTTGTGCATTACAATATAGTCTCTAATTATCTGATCACATGCTCTTCTCTTCCCCTCCCCCCAGGACCCTTGCCTCATTCGTTGCACAGGATGACAGATGTTCATTATATGGCTTACTATTCAATATTTTTAGACTTATCATTTAATGTGTGGTCCAGTGCACTATTTACTGCACACCATCCAAACCCTGCACTGAATACAGAATTACTCATTTCCCATGGGCTTTTTCTGTGGCACTGTCATTGTACTGCCCTGGGGACAGAGTTTTAAAGTTATTTAGGCACCTAAAGATGCAGATAGTTGCCCGGTGGGATTTTCAAAAGCTCATAGCTGCCTAACTTCCATTGATTTCACATGGGATTTTCAAAATCCCACTGGGCACCTATCTACATCTTTATGTGTCTAAATACCTTTAAAAGTTTGGCCTTTAGTTCTTTACAAGTATTAATGACTTTATCTTCAACACACCCCATGAGGTGAGGTGCTATTATTATCCCCATTTTACACATCAGGAACCGAGGCAGAGGTTAAAGCATTTTAGGTGCCTAATTTGAAAAGCCTAGGACTTGATTTTTCAAAGTATTTTGCATTTTATAGCACTTTATACATTCAAAGCACAGCTTCTAGTGACCTCACCTGCAGCTGTGAGTGCTCAGACCTTAATCAAATCAGACTCAAGTTGGGCACCCAGAAAATGAGGAACATATAGTGGCCACCTGTAAACAGTTTACATTGACTTGCCCAGCATCACATAGGAACTCTGTGGCCGAGGCAGGGATAGGATCCAACGAGGCAGGGTGGCTTTCAACTGCCTTAACCCTGAGACCATCATTTTTCTTCCTGCATTTCCCTGCTTCAGTCACTACACACCTTCAAACTTCTGCATGATAGTAGTTTTAGTGACTGCACATCCTTGATTCATTCCCTGTTTGTAGAATGAGGCAAAAATCCTGTGGTAAAACATAGTATGTAATCATGTAATATATGTATAAGCAAGTATTAAAAGTAATATTTGATGAATGAACATTTTGGCATCTTTAGGCTTTGGGCAACATTCACAAATTAGTCTCATTATTTGTTAACTTTTTCAATATTGGACTATAACAAGCAAATAAATGACTGCCTATGGATTGGCAAGTGATGTTGATATAGGATATTTGAGCTAGAATGCCCATATTTAACCAAATCATGCAGACCTATTTTTAAGATATGTGAATTCATGAATACCAAAAGGCTCGTGTGTCTTTGAATTGAATCAAAGCACTAGTATTTGTGTAATGTTTGCTATTTTAATTCAAATGTTCTACAGCTAATACTAAAATAACATTATGCTGTCTTCAGCAAGGTGGCCAATAGAATCATAGACTTTAAGATCAGAAGGGACCATTATGATGATCTAGTCTGACCTCCTGCACAACGCAGGCTACAGAATCTCACCCACCCACTCCTGTATCAAACCTGTGTCTGAGCCATTGAAGTCCTCAAATCATGGTTTAAAAACTTCAAGATGCAGAGAATCTTCCAGCAAGTGACCTGTGCCCCACATTGCAGAGGAAGGCGAAAACCGCCCAGGGCCTCTGCCGATCTGCCCTGGAGGAAAATTCCTTCCCGACCCCAAATATGGCAATCAGCTAAACCCTGAGCATGTGGGCAAGACTCACCAGCCAGATACCCAGGAAAGAATTCTCTGTAGTAACTCAGATCCCACCCCATCAACACCCCATCACAAGCCATTGGGCATATTTACCTCTAATAGTCAAAGATCAATCTCATTATACCATCCCCTCCATAAACTTATCAAGCTTAGTCTTGAAGCCAGATACGTCTTTTGCATCACTTCTCTGATGGTTAGAAACCGTCATCTAATTTCAAATCTAAACTTCCTGATGACCAGTTTATATCCATTTGTTCTCGTGTCCACATTGGAACTGAGCTTAAATAATTCCTCTCCCTCCCTGGTATTTATTCCTCTGATATATTTGTAAAGCGCAATCATAGCTCCCCTCAGCCTTCTTTTGGTTAGGCTAAACAAGCCAAGCTCTTTGAGTCTCCTTTCATAAGACAGGTTTTCCATTCCTCGGATCATCCTAGTAGCCCTTCTCTGTACCTGTTCCAGTTTGAATTCATTCTTCTTAAACATGGGAGACCAGAACTGCACACAGTATTCCAGATGAGGTCTCACCAGTGCCCTGTATAACGGTACCAACACCTCCTTATCTCTACTGGAAATACCTTGCCTGATGCATTCCAAGATCGCATTAGCTTTTTTCACAGTCATATCACATTGGCAGCTCATAGTCATCCTGTGATCAACCAATACTCCAAGGTCCTTCTCCTCCTCTGTTACTTCCAACTGATGCATCCCCAGCTTATAATAATAATTCTTGTTATTAATCCCTAAATGCATGACCTTGCACTTTTCACTATTAAATTTCATCCTATTTCTATTACTCCAGTTTACAAGGTCATCCAGATCTTCCTGTATGATATCCCGGTCCTTCTCTGTATTGGCAATACCTCCCAGCTTTGTCATCTGCAAACTTTATTAGCACATTCCCACTTTTTGTGCCAAGATCAGTAATAAAAAGATTAAATAAGATTGGTCCCAAAACCGATCCCTGAGGAACTCCACTAGTAACCTTCCTCCAGCCTGACAGTTCACCTTTCAGTATGACTCGTTGTAGTCTCCCCTTTAACCAGTTCCTTATCTACCTTTCAATTTTCATATTGATCCCCATCTTTTCCAATTTAGCTAATAATTCCCCATATGGAATCATATCGAATGCCTTACTGAAATCGAGGTAAATTAGATCCACTGCGTTTCCTTTGTCTAAAAAAATCTGTTACCTTCTCAAAGAAGGAGATCAGGTTGGTTTGGCATGATCTACCTTTTGTAAAACCATGTTGTAATTTGTCCCAATTACCATTGACCTCAGTGTCCTTAACTACATTCTCCTTCAAAAAATTTTCCAAGACCTTGCATACTACAGATGTCAAACTAACAGGCTTGTAGTTGTCCGGATCACTTTTTTTCCCTTTCTTAAAGATAGGAACTATGTTAGCAATTCTCCAGTCATACGGTACAACCCCTGAGTTTACAGATTCATTAAAAATTCTTGCTAATGGGCTTGCAATTTCATGTGCCAGTTCCTTTTAATATTCTTGGATAAAGATTATCTGGGCCTCCCGATTTAGTCCCATTAAACTGTTTGAGTTTGGCTTCTACCTCGGATCTACCTCCATATCCTCATTCACATTTGTCATCCTACCATTATCCATAAGCTCCTCATTAGCCTCATTAAAGACTGAGGCAAAGTATTTGTTTAGAATACTGGGCCATGCCTAGATTATCCTTAATCTCCACTCCATCCTCAGCGTTTACCGGTCCCACTTCTTTCTTTGTTTTCTTCTTTTTTATATGGGATTTAGAACCTTTTACTATTGGTTTTAATTCCCTTTGTAAGGTCCAACTCTACATGGCTTTTGGCATTTCTCACTTTATCCCTACATGTTCTGACCTCAATAAGGTAGCTTTCCTTGCTGATCCCTCCCATCTTTCACTCCTTGAAGGCTTTCTGCTTTTTCTTAATTACCTCTCTGAGATGCTTTCTCATCCAGTTTGGTCTACAACTCCTGCCTATGAATTTTTTCCCCTTTCTTGGGATGCAGGCTTCTGATAGTTTCTGCAACTTTGACTTGAAGTAATTCCAGGCCTCCTCCACGTTTAGATCCCCAAGTTCTTCAGTCCAATCCACTTCCCTAACTAATTTCCTTAATTTTTTTGTTAGCCCTTTTGAAATCAAAAACCCTAGCCACAGATCTATTTTTGTTTATCCTTCCATTTAGTTTAAGCTGAATTAGCTCATGATCGCTCGAATCAAGGTTGACCCCTACAACCATTTCTTCTATGAGGTCCTCACTACTCACTAAAACCAAATCTGAAATGGCATCCCCTCTTGTTGGTTCAGCAACTACTTGGTGAAGGAATCCATCAGCTATCGCATCCAGGAAAATCTGAGCCCTATTATTATTACTAGCACTTGACCTCCAGTCTATATCTGGGAAGTTAAAGTCTCCCATGATCACACAATTCCTATTAGTATTTACTTCATTACTCCAATGCAGCAGTAGGCCCAGCAAAGTTAGCTTTAATTTTTAAAATCAAAACAAAAAAAAGGAAGTCACTTTATTTACAGATATATTTCAGAGTTTAATCACAAAAGAAGTGCTTATCACCAGGTGAACTTTAAGACTACTAGGCTGAGCACTATGGGTACAGCTTTCATTTTAAGGGTCAGTTGCAGTTATAACTCGTATTCCTCAGAGGTTACTTTGCCCTCTGAATTCACATCTGGCTGAAACTTGGCAGTCAGGTTGTTAATCCAGTGCATATCTTTCTTCCTTCTACATCATTTTTAATTCTAGAATGAAGAGATGGAGTTCACTAGTTACTTTTTTATACTCTTCTACCTTAAAGTTCTTTTTAAAACCTGAGATTTTACACGTGCAATCTTATCTCAATCTTACTTTTATACTTCCAGGGTGACCAGATAGCAAGGATGAAAAATCGGGACAGGGAGTGGGGGGCAATAGGCACCTATACAAGACAAAGCCCCAAATATTGGGACTGTCCCTATAAAATTGGGACATCTGGTCACCCTACATACTTCCCTTATCTTGAACACTTCTGTTATCCCTTGATTTGTCATCTCTTGTTATATTGTTATGACTAATTTAGGGGCTAATCCTGAAATACTTGTTTCCATGTGAGTAGTGCTTATGTATGCAAACAGTACCCTTGACTTCTGCATGTGAGTAAGGACTACTCATGTAAAGAAAGGTGTACAGGACTGAGTCTATTATATCATCATTATCATTATTTGTACAGTGGAACCACCTAAGAACTCCAGTCATGGACTAGGGCCCCATTGTGCTAGGCATTGTACAAACAGAACAAAAAGATGATCCCTCCCCCAAGAAGTATGTCAAGAGAGAATGGGTGGTTATCTGTTATAAATAATAATCAAAAAGAAAAATAGTCTTGCTAAGGAACTGAACCAGGACTCATAAGATCTGCATTCATTTCCTAGCTTTGCCATAGATTTCCTGTGCGACCCAAACCCAAGTCACTTAATCTTTCTGTGCCTCCTGTTCCCCATCTCTAAAATGGAGATTATAATTCCTTTCTCCTACCTTTCATCTGTCTTGTCTATTTAGATTGTAAGCAAGGACTGTCTTTTACTATATGGTTGTACAATGCAGCCCGCATCTTGATTAGTGCCTCTAGGTACTTTTGTGATACATCTATTTAATAATAATAATGATTAATAAGGTACTCTGGTTACACTTAGACTACCTCTTTCTCTAATTTTTAGAAAGTGGCTGTACTAATCTTTCATAATTGAGAGTCACAAAGAGACAGCTCATTGATTTATTTTTAAAGGATATTTTATTTTCCTTTTTTTGTGGGGCCTCTACTCCTTTTCTAACTGGTTGAAAAAACATCTTCCTCTCTGCTGCTGCTGCCACAGAGAAACATCTTGCTGTTTCCTGTAAGGAGCATTGCTATGGAAGTAGTGAGGGAAACAGTACGTGCCTGAAGGAAGAAGACTTATGCAGCTGGATGACCCCCGGGGTAACAAGCGTGAGGTGAGAAGCAATGCTGGTCCTTCCAAAAGACCAACAGCCATTCACAGGGAGCAGTCATGGGGAAATCAACTGATTTCACTCCAAGCATTCAGTATTGCTGCCTAACTTTTTAAATTTACCCTGCCGTTCTACTCCACGTCTGCTCCTTTTGTGCTGCTGTCTATTGCACCTGAATGGGGATCTACTAGAGCTGTACAATGCCAGTGTTGAATTAAAAAGGAACATTAAGATATTTCTCTAAAGTAACAATGTCTCTGCAGATATCTAACATGGTCATATTAAGGACTGTTATAACTTATGTCAATATAGTCTTAAAGTAGAGATGCATGTCTTTACTTTACAATTCATCTCACACACATCAAGGTATGAACTAGTGATACATCACCTGTGTTAACATCTTCCCTAACATGGATCAACAATTTCCATGAATAAACCAATGTTTCAATAGTTAGTTCCACATAACTACAGCAGCTCAGCCTCAAGATGGCAGCTATTTTCCTCTTTCCAAATGGTCCAGAAAAATCTGTGTATGCTTATAAAATTATAAGGATACAGAAACTGACTGCAGCTCCCCAAGTCTCTCTCTGGCTTAGAGTCCATTTCAGGAAAAAATAAACCCGGTTACATGGATTTCCTGCAAAATGAGGACACCAAAATAAATGCACTGCATGGTTCACAAAAGTCCACTGCTTCATGTTTTATTGTGCCTTTTTCACCTTACAGGAGCACAGAGTCCACACAGAGAGATGACATTGTCCTTTTGAAATCAAGATGTTCTTGACTTAAAAGAGAAAATGTTTGATTCCTTCTGACCCTCTACAAAGGAAGTTATTAAAAGAACATTTGTTTTCAGTGCTTGTGCACTGAGTTAAGCCTGCCCTAGCTCAATAGAGCAAATCATCTGGTCAGGTTGAAAGTGTTTGGCCACAGGTTGTAAAGAACATGGCACATTTCTAACACAGAAGAGTCTTGAATTGCATTAATTAATTCATGAACACATCACATTTGAAGAGAATGTGTCTTGTTCATTAACTTCTTGGATGAGAATCAATGGCTTCGCTATTCTACCATATCAACTTTCTAAATATCAGCACTATGACTTTCATTACAGGGAACACAACAGAGTACAAATGGCAGAGCAAAAAATACCCAGATAGCTATTCACCTAGAATAAATATATAATCCTTGAAGGAGAAGCTGGCCATTAAGTAAGGTTGACTACAGAAAAGGCAAGAAGGGCACACCCATAGACTCAGTTAAGAATCAGGGCCTAAATCTGACCTTGGACATTGAAGTTGTACTTAATTGGGGTGCAAAACTGAGACTGCAGTATGACAGGCTGCGTTAGTTTTGTTTTTTTAAATATAGGTTGTAGGGAGAAACAGATAAGAGCTGTGCTCAAAAGTAACACAAATATAGAAATATGTTGTGTAAAGAGCAGGTCAAAAATATTGTTTACAACTTTTCTTCAATGAAAAATGGCCTATTTTCGAAACTAGAAACTTCTGCAAAAAGCTACCATTTTACCAGAAATCTGTTTTGTTTTTTAATATTATTTCCCCTTTCTTCCACTTTGTCTTTCTTTCCCCACAGAATAGAAGAAATATGTGACATACATTTTTACTTTTTTCTTTGGGGTTTTTTTGTTTGTTTTTGCATTTCTCCCTTTGTAACTTTTCAGAAGTGAGGGCAATTCTGAAAAAGTGGCCAAATGATGAAAAAGAGTAAAAATAAAATTCAACCAAGACATCATTCATTCAGTTGCGTTCTGTGGCGGAAGGATTAAAAAACAATTTTTAAAAAGTTTAACTACAAATTTAAAAAAAATGAAAAATAGTTGTGTTTTGAAATGGAAATCAGTCAAATTTGAAAATTTCCCAGCTCTTCCCCCTCCCCCCAACTAGCACTAGCTACTCAGAAGTGTGGATCTGAGCAGAGTACTGGAGTCTACAGGAATGTAGGAGTGTTTTCTCACAGCCTTTCCATGCTTTTTCCTTACTTCTTGTTCAATTCATAATATTTTTCTAATGTAAAGGAAGCACTGGCAGTTTGCTCCCAATGGATTGAAAAGTACCAGAGTGAAAATCCTAAATGCACAGCAGATTTACTGGACTATGTACTAAGAGAATTATTTGGGCCTTCGAGGGCAGGAATAATTCTCTACATTCATAGGATGGGTCAAATTCCTTCTCATTTTCTATTGCATTCCACAGAGCTTTTCTTAAGGAAAACTCAGAGGATTTTAGTTCCCTTTGAAATTGTTTGGTCATGTAGCAGATTGCTGGCTCACCGCCACAGAGCTTCCCACTGGTTGTCCAGGAATTAGCTCAATTCCAGCACACAGAGCATCCCCTGCTGGCTGGTCTCTCCTGCCTCAGGACCCATGTCCCTCCTGGACCCGGGTGCCCTTTATCTTGGGGTTCTGCCCACAGCAGTACCCCCACATCTGGGTCTCCCCTCCAAGGGGAACCCCCAACCCTCTATGCCCACCTTGCTTCAGTGGCTACTGCCAGTCATTATCTAGCCCCCTTTCTCTGGGGCAGACTGCAGTCTGTAATGGCCACTCATCACTGGCAAGGGGGTTGGACTTGCTGCCTTTCTAGGCCCCGCTGTCTCCCTGCAGCCCCAGCTCCTCCCTTAGCCTTTATATCAGGACCAGCTGCGGCCTGATTGGGTGTGGCCACAGCTGTGGCTGCCTCCCCAATCAACCTTTAACCTTTTTTTCCCCCCAGGAAAGGGGTAACTGCCCTGCTACAGGTGGCTTCAGATGGATAGAATCTTGTTTCCATATACATCTCTACCTCGATATAACGTGACCCGATATAACACGAATTTGGATATAACACGATAAAGCAGCACTCTGGGGCGGCGGGGCTGTGCACTCCGGTTTCACCTATAACGTGGTAAGATTTTTTGGCTCCCGAGGACAGCATTATATCGGGGTAGAGGTGTAGCTCATGCTACTTTAAAAGAAACAGTTGTTCCGTTGCTCAGATAAGTAAACTGAGGTTTCAAAAGGTAAGAAGCACTTCGCACCATGAATATCCTCATGAACTTACTGAAAAATCCATTTTATATTTTATTTTACTTCAGATTCCTGGAATGAAAAAAATGGATACAGAGTTCTTTTAATTCTTTTTAAAGTCATTGCGTGAGAGGATCAGCATGGAAATTATTTATCTAAAATATGAAGAAGGGTTGCAAAATTCTGTCGCATGCATATCAGTGAAGTGAAAGGCATATCACACGCACCTGCTTGTTGACATACCACCTCAGCAGCCTGTCAAAGGACAAGCTACATTACCATGTGTATGCCACTGCCTGTGAAGTATATCAGAACTGAAAACAAAGTACCGGGCCATTAACTTAATTGCTGTACTTACTGCAAAATATTAGTCACTAAGGTTTGCTTTATGAACTTATAAATCAAAGGAGAAGAAATTGGAAAAGAAATGGAAAAAATCAAGGCATAAATTCCGACTACAACCTATCATTTCCTTCCAGCCTCCGGAGTATACCAGAAAAAGTCCCACTTTGAAACAAAAGGTCCAGCCTTGAGACTAGAGGGAGGAAGGGTGAGGTTGATTTTAGTGCTTTAAAATGTATCTTAACTCCAGCTGTTTGTTATAGATCAGAGGGGCAATATACTTCTGCAGCGTGGTATGCGTTTTAACAGAGGTTGTTACCATCTACTCAAACAAGATCAAACTATTTTCTTATCAGCTGGAGAGTATTGGGTTATAAAGGTAGTGCTGATAGTATAGATAGTCCCTTAGATGGACTATTCAAATAGTCCAATTTAACTGTTGGAGCTTATTATCATTAAGGGACCCAATTTTCAGTCTTAGATACCTAGGATAGGATTTTCAAAAATACTTATGGGACTTTGAAGTGGGAGTTGGGCATCTAACTATGTTAGCAGCTTTTTTAAAATTTAAATTAAATTTTAAAATCTCACTTCTAAATTTTAATTCAAGGAACCTGATTTATATTGTAGGCACTGATGGCTGAAAATTGGGCTCATGGTGAATAGGGTGATGAGATATATTCACATCTTTACTATGGTTATTGTTAGTCTGGAGACAATTTTCTGCAAGACAATGTGAAAAGGGAAGCAACTGATCAATTAAATCATTGTTTCTGCATCAATACATAAGACACACTAACTGAGAGTCCTATTGATAAATTATTTAAATAGCAATAGAATAAAATGTATTGTCTTCAGAACATTTGTATAATTTAGGGCAAAGTAACTGAAAGGGTTACAAGGAACAGTAGAAGTCTCAAGAGAAGTATTTGCTTGTTACGATTATAATTTATATTTACGTCACTTAAGTTGTCACTGACTCACAAAAGCCAGACAAGAGCTGAGTCATCCTGGATAATAGCCAGAATCTCCTACACACAACCTGAAAAAGATCATCTCTTATGGAATATGCATATATTAAACCTCCACCTTTTATTCATTTACCCAAAAGGTATTCTTTGACGTCCAGATGCTTTCATGCTGCAAGAGCCTAATTATGCCAGGTAAATAATATATAACGTCCAGGTTTTCTCGTATCAGCCTTGCAACACTATTAGCCTACAAGCCTTAAAATATGTAGTAGTCGTATAATTTACAGTATGTAAGTGGCCCAATATACTCAAGATATAGAGAAAACTGCTGGATTGCCAAATTAGTTAAACTTCATATAACATTCTTATCAACTAATCCCTGTAATTTTACCTATTTTAGTGTTAAATTAATGTTGTCACAGCCACAATAGAAGCTGTTTTATAAACTGGCCTGGCATTGATGTAGCCATCAAGAAATTTATAGAAAGCCCAGAGTTTTGTTATATAATATACTAACATCATATCTCAGTAGACTTGAGTTCAAACTATAATTTTAATATGCTGTGTTTAATGATCTCATATTAGTCTCTAAGTATTAATCTCTCATTGAAAAAAACTTGAAGGATTTCCAACTGCTGTCAATTACACAATGCAGTCTATCATCAAAATTATCAGAGATAGTTTAAAAGTGGTTTCACTGGTAATTAGCGGAAATAATGTGTTTAAGCCATTATCCGGGGCTTGGTAAAATGTTTGTCAGATTAGTAACAAAAGCTGTTTCTTTATTGTCAACAGTATGTACCAAGTTCCACAGTCTGAACAAGCGGGGTGACACTGGATCTAACTGACAATGAAGCATCGCAGTAGAATGAGTTTATGAACTGCTGCATTCTTTTAGAGATTATATTGGCAAATATTTAAGTATGTAAAGTGCCCTTTCATTAACAGGCTGGCAAACAGGTTTCTGAATCTCATAATCTCTTTTTTAATTACTGTATATTTATTGGATTTTCACACAGAATTGCAAAACATGTCTCTAATAAACTAAATACAATCAAACACATCTCCAGAGAACATAAGAACGGCCATACTGGTTCAGATCAGTGGTCCATCTAGCCTAATATCCTGTCTTCGAACAGTGGCCAATGCCAGATGCAGAATGAACAGAACAGTCCCAGCTTCTGGAAGTCAGAGGCTTAAGGACATCCAGAGCATGAGGTTGCATCCCTGACCATCTTGACTCATAGCCATTGATGGACCTATCCTCCATGTACTTATCTAATTCTTTTCTGAACACAGTTATAGTTTTGGCCTTCACAATATCTCCTGGCAACAAGTTCCACATTGTGTGAAGAATTACTTCCTTTTCATCAGGTGACCCCTGGTTCTTGTGTTATGCGTAGGGGTAAATAACACTTCCTTATTCACTTTCTCCAGACCATTCATGATTTTATAGATCTCTATCATATCCCCTCTTAGTCATCTCTTTTCCAAACTGAAAAGTCATGGTCTTTTTTAATCTCTCCTTATATGGAATCTGTTCCATACCCCTAATCATTTTTGTTGCCCTTTGTACTTTTTCCAATTCTAATATATCTTTTTTGAGATGGGGTGAGCAGAACTGCACACAGTGCTCATAGTGTGGGCGTACAATGGATTTAAATAGTGGCATTATGATATTTTCTGTCTTATTATCTATCCTTTTCCTAATGGTTTCTAACATTCTATTACCTTTTTTGACTGCTGCTGCACAGTGAGTGCATGTTTTCAGAGAACTATCCACAATGACTCCAAGATCTTTCTTGAATGGCAACAGCTAATTTAGACTCCATCATTTTATATGTATAGTTGGGATTATGTTTTCCGATGCGCATTATTTTGCATTTATCAACACTAAATTTCATCTGCCATTTTGTTGCCCAGTCACCCAGTTTTGTAACTCTTTATGGTCTGTTTTGGTCTTAACTATCTTGAATAATATTTTATTTTCTGCAGGCTTTGCCACCTCACTGTGTACCCCTTTTTCCAGATAATTTATGAATATGTTGAACAGCACTGGTCCCAGTACTAGGGACCCCACTATTTACCTCTCTCAATTGTGCAAACTGACCATTTATTGCTACTTTGTTTCATCTTTTAAGCACCTGCCTTAAGCCATCAATAGTGTTAAAGCAGTATTTGTGAAAAAGAAAAGGAGACAAAAAGAGGAATTGTAAGCAAAAACAGTCAATGTCCTATTTTATACAAGAAAAATATACTCGGTCAAAAATAAATGCCAGACATTCTAAAATAGCAGATAAACTCCAAGTAACATTTCAGCATTACTGTATCATCCATGAATGGTTCCTGCATAAAGGGGTATCTTGATCTAGTGGACTGAGTGTGTAACAAGGAGACATGACACATGAGTTTTCATTTGTGTTATGAATGATGTGTTATTTTGGGCAAGTTTCTCCTGTAAAATAGGAATAATAATGCTAACTCATCTTTAAAAAGTGCTTTGACATCTAGACAAGGAAAGTATTGTAAAAATGAGAAATATCACTAGTTCAGTAGTTTGTATAGTTCAACCATTGCCAAAAAAATCTATAATCTAGCACTTTCCATAAAATCATCAGCATTTATATTGCATCATGCTGTAATATTGAGGGGGTGAGCCAGTTCATTGCGTACTGTAGCAGTACAAAATATGAAGTAGACACCAACTCTGCCAAGAAGCAAACACAGAGAAACCAATAGAAATCAGGATTTAAGGAAATTTGTGGCAGTTGTCACTAATCTGAGTCGAACAAGGCATTCCTTAATAAAAGTGATTAGAAAAGTGTATGACTCCCCACATGACAACTTGAAAACTTACTCCATCTCCCCATGTTCCAGCACTTTAGCTGCTGTGGCATAGTAACTCAGAAAGTGAACACTGTGAGTTACATTTAAGGGTTAAGAATGCTAGCAAGGATTTATGATCTATGTGCAGTCTCCAGGGAGAATAAACAGACTACTCCATGCCAAAATACTCCTAAGCTGTCCTGCCAATGAGCAGCATTACAGGAAAAGTACCGGTGCTGGAAATAGAGAAGGAGCAGAGAACAGTGGAGGAATAGAGAAATGCTTCCAGTGTTTCGCCTGTTATATTTGTTTCTCACTCTTTCATTGGAATATTTCTTCTGTTTTACAATATAGACATCTGAGGAAAATTGTCTTAATTTAAATTATTACTAGGTTGAGTCTCTTGTACTGCAGGTAGAAGCCTTCCATGTAACTATGAATTTGGCAACATTCTGATAAAGACATTTTCTGTTTTTTTAGTACTAAGCACGAGGAATCCAGGTCCAAGCTCATTTTCATGAGTACCGTCTTTGTTGTTGCCCTGCCACTGATAAACAGTTTTGGTCACCTTTGCTCTTTCCTGCAGAATAGTGCTTGTCAGGCTGTAATTAAATATAAAAATTAAATCTTTCCATGTGTGAAGGTTTGTGAAAAAAAGTTTGTCTGTTCTCTTTGCCTGGGTGGCAATCCAAAAAGAAAGACCTCTGGGATATTTTTCTTACAACCAGATGCAGATTGTGATGAAGATAGTGGGGTGTGCAAAGATTTACAAGATTACAAACTAATTCAAATCCAGATTCTCATAATCTACATCATTGAAATTAGCTATTTAGAAACCATTAATCAATCATATCTGCTGCACACTACTGTATGCAATAGGGGTCAACACAACCTTGAACATGAACGAGGTATTGTTTTTCATTGTACAGATCTTTTCCACGAGCAGTGAAGTAGCAGCATCTTGCCAACCTGAGAAACAGAGGAAAACAATTTATGGGGGGGAGAGTTTGATTGTATTGGCCTAGGGAAGGGCCATGACGACTTCATCCGAACAGCCTTTTCAAACATAGCAGTACATGTCCTCACTTGCGTAGCAATTGTTTGCATAAGGTGTGTGAATGAGATGTATCTTTGTTGAGATATATGAGCATTTCTGAAGTATTATGTAATAATGGTGTTAGTGTGCTCCTCTGCATGCATAATCTCAAGTAAAAGCAGAACTGAGTTTGAAGGCTAAGAATTGAAGTTGAGGGAGGATGAAAAGAGCTTAAAACTCAGCTATGATCAGTAAATTACATTAGTTAGTTGAAAAACTGCTTTGTAATATAACACTTGACACGTCTGTAGTATCTTCCATCCAAGAATTTCCAAGTATTTTTCAAATATGTATTAATTAAGCCTCCCAAGAGAAATATTATTATCCCCATTTTACAAATCAGGCAGAGAGATGTTGAGTTACTTGCCAAAGGTAAAATAAGAAGTCCATAGTGGAGTCAAACTTATATCTCCTGACTCCCTGTAGTTTAGCCACAAAACCATCTTTCCCCTCTCTTAAAAATACAGCTGTTCTCTTCTTTATTCTTATGTCATCAGCAAAGAGATGCTGATAAGGGAGAGACTAGAAATGAAAGCTGCTGCTGGCTTGAAGTACTGGGGTCTTACAACAACCATGATTTAAAGATGCTCAAAATTAGATTTCCAACCTAATGTTGCAGATTGAAAAGATATAAACATCCAAACATTTAGGTGATTATCTGAAATGATCCTATAGACTTACAATCATGGCTTGGAATCCTCATCACTAAAATGGGTTAATTCTTCCTGGTAGTCTTATAATGCAGCACAATGCATAATGACTAGATCAGGGGTAGGTAACCTATGGCACGTGTGCCAAAGGCGGCATGCGAGCTGATTTTCAGTGGCACTCACATTGCCTGGGTCCTGGTCACCGGTCCAGGGGGCTCTGCATTTTAATTTAATTTTAAATGAAGCTTCTTAAACATTTTAAAAACCTTATTTACTTTACATACAACAATAGTTTAGTTATATAATATAGACTTATAGAGAGAGACCTTCTAAAAACATTAAAATCTATTACTGGCATGCAAAACCTTAAATCAGAGTGAATAAATGAAGACTCGGCACACCACTTCTGAAAGGTTGCAGACACCTGGACTAGATTAACCCATGACACTTAAGAAAAGACATGTTGCAGTCTACTGAATACTGTGGTTTCATAGCAGTTCAAACACAAAGTTATTTAATGTACTGTAAGTGTTGCTGTAATTGTGACACACTGGGAAAATTCTGGGTTGAATGCTCCTCAGACTCACTCTTCCAACTGTGCAGTTTAGTAGTACAGTGAGTGCAGAAACTCACTTAGCTCAAAGTCTGCTAAAGGTTTCTTTCTTCTATTGTGATCAGTTGTTAATCTAGGTGTGAGGCCTTTCAAAAATCTAGGTGTGAGGCATTTTAAAAATACCATGTTTTTAAAAGAGGCAATATTCGTTTTATTGTTATTTATAATCTGGAAATACCTTACAATGTAACCTGGTGCGTTGCTAACAAATTTACGTGCATATTCTATTATTAAGTAAGACTGAATCTGAATGTCAGGAAAAAGAACAGGAGTACTTGTGGCACCTTAGAGACTAACAAATTTATTAGAGCATAAGCTTTCGTGGACTACAGCCCACTTCTTCGGATGCATATAGAATGGAACATATATTGTGCCACAAGTACTCCTGTTCTTTTTGCGGATACAGACTAACACGGCTGCTACTCTGAAACCTGAATGTCAGGGTATATCTATAAATGTATGCAGTCCTGAATTTTGCTGAGTATATTAAATATATTGATTCCAAACTGCAGCTTAGCATCTATTTATAAAATAAGTTTTCTTTTTGTTTACTGGATGTGTTAGGCAAATCATTAAACAAGGAAAATTAATAAGAAACTGTGAAATATCTGAGCAAAGAATGGTAAGAGATATGCTCACTAGGAATTTTGCATATACAAAAGACCACTAGATGCTAACTACTGTTTGGACACCCAGTATGTTTGAAATAAACCTGGCCAGAAAACAAGCTGAAAAATTTAGATGTTTCAACATTTGTTTTATGCAAACAAAACCTAGACCTTTTGAAATGGATGAAAAAACAGAGCCAGATCCACTCCAGTGGTTAAGGCACTCCCTTGAAATGTGTGAGGCCCAGGGTCATGTCCTTACTCTACCTGAATTGGAACAGAGACTTAACATGGATCTCCCACCTCCCAGGTGAGTGCCATAACAATGGGGTTATTGGCTATTCTGGGGTGTCTCTCACAAAATTCCATCCTGGACCTGAGAAAACTTTCTGATTTAAAAAAAATTGTCAAAAAATTCACGAACAGCTCTAGTCTGCAATACACCAAGTGTCATACAAAATATGGGTCCCAATAGTGGACAGGTGTTCACTCCACCATTTGGACTGCACTTAGACCAAGCTAGGTTAACCACCACATCATCTACCTCCAGCATGACAGCACCAGTGCAGACAACAAGTGCTTGCATAATAGCTCAGGTAATGCAATTAGTCCTGTCCCCGCAGTGCATTTCATACCAAAGCACAAATACACACTGCTTAGGGGACAGTTTTTTTACTCTTCTGGCCCAAGAAGGTCACACTTTTCTTAAGCCCTTTACTTGTACTAGTAGCAGAGATCTCATTGTGCACCATTTCTCACTGGTATCCACTTCTTTGTGATCATTAGCAAAGCCTCTTTTGCAGCATGTCTCAGAAGAAGCTGTTGTATGAGCATGCTGCCAGCTGCATCTTGGCAGACATCTGGGCAGCTGTGAATATCTGAAGCAAAGAGGTGATGCAGCCCCAGCTGAACTGTATAATTTTAAATGAGATAGCCTGTTCAGGAAGACATTTGGACATCATTCATTTGAAAAATCAGTGCTGGTAGAAAATGAATGGGTTGTAGATGCCCCATAAAAAGACCCATGGTGCCAATATCTGCTCCAGCGCAGGTAGGTGGATTCTTTTGGACAGATCCAAGATACTTTTGGACAGCACCAAGGTACCGGGCACGAGGTTGCTGAAGAACTAGCAAGAAGGGAGAAGAATACTGCCTCAGTGGCCTTGTGCAAACCAGAGATGGGGACCAGGAACTGGAAGACCTGGAGGCTTTGTCAGGATCCCAAAACCTCTGCAACAAGTCTCTGACTCTAGAAACTGCAACAGAGAAGATGCAGAAGGAGGGAGACAAGAAGATTTCTTCCCAATGCATGTTGCTTTTTGTTACCTTGACCAGCCAATGGCTGGTTTAGTATTCTCAGAAGCTGAGGAAAAAGCTTTCTGGATTTTTATGAACACTACCATTTTGGTTGTGAAATGAAGAGATGCCTCATCACACGAGGGCAGAGATTCACTTTCCCCTCCAGCCAGGGGTGAAAGTAACTGAGGACACTTACTGGTACAGGGGGGGTGGCTCTGGTCCCTGAAAGGGGCGGGGCATCGGGCGGAAGGGGCAGGGCTGGGGGGGTCAGCATTCCTCAGCCAGCCCTTGGCCCGCGCCGCCTGGGGCTCCCGTGTTGATTTAAAGGGTCCAGAGATCTGTCTTGAGCCCTGGGCCCTTTTAAATCACGGGCCCCAGGGCAGCTGCTCCCTTTGCCCGCCCTCCCCCCATCGGCAGCCCCCCCAATGGGGGGGGGCACAGCAACATTAAAGCGCTGCCGCCGCAAAGGACCATCCTTAAAGCGCTGCCGCGGCAGTGCTTTAACATTGCTGCCCCTTCCCCCCTCCAACCCTACCCCCCCCACCTGTTGGCGGCCCTGCTGGTACAGACCCTACCAGCAGGGCCCCCAACAGGGGAGGCAAAAGGAAAAGGGGCAGGGACATTAAAGCGCTGCCGAGGCCGCGCTTTAATGTGGGCTGGGTATGGGCCGGTACGGGTTCTTACCGGTATGGAGTACCAGCCCGTACCGACTCACTTTCACCCCTGCCTCCAGCTCTGCCACCATAGCACAAGTGGCTGCTTCCCAACCTCTCTTTGGTCCCTCTGGACACTGTAACGTTTCTCAGCCCTCTTTGCACCCCTCTTCCAGCACTGTCCTTCCATGATAGGCTGTGTGGACAATTGTTCCAAGCGAGACAGAAGTTCATAGCAAGCTGTTCAGAGCAGCTGAGTGAACTATGCCATATGACCTGCTTAAAAATGGTAGCCAAGAATTGAAAAAAATGTGTAAAAGTCAAACTGTCAGGACTGAGATCCCCACTTTGAACTTTAGGGTACAAATGTAGGGGCCTGCGTGAAAAACTTCTAAGCTTAACTACCAGCTTAGCTCTGGTTCGGCTGCCACCATCAATGGATTCCCTCCCTGGGAAGCCTTGAAAAACCCTCACCAAATCCCTGGTGAAAACAAATCCAAAACCCCTTGGATCTTAAAACAAGGAGAAATTAACCATTCCCCTCCTTCCTCCCACCAACTCCTGGTGAATCAGTTCCAACCCCCCCCTGGGATCTACAACAGGGAGAAATTAACCATCCCCCCTCCTTCCTCCCACCAACTCCTGGTGAATCAAGATCCAAAACCCCTTTGGATCTAAAACAAGGAAAAATCAATCAGGTTCTTAAAAAGAAGGTTTTTAATTAAAGAAAAAGGTAAAAATCATCTCTGTAAAATCAGTATGGAAATTAACCTTACAGGGTAATCAAACTTAAAGAGCTCAGAGGACTCCCCTCTAGTCTCAGGTTCAAAGTACAGCAAACAAAGATAAACACTCTAGTAAAAGGTACATTTACAAGTTGAGAAAAACAAAGGAAAACTAACACGCCTTGCCTGGCTATTTACTTACAAGTTTGAAATAGGAGAGGCTTGTTTAGAAAGATGTGGAGAACCTGGATTGATGTCTGGTCCCTCTCAGTCCCCGAGAACGAACACCGTCCCAAAACAAAGAACACAAACAAACGCCTTCCCCCCCCCAAGATTTGAAAGTATCTTGTCCCCTTATTGGTCCTTTAGGTCAGATGCCAGCCAGGTTACCTGAGCTTCTTAACCCTTTACAGGGAAAAGGATTTTGGAGTCTCTGGCCAGGAGGGATTTATAGGACAGCTATTACCCTTCCCTTTATAGTTATGACACGCCCCCCAAATCACAGATAGTGTTGGATGTTCGGTTCCACACTGGCTGTGATTTCTTCCTGGAGTTCTAGGAGAAAACAGAGTTAATAAGACACATGTACCTTTAGACATACTACTGATTATATAAAAACTAACAATATGTTTCATTCCAAGAACAATTGTTAATCAGTTAACTCTGGGAAACTTTCCCGGGAGAGTGCATCAGCCACTTTGTTAGAAGCTCCCGAAATGTGTTGTATTTCAAAATCAAAATCTTGGAGAGCTAAACTCCACCGAAGAAGTTTTTTGTTATTTCCCTTGGCGGTATGAAGCCACTGTAGCGCAGCATGGTCTGTTTGTAGTTGGAAACGCCGTCCCCAAACATATGGGCGTAGCTTTTCCAGCGCGTACACAATGGCGTAGCATTCCTTTTCGCTGATTGACCAATGGCTTTCCCTCTCAGACAGTTTTTTACTGAGAAAGACGACAGGATGGAATTCTTGATCCGGTCCTTCCTGCATTAAAACTGCTCCCACGCCTCGCTCGGACGCATCTGTGGTTACTAGGAACGGTTTGTCAAAGTCTGGGGCCCTTAGCACAGGGTCAGACATGAGTGTTGCCTTAAGCTGGTTAAAGGCCTTTTGACACTCATCAGTCCACTGAACTGCATTTGGCTGGTTCTTTCTGGTTAGGTCTGTCAGCGGGGCGGCGATTTGGCTGTAGTGGGGTACAAATCGCCTATAATATCCAGCCAAGCCTAAGAAGGATTGGACCTGTTTCTTAGACTTTGGAACCGGCCACTTTTGGATAGCATCCACTTTGGCCTGTATGGGATTTATAGTTCCTTGACCCACCTGGTGCCCCAGGTAAGTCACTCTGTTTTGGCCTATTTGACACTTTTTAGCCTTAACAGTTAGTCCTGCCTGCTGGATGCGCTCGAAAACTTTTTCCAGGTGCTCCATGTGCTCTGCCCATGAATCAGAAAAAATGGCCACATCATCGAGGTAGGCAACTGCAGATTCTCCCAATCCCGCTAGGAGACCATCTACAAGTCTTTGGAAGGTGGCGGGTGCATTTCGCAACCCGAAAGGGAGTACATTGAATTCATACACCCCTGCCTGGGTGACGAAGGCTGACCTTTCCTTAGCGGGTTCATCTAGTGGTACTTGCCAGTACCCCTTGGTTAAGTCTAAAGTAGAGATGAATTGGGCATGTCCCAATTTCTCCAATAGCTCATCTGTGCGTGGCATTGGATAGTTGTCAGGACGAGTTACAGCATTTAGCTTACGGTAGTCCACGCAAAAGCGTATTTCCCCATCTGGTTTGGGAACTAGAACCACTGGAGATGCCCATGCACTCTTAGAGGGGCAGATTATACCCATCTGTAGCATGTCCTGGATCTCCCTTTGTATAGCAGTTTTGGCATGAGGTGACTCCCGGTAGGGTGGGGTTCTAATAGGGTGAGCATTACCTGTGTCAATGGAGTGGTATGCCCGTTCGGTCCATCCTGGAGTGGCTGAGAAAATTGGTGCAAAGCTTGTGCACAGCTCCTTGATCTGCTGTCGCTGCAGACGTCCAAGGGTCATGGAGAGGTTCACCTCTTCCACGCCACCATCCTTTTTTCCTTCGTAGTAGACACCTTCAGGCCACTCCGCGTCATCTGTTTCCTGGGCTGTAAACTGGCAAACGTTTAATTCTCTGGAATAAAAGGGCTTAAGAGAATTAACATGGTATACTTTAGGCTTTATGTTGGAGGTGGGGGAGGCTATGAGATAGTTAACAGCTCCTAGGCGCTCCTGGACCGTGAATGGTCCTTCCCACCGCTGCCACCATGTCAGGACTGAGATCCCCACTTTGAACTTTAGGGTACAAATGGGGTCCACTAGGGATTGGTGGATAGTTGACACTTGAGCCCCAGTGTCCCTCCAAGCGGTAACCTTCCTTCCGCCCACTCTCAAGGTTTCCCTTCGCTCCGAGGGTATGAGAGAGGCATCTGGGTTTGGGGATCTTTGGTGTGATTGGGGTGTAATGAACTGTAATCGGTTGGGGTTCTTGGGGCAGTGAGCCTTTATATGTCCCAGTCCATTACATTTAAAACATCGCCCTGCTAAGGTATCACTGGGATGAGGTTGGTTGGTGGAGACTGGTGTGGTGGGGTGAGAAGGCGTCTGGGGTTTCCCTTGGGATGTGGGTGGGGCCTTGGGTTGTCCCCGGTGGTAAGGTTTTGTTTCGGCTTGCCCCTTCTGATATTCGCTCCAACTGCTACTAGTTTTTTTCTTTTCTGCCACCTCCACCCATTGGGCTCCAATCTCCCCCGCCTCAGTTACAGTTTTGGGCTTCCTATCTAGGATGTACCTTTCTATTTCCTCAGGAACACCCTCTAAAAACTGCTCCATTTTTACTAGGGAAAGCAGATCTTCCAGAGATTTAACATTTGCTCCTGATACCCAGGCATCACAATTTTTGTCAATGTGGTAGGCATGACGGGTAAATGATACATCCGGTTTCCACTTTAGGGCTCTGAACCGCCGACGGGCATGCTTGGGTGTTAGCCCCATTCTGAGTCTGGCCTTGTTTTTAAAAAGTTCATAACTGTTCATGTGTTCCTTAGGCATTTCAGCCACCACCTCTGCTAAGGGTCCACTGAGCTGCGGCCTCAGCTCTACCATGTACTGGTCTGCAGTGATGCTGTATCCAAGGCAGGCCCTTTCAAAATTTTCTAAGAAGGCCTCAGTATCATCGCCTGCCTTGTAGATGGGGAATTTTCTGGGATGGGAAGTGGTACCTGGAGGGGGGTTGTTAGCATTGGCTGGTGCATCCTGCTTAGCCTTTGCTACTTCCAGTTCATGCTTCCTTTCTTTTTCTCTCTCCTCCATCTCTTTTTCTTTCAGCTCCATCTCTCTCTTGTGGGCCTCCTCTTTGGCTTTTTCTTCTCTTTCTCTCTGCTCTGTCTCGAGTTTTGTTAATTGAAGCAGTCTCTGATGTTTTCTTTCATTTTCTTCTGCTTCTAGTTTGGCCAGTTCTATTTTGTTAGCTACTTCTTTGGTAGTCATTTTCCTGTTTTCTTGTGCTGGGTAACCCCCTTTGCAGTTGACAAACTGGGAAGCTCTCAGCTCTGGCTGCTGCAGAGTTAACAGTAACTTTCTAACTAGCTACTCCCGAGGATGTAAAAAGAAAAAAAAAACAATTCAGCTTGTAAATACCTTTTACCAGCCATTTGCTAATTGAACCCTTCTCTTAACAAAGGACCTGTAAAAAAAACTTAACACCTCTGCCTTCAGGCAAGGAGAGATAAGATATGCATCTATCTACTTCCAGCTCGGCTTTCCAAGCAGCTAGAAGGAAAAAAAAATCTCACTGGCTTTTGGGTTTAAAATGATCCCACCGCTATTCGCCATGTCAGGACTGAGATCCCCACTTTGAACTTTAGGGTACAAATGTAGGGGCCTGCGTGAAAAACTTCTAAGCTTAACTACCAGCTTAGCTCTGGTTCGGCTGCCACCATCAATGGATTCCCTCCCTGGGAAGCCTTGAAAAACCCTCACCAAATCCCTGGTGAAAACAAATCCAAAACCCCTTGGATCTTAAAACAAGGAGAAATTAACCATTCCCCTCCTTCCTCCCACCAACTCCTGGTGAATCAGTTCCAACCCCCCCCTGGGATCTACAACAGGGAGAAATTAACCATCCCCCCTCCTTCCTCCCACCAACTCCTGGTGAATCAAGATCCAAAACCCCTTTGGATCTAAAACAAGGAAAAATCAATCAGGTTCTTAAAAAGAAGGTTTTTAATTAAAGAAAAAGGTAAAAATCATCTCTGTAAAATCAGTATGGAAATTAACCTTACAGGGTAATCAAACTTAAAGAGCTCAGAGGACTCCCCTCTAGTCTCAGGTTCAAAGTACAGCAAACAAAGATAAACACTCTAGTAAAAGGTACATTTACAAGTTGAGAAAAACAAAGGAAAACTAACACGCCTTGCCTGGCTATTTACTTACAAGTTTGAAATAGGAGAGGCTTGTTTAGAAAGATGTGGAGAACCTGGATTGATGTCTGGTCCCTCTCAGTCCCCGAGAAGGAACACCGTCCCAAAACAAAGAACACAAACAAACGCCTTCCCCCCCCAAGATTTGAAAGTATCTTGTCCCCTTATTGGTCCTTTAGGTCAGATGCCAGCCAGGTTACCTGAGCTTCTTAACCCTTTACAGGGAAAAGGATTTTGGAGTCTCTGGCCAGGAGGGATTTATAGGACAGCTATTACCCTTCCCTTTATAGTTATGACACAAACCATGAGCAAATATACTAAAAATCTCATAACAAACTGTCATCCAGCAAACACAGATAGGGCAAAGAGGAAAGAGAGTGTTGAATCATGGCTCTGTCCAACACCTTGCTGCCAAATGTGGGCTAGCAGTCTAGCAGAGAAAACAATTTCTCAGACTTAATTGTCTTCCAATCCTTTGGAGTATTCTCAGAAAATCTTTGATAGAGCCATTGCTTTAGTTTGGTAGTGCCATTATTAGGTGATGCTAATTTTCCTACACCCCCACTGAAGCCTACTGTAGTTTTCCTGTTCTGCATCATCTCAAATTATCTGTGATAATAACTTAAATGAAATTTATCACCCTGGGCTCACACTCGCTTGAAAAGGGTCTTCCTTTTTCTAGATGGAGGCATAGATCATTATTAAAGCTAATGTTAAAAAAAGTATGTAATACATAGGTTGAGAAAAGAGTGTCTGTACATCTGGGGAGAATGCTTAGATTATCCACAAATACAGTGTTTGTTTTTAAAAGTCATATGATACATAGAGTACATAAACAACAATAACCTAAATTTAAGTGAATAAGTTTAAGAATAAAGTTTAGATATTAGCATCCAAGTATTCGAGTACATCACTCATGAGAAATTGTACAGCGATTTGGTTGTGGAAAGCAAAATATTTCAATGAGTGGAGATTGTCCCTCAGTAATTGAGAATTAGGGTAGGTTGTCCGTTTAGAAAATACAATCTGTCAGGGAAGTATTTCAGTTACTTTCCTTACTGTGGTTCTCATCGCTTCTCTTTTGCCGCCCTGCCTGTGTGAGATGTACACCAGTTCATTGCTGGTCCTCTGGGGAAGCTGCCGGATGGTGTTGTCCGCCTTGTTCAGAGAAATCTTTGCCATGGCAGATCCCCTCAGGACGAATGAGATATGGGGGATCAGGAAGGTGTTCCAGGCACTGATCTTCTGCCATGGTGACAGTAGGAAGGAGTCAATCCTGGCCACATCTCATAGAATCTTCACGATGGTATCCTCAGGTGTCTGCTGGATGCGGAAACCTGTGGGCATGCTGAGATGTTGGTATGCTTGCCCATCCTCGAGGAAAGATGGAAAAATTTAGCTAGGTTCACTCTAGATCTGAAAAGACATCACCTGGACTGAGTCCCTTCTACTGCCATTGATATGCAGAGATGCGAACTTCCTAGCATTGAAGCGGAGTCCCATCCAGTTGGCAGCCTGGCTGGTGATGTCGAGCATTTGTTGGGGACACTTGGAGTTGTCTGCAATCAGGACCAGAACATCTGGGTAGGCCAGGATATTCACGCTGTTGCCATACAGGTCGAAACCACCTAGACCGCTGGAGATCGCTCGAATGAGCGGCTCCATGGCTAAGTTGAAAACGATGGGGCTGAGGGGACAACTTTGCTTCACGCCACTATGGATAAGAATTTCAGGCATCTCTCCTTCCATGGAGTGGAAGGTGCAGCCTTTATAAAGTTCCTGGATCAGTTGGAGAAAGTTTTCAGGCATCCCAAACTCTTGCAGCGTGGCAACAATGTGCTGGTGGGGCATCGATCCAAAAGCATTAGCCAGATCGAGCCCCACCTCAATGTTATGGCACATTGCCTCTGTGTCCTCCTGGCCATGTGGATGTCAGTGTGAAGGACAAAGCTGTGTTTGTAACAGCCTTCTCATGACATGAAGCCTTTCTGGATGGAGCTGATGGCTCCACCGTTCACCGACCAGTCTGTTATCCTAACCACGAGGCAGCTGGCATACAGTTTGTACATGTTGGAGCAGAGAGAGATAGGTCTCCAGTTGCTGGAGTCATCTCGCTGGCCTTTCTTTGATGAGCACCATCATAGACTTCTTCCAGGAGCTGGGAGTACGGCAGAACTGTTTGCATTTGTTGAAAATGCAGTTAATACCAGGCAGCCGGGGTCTCGTTTTTTCAGGATGTTATAGTAAATGCCATCTTTTCCTGGGGCTGTGTTTTTGGTTTTTGTAAGTCTGGGCTCTACTTCCCGTGAGGTCCCCTGCACAGTCAACCTGGGGTAAAGGATGAAGGCACTGTGGATACTGCGCTACATGGTCAAACACACCCTTGAAGTATCAGAATAGTCTCTCTGACAGGATTGCGCAGTAAGATGAGGGCTCATCGAGGATCTCTCATAGCCTTAGGATGGTTTGACCGGTAGAGCTTCTGGATCCTGGATGCTGCTGCTGGGTCATAGCGGCGACTGACGTTCCTTCTCCTGGCTTCTCTCCTGTGGTGGTTGTTATGTTTTTGTGCAGGAGTTCTGTGAGCAGTCAGTGTGTTCTCCTGAGTTCCCCTCCTATCAGATACAATTTCTGCAGACGGGTCTTTAGTGAATCTGTCTACAAGGAGGTCAAAGTCATCGAAGGAGGCTGTCCTTGCCAACTCCTCTATCCAAGCGGCTTGCCATGGTGTTGCGGCCCCAAAGGCTGCTGCTCCTCTGGCTGCTCAATCTCCACAGGCTCAGGCAGGGCCGTCCTTAGGATTTATGGGGCTCTATGCAGTATCACTAAACTGGTGCTCCTATGCCCGACTTGGGACATAGCCACCACTCCCACCCACAGACCCCCAGAAGAAACACCCCCCATTGCTGACATATACTGAGCTTTGTATGCAGCAGACGCTGCGGCAGCCCGGGATCACAGCCCAGGGGAGGTGGAGGGAGGGACAAGGCAGCAAAGGATACCGAGCCGTCAGGCCCACCTCATGGCAGCAGAGAGTCACAGTTCCCTGCAGAGACCCCGTATCCTCTCCCTAATGCAGAATGTGTCGCACCAGCACATTTGGCTCTGTGAATACGGCCTCTGCCTAAGGAGACTGCAGCGTGTGCTGGGTGTGCGGGAGGCGACCCACTCTTACCTGCTGTCCTTGTGGTGCCTCAAATTTTTGGGTGCCCTATGCAGCTGCGTATGCCTAAGGACAGCCCTGGACTCAGGCTGGAAAATCACTGTGGGCTTAGCCTGGTGCTTATTTTCTTCCCTGTGTTGAGTACTCCGTTTGGCCGGATCTTAAGGCGTGATCTCCGGAATGAGGGCAGTGTCTTCCCTTACAGATTTCAGGGCAGCACTTGTCCTTTTAGGAAGGACAGTTTTGGAGGCAGCAGTACTGGCCCTTTTAGAGATTTAATCTTGCTTGGGAGTTTCTGGAGTGATGCTGGTCCTTCTTGGGTGAGTTCTCTCTGGGGGGGTCTTTGATGCAGTATCTGTCTAGGGGTGAGGTTCCATTGTGTGGTCCTAGCAGCGGAGATAGCTCCTCCACTGGCTGGGTCTTGCTAGGTAGCCTGTGCGGTGACGCTAGCTCTCCTGAGGACAGGGTCCTGTGAAGTTACCTGTGGGGGGGCGCTGACCCTTCTGATGATGGCATCGTGCTGGACATTCTGTGAGAAAGCTCTAAGCCATCTGGAGATGGTGTTGCCTTGCATAAGCTGCAAGGGAGCGCTGATTCTATTCTTAGCGGGGTCCAGCTAAGGGATTTTTGAGGCAGCACTTACTCTTTCAATGGTAGTATCTTGCTGGGTGGTCCCCAGGGCAGGGGTTGTCCTTCGCTCAGTAGGTTGTTGGACAGCCCCCGGGGAGGAAGTGGTTGCTGGCATCCCACTTGCACATCACCTCGAATGCTTTGCCCTGGTCCAGCTTCCGTTTCAGGTTTTCCACATATTTGGGAGTGGATGGCATCCTTCAGGGCCCTCTCCAGCATGCTTCTAGCTCTCGGAGAGATGACAGTGTGATCTGTATTCTTCAACTGTGGCACCAGGACTCCCAGCTCCTGGTGTTCCTCGCACCATGTCCAGTGGCAGTCAGTATGCTTCTCCAGTCACCGCGTAGCATTGCGGGCACGAGTCCAGAGCGAAGCAAAGTCTCCCCGTCTCTTCCAAATTCACCTTCCAGTGAGCCACTCAGGTAGGTGGCGACATCTTGGTTGGAGGGGGTCCTGGCTATTCGCTTCTTGATGGCATCCTGCAGAGTGCTCTCCGTAATGTTCCTCACTGTGGCGTCTGGGCACATTGGAAGGTGTGAATGATCATGGCAACTTTGCACAGATCACCCATTCAAGGGATTTTGGTGCCACCCTACCTGTGCAAGATGTACACCAGGTCATTGCTGTCCCCCTGGGGGAGAAACATCCACTTCTTCACCAGCTGCTGGATAGTGTTGTCTGCCTTGTTCAAAGGTACCTTCACCACAGCAGATCCCTTCAGGACAAATGAGATACGGGAGACCAGGAAGGTGTTCAAGGCATTGATCTTCTGCCAAGGTGCCAATAGGGAAGAGTTGAGATGTACATTATAATGTATAAGAATAGGGTTATTTACCTTTAAATAGTTTGAGCCCTATTTTTGAGTGGTGCTCGAGGCACTGTGGATTTTAGAAGAGTCCAGAGACTAGTCAGAGCAGCCATGCATGTTTGTGTATAGTTAGTAAACATTGGTATTTGGAGCCCAGCTCTGCCTGCATGGTTTCATAGAATGTCAGGGTTGGAAGGGATCTCAGGAGGTCATCTAGTCCAACCCCCTGCTCAAAGCAGGACCAATCCCCAGACAGATTTTTGCCCCAGATCCCTAAATGGCCCTCTCAAGGATTGTACTTGCAACCCAGGGTTTAGCAGGCCAATGCTCAAACCACTGAGCTGTCCCCCCCACCTTCATGTCCTTGTTGTTGGGTAAAAGGCAAAAGACACAACTGTTGTCAGTAGCTACTGGTGTGGTGCTCTGCTCTTGTTCGATGCTGATAACAGTTGACTGCGTGCGTGTTCCCTCTGTGTGCTGCCCCAGTTCTGCGCAGATAGCTGACACAGCAGACCCCAAGAGAACCCCCAAAGACCACAGACTCTAGTAAGGTACGAAGGAACCTGAGTCAGGTTTATTGTCAAATGAAGCACAATAATAGTTTCCTGTAGACTCTACAAGACATATTACGAATTTGTGCCCCCTGGCAATGGACCAGCTCAGTCAGTGGCAGGACTTTCCACTGCCCCGTAGGCCAGACAAAGATGCGCACTCCAGGACCTACTTTTATACAGTTACAGGACAGATTACTCATCCCTACTGACGTACTGAACTACTTGCATCTGATGAAGTGAGTATTCACCCACAAAAGCTTATGCTCCAATACTTCTGTTAGTCTTAAAGGTGCCACAGGACCCTCTGTTGCTTTTTCCTTTGATCATGTTGTTTCTATCCATCATGCTGTCCTTTTGACCCTGTCTTTAAGATGCACCTACTTCTAGCAGCCCTCTTCTTGCCAACTTCTGTGAGCGGGGCCTGCCTCTGGCTCACAGCCCAGCTTTTGCTTAGCAATGCCTGGAAGTACTTTGGTTCAGGCTTCAGGCCTCAGACTGGGCCTCTGACACAAGAGGTTATGTTTCAGTGCCTCATCTTACTACAACAACCTTCTGATTCATGGCTTGTGTTCCTAAAATCTCATATTTTAGGGCTTCAGTGGGTCTCCTGTAAGCGTTTGGAAGGGAATTGTGTATTCTGTAGGGGTTTTTTGTCTCCTCCCTCTGAAGTATCAGTGATTCTTATGGTGGGACACCGGACAGGGTGGCGTGGTGGTCTGAGGTGGTAGTGAGAATTCTCTTTCTCAGGTGCTTGCCTGGTGAGTCTTGTTCACATGCTTAGGGTCTAACTGATCACCATATTCAGTTGGGATGGAATTTTCCCCAAAACCAGATGGACAGAGACATGGTGGGGGGGTCATCTTCCTCTGCAGCATGGGGCGCGGATCACTTGCTAGGAACATCAGAGTATAGCTCACTAAATTAATTCCCTGACATTGGAGAGGCCTCAGGCATTGGCGCATCTTGGCCTCTCCTGTTCTCTGCCTGTGGCACATAATAGTCTAGTTTCCTGTAGGCTGTAATATTTTGGTCTAATTCTGGTTGTTGGGCTTGGGACAGGGGTGACTGGATGGTGGTTAGTGGCCTGTGATAGACAGGAGGTCAGAGTAGATGATCTGGTGGTCCCTTCTGGCCTTAAGCTTTGACTCTGACATATTTATTCTATGTACAAACTGAACATCAGTCTTCAGGGGTGTCATAAATTCTTGCACACACATGAAAAACACAAGTTTTAAATGCTGATCTTATCAAATAAAATCCACTGACAAGTGAAGTTATACAAATGAAACTTAAAATGAATAGGCTCAGATTCACAAAATTAACTCCGGTAAATACAAGCTGACCTGATTTATAAATATTGATATATTATAGTATAATAATATCAAGTTACCTAGCAATTAACACTAAAATGACTGTGTAAATGGGTAACTTGTGCTGTGTTTCAAAACGTCCCTGTGAAAAACCTCTTTGCTAAGCACTACTTTCCAAATGTGCTTATGATAACATAGGCTCATATCATGGGCAGCAAGAGGAGAAGGAAGCTCCACAAAGCTGCTGCTGCTGCTTCTCCTCCTCACAGGTGGCTGGCAGGGGTCAGGAACAGGGACGAACCTTGGTAACATGTTCAGCAGCATAGCTGTGCAATACATCAGAGAGCATAGGCTGTTCCAGGTATAGATACAGCACACTTTACTCCCTCTTTGGAATAGTGGGCAAGCAAATCCCTGACTCACAGTCTTCTTCCCAAGCTGACTGGGGACAGCACAGCAATGCACTGCCCCTTATGCTAGGAGGATCATAATGTCACGATCTAGCTCTAAAAGTGCATGTGACAAGAAGCACTTTATAACATTTAGGAAATGTGAATTTTAGTTTTTCAAGTTTTTAATTGTGATGATTATTTCTAAGCTACCTGTCATCTTGCTTAAAAATGACCTCACCTGAGAAGCCTGCAGCACTGGAGCCCGATGTCAAAAAATGCAAATAATCAGACTACAAACTTAAAAGTTTAATATTTACCTAGCAGTTTTAAATAGAATATCCATTCCAATCATGCAGGGTAAAGATGCAGCAGATAAACAAAGGGTGAACACATTTCCTGGGTGGAATCAGTGTTCTGGGCAACATGAAAGAGGCTTAACTTTTATTCTGTAGTACTTCGTATTCTGATTTTCAGTCTGAACGACCATTGCTCAGTTTTAGTCCTATGTTACATACAATTGTGACTCTCTACAGGTACATATCACCTTACAATCATATTATATTTGTAATAGACTTATTATTCCTTTTTCCAAACTGCTAGCCAAATCAAGGACATGGGGAAGTATGTGCAAAGTAATATATCTACAGATTCCTAAGAGTTAAATAGGCTTCTGTTTATCTACTTCAGTAATTGTTTGTTTGGAAATGAACCAGGGTCAGTATGATTAAAATACAACTATTGTGAGTAGACACAGCCATACATCCCAGTTTCCATCCTTTTCAGCTCTACAGTTTTCCTGTATAATTATTTTAAAAATTCAGATTGAGTTTGAATTTAATATCACTGTAGGTAATGGGATTAATGGGTATTGGAATTCTCAACATTTTTCACTCTTCAGAGTACAAATATATATTCCCAAGATTTTCAAAAAATAGGAGCTTAAATCTAGGTACATCTGAATGGAAGCCTATAAATGTATTTTAAAATGTTGAAGGAAAAATAAATATATAGGCACCGAAATAAGCTGATTTTCAAAAGTGCCAAGTACTCCACAATTCCCATTGCGGAAAAGCAGGCCACTAATTTAGGTGCTTAAATACGGATTTAGGATCCTTGCTTTAGGCTCCTATTTGGAAAATCTTAGCCACAAACATTAAAATAACTCTTTCTAGTAGGTTAAATTAAATTAATCTCTTTTCCGTATTCTAGGAATATGGTTCAAACTAAAGTAGTTTAGTGTTTGTGGATGAAAATGGAATGTGTAATTTCTATTATAATTTGCATGCCATCCCATCTTCAGCATCTTATTATTAATAATCACAATCATCATAATGTTTATTAAAGTAGTGCCTAAAGACCAGACAAGAACAGGGCCCTGTACAGACACCGTAGTAGTAGAAAGTCGCTGCATCACACAGCTTACAATCTAAATAATTCTACTGCAAATTTTGATGGCACTATAAAATAGTGGCTGATAATTGTGAAGTCATTATAAAAAATTTTCAAAATAATTGATACAATTAACAAAAGCTACATTATTGTGCTTTAGCAATAAGAACTTTGCTGTTTAATAGTTATATAAATTATTTAATGTTTAGCATAAAATGTGATTTTTTTATAGTGCTTTTCATCCTGAATTTATTGCAAAGCATTCTCAGATAAATCATTTCAGGGCTGTGACTGCACAGGCAACAAATTGAGCAACCAGTAGGTACTGCTCAGAATCACCATGCTTATATATCTTATATTTATATTGAACCTTTCACCTTGGAGGATCCCAAAGCACTTTACAAAATATAAAGCTGGGCCTGATTTTCCACCCTGTTGAAATAAGTGGAACCATACCTGTGAAAAACTGTTATAAATATGATGGAGAATGAGACCAACAAACTCTAAAGTGTGGGATCATTCTACATCAGGGGTCGACAACATTTGGCATGCAACTCCCCAGGGTAAGCACCCTAGCGGGCCGGCCCAATTTATTTACCTGCTGACTCGGCAGGTTCGGCCGATTGTGGCCCCCACTGGCCGCGGTTCGCTGTCCCGGGCCAATGGGGGGGCGAGAAGCGGCGCAGGCGAGGGATGTGCTGGCCGCGACTTCCCGCTGCCCCCATTGGCCCGGATGGTGAACCGCGGCCAGTGGGGGCCGCAATCGGCCGAACCTGCCGCGTCAGCAGGTAAATAAACTGGGCCAGCCCGCTAGGGTGCTTACCCTGGCAAGCCACGTGCCAAACGTTGCCGACCCCTGTTCTACCTAGTCACATGTAGGGTGAATCAAAGCAACTGTTTGAAAGTGCACAGAAACCCTATGGATCCCTATAGATCCATGTCATTTGGGTTAAGTCCAGACACCTCTAATTGACCCTTCTGAGATGGCTCCCACAACAGGAACTAAAAGTTTCTTCATTCCTGATCAATCAACCTTGCTGAGTGCTTGCTACGACTTCTGACAGTGTGCGGCTCCTATGTGCTTCAGCTCTAGGTGACTTTCCCATTAAGCTAAAATAAGAGGATGCCAAGCATGTGTTCCTGTCTCATAGACTCATAGACTTTAAGGTCAGAAGGGACCATTATGATCATCTAGTCTGACCTTCCGCATGATGCAGGCCACAAAAGCTGACCCACCCACTTTCCCTGAACTCAGCTGTTGAAGTCCCCAGATCGTGATTTAAAGACTTCAAGTCGCAGAGAATCCTCCAGCTAGCGACCCCTGCCCCATGCTGCGGAGGAAGGCGAAAAACCTCCAGGGCCTCTGCCAATCTACCCTGGAGGAAAATTCCTTCCCGACCCCAAATATGGCGATCAGTAGAACCCCAAGCATACAGGCAAGATTCTCCAGCCAGACCCTCATTGACCATTGATACTATCTCTCAGGCTCCATGACCATTTGACCAGCTTTGGTTGCTTAGTGCCCCCAGTACTGCTCTGGACATAACATCCTAGACCCAAAGCTAACGAAGGTTCCTTTACCTTCTCCCAGAATTGTTCTGTTTCTGAGTGATGATTCCAGCACTCATTATGATTTCCATTTGTTTTTCCAGCAGTGGCTTTCAGTGCTCACACTTGCAGATTTGTTCACTGTGCAGTCACACTGTGTCTACACTGTTAGAAACGAAGCAAAAGTTAGTTAACAGGTGGTAGGAAATAATTGTGCCGCATATAAAGCGCCTGCAAAATTCCCCACAAATTTCACAATTTGTTTTCAGTGTCTGGTAATAAAGGTGTAATTTAGTAATGCTGTCACAGTATGATAACATATGTTAAGAGAGAGCTATATCATCTATTTAAAAGAGAAGCCTCAAGCATAATGTCTAATAAAGTTCAGACAGGCTTTGTATATGAAATTGGGTGTAGAAAATGTATTCCTCCCCTGTAGAATTTACAAACTCATGAAGCTATTTAAGATAAGGATTTTATTTTAGCGTGTAATATGAATTCTATTGTTAAAGAGGGTTATATAAGAATGCCCCCTCAGTATTGAAAGAAAGGATATATAAACTAGTTGTTCACATTTGGGTCATAGCAATAGGTTAAACTGACTCATGGTTCAGATACCAGCAGAAGTTTAAAATACTGAAAATTCTGCCTGAAAGAGCTATTTGTAACTAGCTTCTTCTGCATGTGTGATAGTTTGTCCTATTCCTTACACATGGAAAATAAACCAAATAGAACCAAAAACCCAGAGGGTACAAATGCAAGACAGCAAATTTAGACGTGTTTATTTACAGGTATTTACTGGTATAAATATGTGTGGGAAGAAGAGTATGGCATCCGTATTGGTCGTTGTGAAAACAGGTATTGCAGTATTTAGCCATTTAGACATTGATTCAGCAAAGCTCTTAAGCACATGCTTAATTTCAGTGATACTTAAGCATGTGCTTAAGTGCTTTGCTGAATCAGGTTTCTTGGTTTAACACTGAATTTTAACACACCTGAATTGAAACTGCATCTTTTAGAAGGAAATGTGCTTCTTACTAAAGTTGCTAAGCACTCACAAATATTGCATTACGGATAAAAAGTAAATGTTCCATATGGTGCATGGGGAAATTAGGTCCAATTTTCAATAATATAATTGGGTTTTTACTACTGTACATTCCTAAAAATGTATTCCTAGCTGTAAGAAAATTCTGTCCCCAATGTGCTAATAATCAAAGTGCTTCAGTGCCAGAGATATACCCCTTCAGCTGTATTGGCTTACAAAGCAAATGGCATCTGCTGGCTATTTATGATAATTACAGTTCTGAATTGCTGATGGCTACACCAGAGTATATATTTTAGGTTCTGACTTCTATTTATAGATGGCTATCTTGGGTAGTATCAAAACCCAGTCCTGTTTAGCACCTCTAATATGTATGATATTAAGCCTGGCTCTTTTGATCTGACAGTCTAACTCCACTGCCACTGGCAATTTTTAAATTAAGATGGGATATTTTTCTAAAGGATGTGATCTGGTTCAAATAGGAATTAATTTAGAAAAGTTGTATGGCCTGTGTTACACAGGAGGTCAGACTAGATGATCCCAGTGGCTCCTTCTGGTCTTATACACTCTGAATCTATGAAATTGGCTCACTCCATTTGCATTACTGTAGAGTAGTCGCTCATCTACATTTTTTGTCAAGCCTCTTCTGAATGTGAAAGAAACATGCTAAATCCTGACTGTTCTGGTTGCTATTCTAGATGAGTGTTGTATTCTACTCTACTCTTTTCCTGGACTTCACTGTTCTAGAGTGCTTCATAAATATTTTGGAATAGTTCTTGCCCAACCTAAAAAAGGTTTTAAAATGTGAATTTCTTATCCTTTTCCTGGTGAAACATTCTGCCATTACATAAATATGCTCAAGTCCATTGATGTTACTGGTAGTTATGCTGAAGCAGCTGAGGGTAGAATTTGGGCCTTGGAAACTACAATTTTCATTTTTGTTATAGTTAAAAAAAATCAAGCTGTTTCATTGGCTCATTGATAATCCTACACTGTATCATATGTAAATTCCAGTTTGGTACTTACCTTGGAACGTGTTCTCCATTTGTGTGTCCCAGGAGCATCATTAAAGGGATTTTTTCAACATTGCAAAAGGAAAGAGAGGGTTAACATTAACATGTGCCAATCCTGGAAAGCTCCTTGACGCTGACTGTAGAGTGCTCTGGGCATAACTAAGAAACTGAATTGGGATTGTATTGAGGAAATGGTAATTTAGAATGAAAGGAAGCTTGAATTAGTGATACTGGTATATCAAACAGTTCGCAGTGGAAATCAACAGATGGTAAGCAAGGGTTTTCTCATGACTGGCAGCCCCTTTTGTCTTGCTCCACCCCCTTTTATAGCTTTGGCACAAGGTGGGAATCTTGTGTCTGTGCTTGACCCCACCCCCACGTCATCAGTGGAAAAGTACAAGGATTAAGATGGATTCCAGCATCATGTGACATGGTCACATGTCACTGTAAGACCCCTAGTCTCCATTCTTCCTGGGTTGGCCCACACATACACAGGAAGGTTTGCAGGTAAATAAACCATTTACAACCGATTGTCTGGGTCAGTGGGAGCCATCAAGATTCTAAACCACCATTAATGGCCCACACTTTACATAATTACAATAGGACCTCAGAGTTATACTTCATATTTCTAGCTTCAGACACAAGAATGATACATGCATACAAATAGGATGAACACACTCAGTAGATTATAACCTTTGTTATGATACCTTACAAGAGGCCTTTTGCCTAAAGCATATTACAGTTACATCATATTCACACTCATAAGCATATTTCCATAAAACATATGGAGTGCAACGTCACAGTCTACACACTAGTTTTAGTCCTGTAGTGTAAGTCCTACATACCCAAGCCAGTTGACCCGGATACTGAGGCTTACTGCCAAGGGTCTTTTTTTTTTTTTTTTTTTTTTTTTTTTTTTCAGTATAAACATACTCTTAACACTTAAGTCATTGTTTGGGGGTTAAGTGCCTAAATTCTGGTGCCTGCCTCATTTCACACAAAGTGGCCAGAGGAGGAGGAGGTGGTGCCCACCTTGTCACTGGAACTGCTTCAACAGGACAGAGTCAGGGAGCCCTGCCTTAGAATATCACATAGCTTGATGGTTAAGGCACTCTCCTGAGAGGTGGGAGATTCCTGTCCAAATCTTTTTTCTGCCAGTTAAAGTGGCAACTTGAACCTGAGTTTTCCACATCTCATGTGAGTGTTTTAACCAGTGGACAAAGTAGACATCAGCCCCACCATCTCCTCCTCCGCCTCCTGCAGAGATATTTTTGAATGGGACCCAAACTGGTAGGCAGCCTCTAAGCATGCCTACCAGATTGGACCCTGCACATAAGATAGGTTAGTGAACATCTATTTTTCCTGGATCACTTTGGGGCTTAGATAGGAGATAGGCATCTGGATGCCTAGAGGGAGGAAACAGTGCTCATATCCAGAGGCACAAACATAGGTACCTAAGGAACTTGTACCATAGAGAGTGAATCTAGACATCTACAGAGTTAGGCAGGAGTTTGGTGGAGCCTAAAACAGGGGCTTAGACACTTTAACCCCAGAGTTAGGTGCCTCAGTAACTTTGTGGATCTAGACCAACATCACTCCCACTTGATCCAAGAATTGACCAAGGGGACAAACTCTGTGGACAGGATCTGAAGTACTTGTTCCTTCAGGATCATCAAGTGAAAGATGGATGATTACATAATAAGCCAAACTCTGCATGTAAGCTGTTTATTGTTTTTAAGATATGCTTTCTCTGAAATGCTTTTGTTCTGAATAAATAATACTTTGTGTTTATGAAGGCTAGTTGGTCACTGGCTAACCCTGTCATTGCTCCTGGGCAAACAGGACTGCGAGTGCTAAACTAAATTCACACTTGCTAATGTGAACACAGTGAATTGCAAGAGGAATTGCAGCCTAAATTCCCATGTCTAGAAAGAGAGATGTAAGACTCTGCCCCAAGAAAGATGATGGCAAGAGGCCTGAGACCTAAGTGGAGGCCACAAAGGGATCAGTTACTTCAAGAACTGTGATGATATGCTATTGGATGACTCTTTAAGAGATGACATGTTGCCATGACAAAATTAAGAAACACGATATAAAAGGTGATAGTACTTGGAAGCTAGTGGTATTGGAAGACACTGTCTTTTTTGATTATTTAACAAGGAAATAGCCCCTTAGGGTGTTTTATTCTTTGTTTCAAGAATGTCCTTGAAAAGTGTTTACTCAGTGCAGAGGCAAATATTTATAAGGTATAACTCATGGTTCATTAGTACAGATTTTAAAAGTCTGTAAAAACATATTACGCACATATTTGTGATCTTGATAAGAATATAGGGCCTGATCCAGCAAAACATATCTACGACTTTTGGGGCTAGATAAGCTCAGCACAACACAACACCTGACCTGTCTGGGTGAATGATTAGCTAGACATGAAAAGGCAGAACAAACACTAAAAGCAAAACTTTGCCGTGAGGACTTGTGGAGCTATACAATGTGGGAGTGAGGAGGATGGAGAATACCTATTCAAATGACCTCTCCATTTCCAGAGCTCTTCTGACCATTTTGCCTTTCTAGGGTTTATACAGCCCATGCAAGTTAGGGCCAGGGTAACTCTGGTGCATTTCCTCAAGAAAGGGAAAGAATAAGGGTGAAATCCTGGTCCCAATGAAGTCAGTATCAAAACTCCCATTTTTGTGGTGGACCCCTGTCTGAAACACCTCTCTATTCTAACATGCAGTGGAGTATGGGCTGCTCCAAACCTTAGCTCTCTGATGGTCTCCAAAACCCATTACAGTAACACTGAGCTCCTTTCTTAGGGTACGTCCACACTACCCGCCAGATCGGCGGGTAGCGATCTATCTATCGGGGATTGATTTATCGTGTCTTGTCTAGACGCGATAAATCGATCCCTGAACGCGCTCCCCATCGACTCCGGAACTCCACCAGAGTGAGAGGTGGAAGCGGAGTCAACGGGGGAGCCGCGGCCATCGATCCCGCGCCATGAGGACGGGAGGTAAGTCTATCTAAGATACGTCGACTTCCGCTACGCTATTCTCATAGCTGAAGTTGCGTATCTTAGATCGATCCCCCCCCACCCCAGTGTAGACCAGGCCTTAGAGGGCACATAGTTAACTAAATGGGTGGTAGTAGACAAAGACTTTGGTAAACTGGTGCAGCTTCCTGAGAGAGAGAGGAACAATAAAACTAAAGTACTCTTTGAGTTAGCTTTTAACTAGTTTGGCTAATCCAGGTATTTTACCACCTTGGGATAGGGTAGTTACAATTGCAGCTAGTAGAGTGGGAGAGGGCTCTATGCAGGAAGTAGGATATCTAAGCTATTGGTATGTGGAGGTAGGATCAGATCAGCATTCTTGATTGGAGTTTATTGTGGCCTGCTGTGCCACCTGCTGCTTGGACCTCACAAGCTTCTACTCCTTCTCCAGGATGCAGTACAGATTTGTCCATGTCCATGTAACATTCCTAGTTACAGATTTCAGACCACTTCCTTGGGCAGGATCCTGAAGCAGGGAAGCAGGTTACATCATAAAATGAGGCCATATTTAGGGAAGAATCACCATGGAACCAGCAGCAGATTGGTGCAGAGCAGTATCTGTGCAGAGAAGACTGCTCTCTGCCTGCTTGAGGTGTGTTTGTGCAGGTGACTTGGTGTGTGGGCAAAAAGGAAAACATGGCTTCTGTTGATTTAAGAGGAAGGAGAGGGAGAAAGTAAGAGGAGGGGTGGAAGCAGAGTTCATCCTGACAGGAAAAGAGGAGGAAAGAGGGACTAGAAGAGTTGTCTCTGAATCTGTCCCTGAGTCAAAAGCAGGAGTCTATTTGTCCTCAGTGAAAGATCCTATGGGTCTAGAACCAAGGTCTGTGGGGTTCAAGAGGAGCACTGCTTCCTTGTCACAACCAGGGTTCAGTTGCCACCAAGAGGAACTCTCCAGGAAGTCTCATTCTAGTAGGCATGAGTGACAGCTCTCTGCGATTCCTTGACTGGCTGGCAGTCCCCATATAAACCAGGAAGCCATTGTTAGGAGTTGTTTGAGCAATACAGACCTCTGGTGTGCTTCTTCTTTAGATCCTGCTTGCTGCTATTCACTGTGACTCACCTTGATCCCAGACTCCCAGTTCTTAATTTAGACTCAGCTTTGGTGACTCTGATCCTGGTTTACTGTCCCCAGCTTAAGATTATTGTTGCCCCTGGTGAAATATCCTGGACAGGCCTGACCCCAATTCTGGCCTCATGCTGTCAGTTTGGTAACGAACTCTGACTTTGTGGTTTTGACCTAGCCTGGCCAAAGAGTGATCTCTGATCTTTGGCATCAATACCGAGACCAATACCAATTAACTCCATGCCCACAGGTCACCCACGACCTGGCCCTAATATTCAGTGCTGTAAATGTTAACACTATTCCCATCACTTAATTTAAGTACTCCAGAATCGTTTGTGATCTTTTGAGGTGTAGGACAATTAAACTTTTTCCTACTGTAAATAGAAATCCCAAATACAGCTTCCTAAGTGAAGTTCAAACGGCAACAAAAAACTGACTGCTACTTACCAAACTGGTTATAACTTTCTGCCAAGAAGTGTATGAATGGCATATACTGTGATAGTTTTCCAATACAGTACTACCCAAATCAATATTACAGTATATATAATTAAGAAATGAAAGAATAATTTCTAATAATATTTAGCTAAGGAATCCTCATTTTCTTTCAATATTCCAGTCTGTTAGTTATAAAAATCAAACATTCAAATTGTCCTTTAAATTGAATCCAGCCACCACTCTGCTGTTGTGTCTTTAAGGGGGAAACAGTTTAGAGAGGAGAAAGTCACTAAACTCTCTCCCTTCCAAAAAAAGGCCCTTAAAGTCATATTTCATAGGGAGATCTTTAATGCAAAATTACTTGTGCTTTCTTTCCCCCTTTTAACATTATTGTCTATTCAGTACCTGTATGTGTTTTGTTTGCTATATTTAGATGAACTTGCAATGGTATCTGAAAACTTGTTGGTGTGAATAAAGTTTATTCAAGTTTAGAGACAGGTCTCGTGAACCCAAGATGTACACAAAGCTGTAGACTTACGTAAATGTACTATTCAGATTGAGAATTAGATACAAGAATGTCTACTAACAAGTAAGTCTATATATCTGAAGAACATTTGAATAGTTGTTGTAATATTTCACATGTAGAGCTGGATAAAAAAGATCAGCAATAGATTAAACAATCACATATAGGTCTTACTTGATAAGTTAATTAGGAAATTTAGCATTGGTCAATTTACATCCACAAGATGAATAAAGCAGCAGCCTCACAAATTGCAATATTGGTTAAAACTTAATGAGATTAAAGACAGAATTATAGAAAAATCAGCAGGCTGAGACAGTTTCTTCTCTTTATAGTGTTCTCTTCCTAATATCTAGAGCATGGCTTGATTAATAAAAATAGCCCACAACTTTGACCCATCTCCCAAGTTAAAATGCAGGTGATGATATCAAGACAGTGTTCCCAATGGTGTATGAAATGTTTAATGTACAATCTGACATTTGCCAGATAAAAATGTGAATTTTGGTACAGCTGGCTATTATATAAACAGGGACATCAGCAGCTGCAAAACTTCAAAAAAAAAAAAAAAAACCTTTGAACCATGAATTTTCTTCATGGACTTCTTAACTTTCTGCCGTTGGCCCTAAGCTTTCCTTCCTGTACACATTGCACAAACATCAAAGATGAAGCATAGTTTGTACTGTAGAACTCTCAACAAATCGTATTTGGATTTACAAGCGAAAGCTAACTTAAATAAGCTTTGATACATAAAAAAGCTTTCTTTGTTCATTAGGAAGGTCACTTTGTTCACAAAGGTAAAGATTAAAGATGTTAAAATATTTGTAAAAATTTTGCTTTATTAAAATGCAAAACAGCTGGAAAGACTTTATTAAATTTCATTAGAAATTCAACAATAATTTTTAACGGAAATGTCATCACAGTACGTGTTTCAAACAAAACTTGCCCCATTTTCTAGTGAATATGGACCCAATTTTGGAGGAAAGGTAAGTATTGTATTAAAAACAAAACAAAAAAGTAATGATAGACCTGAATGAAGCAACAACTGGATTGAAAAAAAGGTGAAAAATTATCAAAAATGTTAATATTGTGAAACAAAAGGATTTGTGGAAACAAATGTGAATTTCACACAGCATGAGTCAGGTCAGGTTTCAGACAACCCCATTATGGGGTCATTCTTGTAGCAATTCCTTTTAATATTCATTATACATTTAATACTGCCTATGCTCTTGTTCCATTTGTGAAGATGACAGTGTAACCTTTCATGAATTGATAAGACCACTAATTTAGTACATAGTTGACAAATGCCAGACTTGTCACCTCATCAACTTATTGACACGGTGCCAAAGAAAGAGTGGAATGGTGTGTTACCTTCCAAAATGGTTAACGAATGCATTAACTCATGTGATATTGTAAGAAAAGAAAACACCTGTTATCTTGTAACACAGACATTGGCATATCAATATTATATCTAACTATAAACAATTTGCAAACTTAGAAAAAAATGGTGAATCAATCTCTTATCAAATATGCCATTTTTCAATTTCGATTTTTATTTTTTGCTTGCTGCAATATTCTCAAAATGATATTTTACTGAAAAAGCAATCTTGGATATCTGTTCATATACTTAAGTCACCATGGTGTAATTATATGCAGTAGCTGCCATTAGAATTCAACTGTTACCAATGTTCCCGGAAAACTGTTATGTTAATTTTTGCACCAATTTTTACCATTTTTTTTTATTTTTAACAAATACTGATAGAGTCCCAGGAAGTCTTAAACAAAATAAAAACCAAAAATGAAGGACCTTGATTATAATTTCTGACTTGTGTGGTCAATCATGGTAATTGTATGTAGAAATTGGGGATGTAGTTTCATACAGCCCTGAATTCCTGTTCTTTTAAAATAAGCTTTATAATATTTAAACAATAAAAGCATAGTACAAACCAGGTATAGCCTAAAGCAGTGTGTTATTGGTAGCAGAACTCCATCAATGAAAAACAACTCAAGTATTAAATTAAATCGTCCAGTAGCATAGCAAAATGTCTATTGATTTATTTTTCAATTTATAAAAATGTCATACTATGTCTTTCATGGGCATTATACAATAAATAACTATAAAATCACATGTGCATGTTAGTTGAATCAATATATCTAATGGTTACAAAAATCCCAGTTAGATTCCCTTAGATCCACCTCTCAAACGATCCATTCAGGAACAGCCTGAGTAGAAAAAATCAGTTTTGTAATGTACCTGAAGGTTAACAAACTTGGGCTGTGTCAGACCAAGAGGAGAAGTGAATTCCAGTGTTGAGCCATCAATGCTGGAGCATTCTGAGCCCACCCTCTGGACATAAAAATCCAGGGAATGTCAGCTTGTATACCCCTGCTGATTGCAACTTCCTGGTTGAATTTAATGCATATTTACATAAAAATTTAACCTCAATGAAACAATGAAAGCATTGTCTGATAACCTCTAAAATGTCTTTTATATACCTGCTCATTTAATACCTTCCTCCCTTGCACCACATTAAGAAGTATACCAAATTGTAAAATACAGTGCTCACTAGAGCCCCTGTTCATCAATCCACCCCATTCAGCAAAGCACATAAGCATTTGCTAGACTCCAAAGGGTTTTATGAACATGTTTAAAGTTAAGCACACGTGTAAGTGCTTTGCTGAATAGGAGTGGAGTTAAGCATATATGTAAATATTTTGCTGAATTGGGCCTAGATTTGTAGAACACCATCTCTTATGTGCCAATTTATTTTAATACTGTTACACCTTTTGACTTTAGCAGTTATCCAACATTTGGGGTCCTATGGGTTGTTTCTGTTAGGAGGAAAAAATGACAATGGAGTCAGGTATTTCTATTATACAATCCAGTTTATTTACAAAGAATGTACATAAAGTCCTGTTTCCCTGGTAGAGTAAGAATTGTTTCTTTGTTCACAGTTCCAAGCCTCTTTCCAGCCAGCACTTTATCTAAAAGCTCTCTCCCTTAGCTTTTTCTCAAGATCATGCTAGAAGTCCTTCTCTGTCCTAAGCTTTTTGTTCCCTTCTTTCTCAGCTTCTCTGGTGTTTCTGCTGCTTCTGTTCTTCTCACACAGGCAGATTATCCAACAATACCTCGTCCTTAGTGAAACCCCTTTACCCACATAGTTCAGATTTCATCATGTTGCCTGCATTTTGGGCAGTGGCTCCTATAATTTTAGCTATTTATTCCATAAAGGAGATTAATTGTTTTTTCCTTATTTATGCTGAATCAAGTTATGCCCACTAGCCACAAGATTTCACCCAACTCGGAGCATGACAATAAAGAGCATTACATAGGTTCTTGACCCAGTAATCTGCAGCAATACTGAGGATCATATTGTGAGAATCACTACCTTTCAATCTGTCAAGACCCAAGTTGCAGGAACATTATGGAATAAAGGCCTAAAACGACAGACACAACCAAAAAACAATTCAGGAAATGTAACTTATCAACTGCTTTAGAATAAATAAACAGTTTGGGATTCAGAATTTATCATGCAAATGATTACCATAACAATGAAATGGAATAGTGGTAAACTTTGGTTGTAAAAAGAAGGCTGCATCTTTTCAATATGGGACAGTTAGCTAGACAAAGAATGACTTAGTAACATTTGTCATTATAGTGTCAATTAATAGTGCCATAATAGTTAAAATCAATTGTCATTGCAAAAAATAAATAAATAAAAAAAATCAGATACTCTTCCTGGGAATATCTACAAGAGACAAGAGGAAACCATTTTTGTTGGCAGGCACTGTTGACATCTGAAGAGACAGCAGCAAGAAAATGCTTTGCTGTGGAAAAAGAGAAGTTCTTAGGTTAGGATAACCAGGATTAACAATCGGAGGATGTCCAGAGACAGCTGTAGGGAAGTATTTCTTACACATTTCCTTCCAGCCTATGTCTAAGAGAATTAAGGAGTGCCTATAATATTTGTTCCTTTTGGAACAGATGGATGATTACAATAGAAAGCAAAGTGAGGGGGAGACGTTTGCCATATGTTTTTTCAGACACAATTGAAGTGTCTATTTTTGAAACTGGATAAAACCTAAGCTTTATGGCTTGATATATGAGATAAAGAAGAGTTGCAGTTAAAGTAATTTTCTACCTAGTGGTCTAAACAAAATGCTTACCGTATATGTTGTGAAGGTATCCTTGACCTATGACTCACATGAAGCAGCTAATAGATGAAAGAAAGATCAATGGGAAACAAGAGCAAGTTGGTGTATATTTAGTCAATTATCTATCCAGCTTTCAACAAGGGGGAAAATTAAGAATTTAGAACATATCCTGGCCATACTTACCAAAAGAATCTGTGGACCAGATCTTGAGCACTGTCCAGGCTGCACCTGGACAGTTCTTGATAGCTTAAACCCATATTCAGTGGTACTGGAACTAGAGGTGCTGAGGGGGCTGCCGCATCCCCTAGCTTGAAGTAGTAACAACAAACACCATGGTTTCTATGGTTTCCATCATCAGCACCCTCACAATAAAACTTGTTCCATATTTACATTGCCCCATGGTTCCTGGATGCTGAGTCAATGTGGCACAAGATAGCAGAGTTTCAGGACTGCCTGCTTAACTTATGTCTGGCTGCATCAACCATTCCAGCAGATGAGCAGGTGGAGGTTGCATCTGAAGAAGTGAGGTTCTTACCCACGAAAGCTTATGCTCCCAGTACTTCTGTTAGTCTCAAAGGTGCCACAGGACCCTCTGTTGCTTTTTACAGATTCAGACTAACACAGCTACCCCTCTGATACAGGTGGAGGTTGTGACTCTTTGGCCATACTTCCTTTTTCCTCAGCCATGTTCCCATGTGAGCAAAGGGTAGTATATTTAGATACTATGTAAAAAGTAAGATATTAAAAGTAGTGTCTGGAAACTCAGTCTCTAACAATGACCAGTGTTAGATGCTTCAATGGAAGGTACAAAAAACTTCAAAGTAGCAATTTGGAATAACCTGCCCTCTGGGGAAGATTTTTTCCTAATCCAGTCATTTAGAAATTGGCTTGTATCCTGAAGCATAAAGGTTTATATCCCTAATTTTTTATTCTATCTAATGTAACTCTTGACATTTTCATTATCCATTTAAATGTCTAATACTTTTTTGCTTGATCTTATGGTAATGAGATCCACAGCTTAATGATGCATGAAGTGAAAAGCATTTTCTTTTATCAATTTTAAATTTTCTGCCTTTCAATTCCATCAAATGCCCCATTCTTGTGTTATGAGAAAGGATAAATAGGAGTTGCCCATTTTATCTTCTCCACCCCTTCTTTATTTTGTACACCTCTACCCCGATATAATGCGACCCGATATAACACGAATTCGAATATAACGCAGTAAAACAGCGCTCCAGGGGGGCGGGGCTGCGCACTCCAGCGGATCAAAGCAAGTTCAATATAATGCGGTTTCACCTATAATGCGGTAAGATTTTTTGGCTCCCGAGAACAACGTTATATCAGGGTAGAGGTGTATATACCTTCTACGTCCTAATTTCTCTCCTTTAAATTAAAGAACCGCAATCTTTTCAACCTCTCATTTCCATGCCTCTATTTATTTTAGTCACCTATTACTTGAAACCCTTCTCTATTTCTGCTATTTCCTTTTGAGGCAGGGTAACCAGAACTCAGTGTAGTATTCCAGGTAAGGATGTACCGTTCCTTAATTTAACGCCATTATAATATTTTCAGTATTATTTTCTATCCCATTCCTTATTCACCCTACACATGTTTTCTCTTTTAAAGCATTGCTGCACATTGAGCAGAGGTTTTCATTAAGCTGTGCTCAGTGAACACTCAGGTCTTTTTTCTTGATTGGTGACAGTTAACGTAGAATGCAGTAATGTGTATGTGTAGTTCAAATTATTCCTTACAATATGCATTTGTTAACACTGAATTTCATCTGCAATCTTGCTGACCGTTCACCTAGCTTTGTTAGGTCCCTCTGATAATCCTGAATTTATCCTAGAAAAGTTCAATAAAACTTTTCATGAATGGAAGGAAAATGGCTGCATACCTTATACAGTGGACGTTACCAGGCTTCTCTAGTTTGGAATGATTTGCCAGTGATTTCAGTACCCTAGTGTCCAATTCTTTGAATAGATACAGGTGAGTCACTACCTAAGCACTAAAATGCTTCAAGAACTCATTTTAAAAAAAAAAGAAATTAAAAAAGCTCAACTATAATACTTAGCATTGTTCAAGGATTCAATAATTTATATAGCATCTTATCCTGCCAACATATCTTGAGAAGCCACACAAAAGACGTACAATTAATACCAGTAATACAATCTGTATTCCCAAGATAAGGACTGAGAGCAAGGAGAAACAAATGCATTAGTACAAACTTATACTTTCAGCTTCTACTATTTATAGGATTATAATAGATTTGATTGCCTTTGGTGTTAGTAATGTCCTGGGTAAGTCTGTGGGAGGAACACAAGTGTAAAATTGAAAACTGTGAGGCTATTGTATGTTTTAAAATGTCCATCTCTAATTACACACAAGAATTTCAACTCAAGCTGTTTTCTTTCACTCATTATTATGTAAAGTAAAAGCTCATTGTCCTTGCTTTATGGGGCTGAGATCAGTGTAGGTATAGATTTGCATTATAGTTCTGCTTTCAATTGCTTATAATGTTATTTTTTCCTTTTATGATGAAATTGTTCATGTTTCATTTCATCCAAAGGAATAGTTCCTGCAGCTGGAATTCACTGGGTTGTAAAAGAGTCCTGACCCTACTCCCTTTTCACTGGCCATGCCCTCTGTACCAGCTGCTGGAAGGCGTGGTAGTGTAGGAGGCGTGGTGGCTCTTCTATGTTACCCAGAGATTCTTTGCCGCAGGAAGCTTTACAACTATTTTGTGCTGCCAGAGTTGTGCAAAGCTTCACCAATGCTCCAAAGCACTGTCTTTTTTTCCTCCCCACTCCCGAAGATAATTAAAGACACTTCATCTTAAAACTTCGTACTTGGTATAATCTACATGGTTCTTAGTGAGGAGTGCATGCTTTTCTAAGTTGGAAAGAATTTGTTTGAGAAATAATGGCAGTAAGAAATTAGGCCATGTACAATACTTTATTTTCCATAATGAAGGTTCAAACCTTGGACCCTACACAAAGCTTTGGGAGTTAGGTAGAATTCGATTCCCCTGGCTGTGCTCACCAAACTCCTCAGGACTACGTAGCCTCCCTTCTCTCCTCCCACCCCACTCTGCTCTTTACCATCTCTTAGCAGAAATGGCCAGTGAGTTTGCATATTAATAGATTCATCTGATCCTCCTTCATGTCCCCCCCATTTATCCATGCTCCTAAATCTCCCTGCATGCTGGGGCATAGCCCCCCGTGGACCTGTATTCAATGGTGTGCCAGGGGTTTAGATTCCCTGAATGGAATCTCAGAATCTTGACACTCCCTCCCCTCCAGTACAACTGCCCAAGTCCCACAACACCCAGGGTCCTCCATCCCCAAAGAAGTCACGTGCAGAGCTTCCTCCAAAAAAAAAACCATCCAAAATTTGATATATTTTAGCGACTAATAAAAGAACACTACTAACATATAATAAAAGCAGTGTGTGTTGCTTGTCCCTTGTGTTTAACTTAATTTGAACAATTCACCCCTTATTTTCAAATGCCTGGGAAAAATGCTGAGCTTTGCAGGAATCCCAGAAAGCCTATGCCAGACCAAGGAAGGGGCACAAATTCCATAACTGTAGGGCCCCTACAGTCAGTGCCCTGCCAGCAGCCCCCTCTGATTTATATCATGAGGCTCTGCAATACACATGGAGACCTCTGTTGATCTCAACTGTGGTGGTATAGTAGGGGGAGAGAGATGGTCCTTTGGGTGCTAAGTCAGTTTGACTATAAAGGTAAAACCAGAAACCAGAACCTTTTCACCTGAAAACTCTCAGCCAGCCAGTGCAGAGGATGGAACACAGGTTGAATATGCTCCCAGTCAGATACTCCATTTACCAAACATGCAGCCACATCTTGCATCAGCTTTGGTTTCCTGATGGATGTCAGGTGAAGCCCCTAAGTAGATTGCACCGCTATTATAGTATTATCAAAAGAAATTCCTGGGAGAGGACATTGCTAATGTCCCTTAAAGGATAACATTGAAACATAGAAGATGAATTTTGATAATACCCAGATTTTTTTTAATGGCACCCTTGAAAGCAGCCTGGTTGCAAAAAAATGGCAAAAATAGAGTACATGTAGAAGAGTACGAGTTGGGGTAATGGAAGCCTGAATGTATACAAGGATACATCAAAAAGCTTCTAGAGAACAAGCAAGTACCCTGAAATAAATTGTTGTACCTTTACAGCTGGCTGGCAGTACAGCTTTCCCATAGTTTTTCAGTCCAGAGGGCCTTAATCATGGGATTTGTCTGGCAATCTTTCAGAAGTGTGGTGCTATAATTAATATTTTTTCTGGTGGCTAGGATTAGTTTAATACAAATACAGGTAAGTTGCCACATGACTACGTGAGAATTGCTCAGGAATTCATCCAGTAATATGGGAAGAGAAATACAGTATTACTTAATACATTCATTTGGACAGACATCTGCAATAGATGTAAAGGACAAAATAAAGAACACAGTAGCAGAATACTATACTATGTGTACCTACCTTTGTAGTGCAATGGAAGGAGAGTAGAAGGGGTGAATGCAGGGATAAACACCTGTGCTCCATATTCAACATCCTCAAGTTCAGGATATCAGATGTGGCTGAAATATATATGGGCCTCAGTCTCCATTTCGTTACATCAGTCTTACACTGCTGTGACTCCATTGTGGTGAATGGAGTCAGACCAACATAAAACTGATGTAGGGATGGAAGATCAGGACCATATAAAATAATGTAAGTGCAAATATGTATGTATTAGATCTTATGGTTTAATTATAATAATGAACATGGAATATGATGTCCTTGAATACTATAACTTTTGAGATAAAAAATGTTTAAGAAATTTAGCTGCTCATTTAGTTACATGCCTCAAATAATAGGTATTGGTACTAAACCTTGATATTTAGACCAATAACAGATATATCCATTCCTGAAGGCAGTTTCTGTATCTTTGAACTACTTCATACATAGTGAACCACATATTTCCCTCCACATGCTCATTAGTTTATAGTATGGCATGTGAAACTTCATTTCCTTCTTCATGTCTTCTGCTAATAATCAGAGCCACTTTAACTTTGAATCTATTTCTGATTCCTGCCAAAAAAAATATGTCTGGTAATAAGAAGGCCCTCATCCAATAATGTCCTATTATTTTTCCATGTGTGCATATTTTTGGCTCATTCCTTTCTTTTCCAACTTTCCAAGCAAAGTTGGATTTTTCACTAGTTCTGTTTTTATAATCTTTGACAGGATTTTGAAGCGACACTCCTACAAATCTTTAGTGCTGTGGGTACATCTACACTACAGGGGGGAGTCGATTTCAGATACGCAAATTCAGCTACATGAATAGCATATCTGAATTCGACGTATCGCAGCCGACTTACCCCGCTGTGAGGACGGCGGCAAAATCGACTTCTGCGGCTTTCTGTCGACGGCGCTTACTCCCACCTCCACTGGTGGAGTAAGAGCGTCGATTCGGGGATCGATTGTCGCGTCCCAACGGGACGCGATAAATCGATCCCCGAGACGTCGATTTCTACCCGCCGATTAATGCCGGTAGTGTAGACCTAGCCTGAGTCACATTTTGAGGAAATATTTTATATGTAATATTGTGATAAAATAATCTTTTCTAGAACTTTAATCATGCATTATACCATTTTGATTTCATTGAGATGTTAATGTGTTATATTATGCTTTGTTCACCAGCGATACCTGCAATTCATTATAGTAATAATGTAAGTGGAACTGTATTAGGAAACATTTAATTAACTATTTCAGCTGGATATACCACTTTCTTCTCTGAATTATTGTGCAATGTTTCAGTATACTATTACATAACTTCTGTATTCCACCCCAGAGGTAGCTGCATTTCATCCATAATTAAATCCTTGCTATATATGAATTAAGTCCTTGCTATATATTCCATGCAGTGTGTAAAGTGTATCAAGTACTTCAGAAAGAAATAAGCTACTATAAAAATACTGTAAATGAAAAATGATGTATGGTAATATTTATTTGCAGTAGCTTATTAAATAAGTACAATGAAAACTGTTAGATTTATAACACATGAAAATTTGATTAATGATGAATTAATATATTGAAGGGTTCATGAATAGTTCTGTATCATGACTATAATATGACTTGATAGGTTACCCCCTTTTTATATATCTACGAAAACATTTGCTTATTAAACCAGAAATAGGCATTAAGCTAGTTATAATCATAATTTCCAAATTGAAATAGCTTACAAATGCCTTAAGAACCTGTGAGCAGTTATTTTGAGGTGATCATGTGATATTTATGCCTGTTTATACAATAGGTATGGTGCAGGGATGTGTGTGTGTGTGTGTGTGTGTGTGTGTGTGTGTGTGTGTGTGTGTGTGTGTGTGAAAATGAGATCCTTGCTGCTAAAAGGGAATGTCATGCTATTGGCTTGAACAACTTAAGTCAACTATGCTGAAAAAAACCCCTAGAAACTGCTCCTGCGGTTTCTCCCAGACCTAGCCTGAAATTCTTTATTCTGACATTATTTTCTGCATCATCCACTGTGTTTCTCAAGCTCTTATCTGTTGAACAAAGTCAAAATTTCACCATAGTTTACCATATTTTTCAGCTCAATTACTCTCTTTTATGTTCACCCCATGGACTTTGGAAGAAATCTCCTGCATTCTCTCTTTTATTATCTGTTCCTTTCAAGAAGTACTGGAGACCATAAAGAAATTTATAGACTAAGACAAAGGTATGTGATGTAAACCAAGCTATGTGGATTAAGCTTAAAATATGTTTATGTATTAAACACAAACTATGTGGACTAAACTCAAACTATGTTTAGGTTCACCTCCAGCAAAGTCCTCTGATGGACAGGAATTAAGAAAGGACCAGTATCCCCATCTTTTGAATCCACTATGGTCTCTCTTGCTCTCTCTCTACTACTACTAAAATTAGACATTTTTAAATCAGCAGGTCCAGCTAGCTTGCATCCAAGAGTTTTAAAAGAGCTGGCTGAAGAGATCGCTGGACCATTAATATTGATTTTTCAATAAGTCTTGGAGCACTGGGGCAGTTCCAGAAGACTGGAAAAAGGTAATCTTGTACGAATTTTTAAAAAGGGTAAACCAAATGACCCAGCTAATTATAGGCCTGTCATCCTGACATTGATCCCGTGCAAGCTAATGGAAAAGCTGGTATGGGGCTTGATTAATAAAAAATTAAAGGAGGGTAATGTAATTAATGCAAATCAATATGGGTTATGGAAAATAGATACTGCCAACCTAACTCAATATCCCTTTTTGATGAGATTACAAATTTGATTGCAAAAGGTAATAGTGTTGACGTAATATACTTGAACTTCTGTAAGACATTTTACTTGGTAACACGTGACATTTTGAATAAAAAACGAGAACAGTATAAAATTAACACGGCACACATTAAATGGATTAAAGACTGGTCAACTGATAGGTCTCAAAATGTAATTGTGAAAGGGGAATCCTCATCAAGTAGGTGTGTTTCCAGTAGGGTACCGCAGAGATCAGTTCTTGCCCCTACACTATTTAACATTTTTATCGACCTGGAAGAAAACATAAAATCTTTACCGATAAAGTTTGCGGATGACATAAAAATTGGGAGAGTGGTAAATAATAAAAAGGACAGGTCACGGATTTAGAGTGCTCTAGATCACGTTGTAAACTGGGCACAAGCAAATAATATGCATTTTAAGATGGCTAAACTAAATGTATACATTTAGGAACAAAGAATGTAGGTCATACTTACAGGATGGGGGACTCTGACCTGGGAAGTAGTGACTCTGAAAAAGATTTGGGGGTCATGATGGGTAATCAGCTGAACATGAGCTCCTAGTGTGTGACAATGTGCCAAAACAACAAATGCAATCCTGGGATGAGTAAACAGGGGAATCTTGAGGAGTAGAGAGGTTATTTTACCTCTGTATTTGGCACTGGTGTGATCATTCCTGGAATACTGTGTCCAGTTCTGGTGCCCACAATTCAAGGATAAATTGTTGATAAATTGAAAAGGGTTCAGAGAAGAGCCATGAGAACAATTAAAAGATTAAAAAAAACACGCCTTAGTGATAGACTCAAAGAACTTAATCTGTTCATTTTAACAAAGAGAAGGTTAAGGGGTGACTTGATTACAACCTATCAGTTCCTGCATGGGGAACAAATATTTAATAATGGGCTCTTCAACCATGCAGAGAAAGGCATAATACTATCCAATAGCTGAAAGTTACAGTTAGAGAAATTCAGACTGGAAATAAGGTATAAATTTTTACAGTGAGAATAATTAACAATTGGAACAATATACCAATGGTCGTGGGACATTATCCATCACTGACTATTTTAAAATCAAGATTGTATGTTTCTCTAAAATATCTGCTCTAGGAATTATTTTGGGAAAGTTGTAGGCCTGTGTTATGCAGGAGATCATACTAGAGGATCACAATGGGCCCTTCGGGCCTTGGATAGCCTGTTAGGTTGTCACCAAATTTGTTGTTGAGAAGTTAAATGCATCTAGAGGTGAAGGAGTTGAAAAATGAAATTTGGCACCTTATAGACTTTTGTGCGCAAAGTAAACACTTTTTTTTTTATTATTTTAAAAATATAATTGGGTAGGAGGTTTGGACTATCATGCTCTGGAAATGAAGGCCTTGATTTTTCAATGAATTACATATCGACAGACCTTTTCATTCATGCAGAGCTCATTGCAGCGTCCGGGCCTTTTATTATTATTATTTTAAAATAATAGCAACAAGTTATACATTTTGAAAAATTGAATCAAATAAACAGCAGCAGTCCTATTTCTCATTGCCCTTTAAAGAACATTTTGCATTTACAATGTCACAGATTGAATGTTGTGTCAAGCCATTTTCCAGGAGCTTCAAAACTGGCCAAAGATGTTATTTCCTACCCTCTTCTTTAAATTACTCAGTTCAGATACTGCCTGTGAGACGCTGCAATCATCCCTTATCCTGAAAATAGTTTTCAAATGTGAGAGTAATACATTTTGCCATTATCAGTTATCAAGAAAGTGTCCTAAACAGGTGTTAGGCTGACATTTTAAAAACAACTAAGATATTTATTTTGGTGGCTATTGTCATAATTCACACCTCTTTCTTTTGGGTCTATCAACCCAAATACAAACAGAAAAAAGCCATCTATTCATTCACGTTTTTAAACAGCTCTCATCACTGTAGTATTGAAGCACCTAAACCATTTTTTGCCAACTTGCAAAAAATATCTACTATGTTTGAAGGTTGTCCTATATAACGGAGATTAGGTGGTGTCCTCTACTTGGAATTCTTTTTTATAATACTATAATAGCAGTGCACTCTATTTGTGGGCTACACCTTACAACCCTCCAGAAACCAAAGCTGATGAAACATGTGGCAACCTGTTTGATAAATGGAGAATCTGACTGTGAGCATATTCAACCTGTGTTCCATGCTCTGCTCTGGCTGGCTGTGAGTTTCCAGGTGATGTTTAAGGTTACGGTATTGACATTTAAGTTCAGCAAAACTATGTATCAATGATAACCAGTATCTTCAACCCAAAGAAACCACTAGATTTCAAATTTGCACTAGTGAGAATTTGTAAAGGAAAATAAAAATAACGAAAACCTTCATTATCTGGTTTTATTTTTTGACAATACAGAAGCAGAAAAAAATAATTTATGCCTGTCTCTCCTCCACTGTGTAAGTGGTAGTTAGTGACTGTGGTGGTGGGACTTCCTGCTGTCTCCCCTCCAAGTCTGAGGATAGAAGGTGTTACCATTTGGTCCTGCTTCATCCCTTCTGTGATGTTATTGACATGAACTATGACCATATAGATCACTGTTGCAACCAAGGTCCTATAGTTGCACCAAATCTTGTACAAAGGAGGTCAAGTAAGGTGTCTATGGAAAGGTTGTAATTTGCTGGTTATGATTATACTGTCTCTATGTGTGTATCATTTTTGTATTTGAAGTTATGAATATTGGCCATGTACTTGTATTTGAATGTTTGATTCTCAGTAGCATCAGTGAAGCATTTGGTCAGCTTCTTGAGAAAGGACTATTCTGAGTAAGTGCCCAAGCAAGAAACACTTAACTGACAATGGACTTTGGAAGACACGAATCCACATCTGAGCTTTCCTGGGAACGTTCAAACTAACATGTAAACAATGGCATCGGCCTGCAAAAAGCTGACTCATTCATGGACATGTGACTTGCCCAGGTGGCTACAAACTCCATCTTGTTGCTGTGATTTTGCACGGAAGAACAAAGGGGTTTCCGCCCACAAGAGAGAATATAAAAGGTCCTGGAAGCCCCTCCATTTTGTCTTCAGCTGGCTCAAGAGATGGCTTCTCCACTCCAAAGAGATGCCTGAAAGAAACTGGAACAAAGGATTGTAACTATGGGGGTGTGAGTGATTGCTGCACCCAGGCCATAAGCCACAACATTGATCTAAAACGGACTGGGCCCAGACTAGTCTGTGAAATAAGCTTATTGGGACATCTCTGAGTGTGTGTATTCAGTTTCCTACTGTATTAGGTTTAGACTTGCATGTTTTGTTTTATTCTGCTTGGTACTGTACTTTGTTCTGTCTGTTATTACTTGGAACCACTTAAATCCTACTTTTTATTCTTAATAAGCAAAAGTAATTTTATTAACTCAGAGTAAGTAATTAATACCTGTGGGAGCAAACAGCTGTGCATCTCTCTCTATCAGTGTTATAGAGGGCGGACAATTTATGAGTTTACCCTGTATAAGCTTCATACAGAGCAAAACAGATTCATTTGGGGTTTAGGCTCCCAGAAAGACTGAATACTGGGTGCTGGGAAAGTCTCTGTTAACTGATTTCAGAGTGGTAGCCGTGTTAATCTGTATCAGCAAAAACAACGAGGAGTCCTTGTGGCACCTTGGAGACTAATAATTTGTTACTCTCTAGGTGCCACAAGGCTTTTTTCTGTTAACTGAAAAGCCCCTGGGCTAAGTGAATCTTAGGGTATGTCTACACTACGAAATTACTCCGATTTTACAGAAGCCAATTTTTGGGAACAGATTGTATAAAGTTGAGTGCATGCGTCCACACTAAGCACATTAATTCGGCGGTGTGCTTCCATAGTACCGTGGCAAGTGTTGCCATTCCGAGCAGTGCACTGTGGTAACTATCCCACAGTTCCCGCAGTCCCCACTGCCCATTGGAATTCTGGGTTGAGCTCCCAATGCCTGATGGAGCCAAAAATTTGTCGCGGGTGGTTATGGGTAAATGTCGTCAGTCAACCCTCCCTCTGTAAAAGCAACAGCAGACAATCATTTCGTGCCCTTTTCCCTGGATTGCCCGAGCAGACGCCATAATACGGCAAGGATGGAGCCCGTTCAGCTCACTGCAGCAGTTATGAGCATTATAAACACCTCACACATTATCATGCAGTTTACGCAGAACCAGAAGCTGAAAAACCAGGTGAGGAGGCGACGGCAGCGCGGTGACAAGAGTGATAAGGAATCATAGAATCATAGAATATCAGAGTTGGAAGGGACCTCAAGAGGTCATCTAGTCCAACCCCCTGCTCAAAGCAGGACCAATTCCCAGCTAAATCATCCCAGCCAGGGCTTTGTCAAGCCGGGCCTTAAAAACCTCCAAGGAAGGAGACTCCACCACTTCCCTAGGTAACGCATTCCAGTGTTTCACCACCCTCCTAGTGAAATAGTTTTTCCTGATATCCAACCTGGACCTCCCCCACTGCAACTTGAGACCATTGCTCCTTGTTCTGTCATCTGCCACCACTGAGAACAGCCGAGCTCCATCTTCTTTGGAACCCCCCTTCAGGTAGTTGAAGGCTGCTATCAAATCCCCCCTCATTCTTCTCTTCTGGAGACTAAACAATCCCAGTTCCCTCAGCCTCTCCTCATAAGTCATGTGCTCCAGACCCCTAATCATTTTTGTTGCCCTCCGCTGGACTCTTTCCAATTTTTCCACATCCTTCTTGTAGTGTGGGGCCCAAAACTGGACACAGTATTCCAGATGAGGCCTCACCAATGTTGAATAAAGGGGAACGATCACTTTCCTCGATCTGCTGGCAATGCCCCTACTTATACAGCCCAAAATGCCGTTAGCCTTCTTGGCAACAAGAGCACACTGTTGACTCATATCCAGCTTCTCGTCCACTGTGACCCCTAGGTCCTTTTCTGCAGAACTGCTACCTAGCCATTCGGTCCCTAGTCTGTAGCAGTGCATGGGATTCTTCCGTCCTAAGTGCAGGACTCTGCACTTGTCCTTGTTGAACCTCATCAGGTTTTTTTCGGCCCAATCCTCTAATTTGTCTAGGTCCCTCTGTATCCGATCCCTACCCTCTAGTGTATCTACCACGCCTCCTAGTTTAGTGTCATCTGCAAACTTGCTGAGAGTGCAGTCCACACCATCCTCCAGATCATTAATAAAGATATTAAACAAAACTGGCCCCAGGACCGACCCTTGGGGCACTCCGCTTGAAACCAGCTGCCAACTAGACATGGAGCCATTGATCACTACCCGTTGAGCCCGACGATCTAGCCAGCTTTCTATCCACCTTACAGTCCATTCATCCAGCCCATACTTCCTTAACTTGGCGGCAAGAATACTGTGGGAGACCGTATCAAAAGCTTTGCTAAAGTCAAGGAATAACACATCCACTGCTTTCCCCTCATCCACAGAGCCAGTTATCTCATCATAGAAGGCAATTAGGTTAGTCAGGCACGACTTCCTCTTCGTGAATCCATGCTGACTGTTCCTGATCACTTTCCTCTCCTCTAAATGTTTCATAATTGATTCCTTGAGGACCTGCTCCATGATTTTTCCAGGGACTGAGGTGAGGCTGACTGGCCTGTAGTTCCCCGGATCCTCCTTCTTCCCTTTTTTAAAGATGGGCACTACATTAGCCTTTTTCCAGTCATCTGGGACCTCCCCCGATCGCCATGAGTTTTCAAAAATAATGGCTAATGGCTCTGCAATCTCACCCGCCAACTCCTTTAGCACCCTCGGATGCAGCGCATCCGGCCCCATGGACTTGTGCACGTCCAGTTTTTCTAAATAGTCCCGAACCACTTCTTTCTCCACAGAGGGTTGGTCACCTTCTCCCCATGCTGTACTGCCCAGTGCAGCAATCTGGGAGCTGACCTTGTGCGTGAAGACAGAGACAAAAAAATCATTGAGTACATTAGCTTTTTCCACATCCTCGGTCACTAGGTTGCCTCCCTCATTCAGTAAGGGGCCCACACTTTCCTTGACTTTCTTCTTGTTGCTAACATACCTGAAGAAACCCTTCTTGTTACTCTTAACATCTCTTGCTAACTGCAACTCCAAGTGTGATTTGGCCTTCCTGATTTCACTCCTGCACGCCTGAGCAATATTTTTATACTCCTCCCTGGTCATTTGTCCAAGCTTCCACTTCTTGTAAGCTTCTTTTTTGCGTTTAAGATCAGCAAGGATTTCACTGTTTAGCCAAGTTGGTCGCCTGCCATATTTACTATTCTTTCTACACATTGGGATGGTTTGTTCCTGCAACCTCAATAAGGATTCTTTAAAATACAGCCAGCTCTCCTGGACCCCTTTGCCCTTCATGTTATTCTCCCAGGGGATCCTGCCCATCTGTTCCCTGAGGGAGTCAAAGTCTGCTTTTCTGAAGTCCAGGGTCCGTATTCTGCTGCTCTCCTTTCTTCCTTGTGTCAGGATCCTGAACTCGACCATCTCATGGTCACTGCCTCCCAGGTTCCCATCCACTTTTGCTTCCCCTACTAGTTCTTCCCTGTTTGTGAGTAGCAGGTCAAGAAAAGCTTTGCCCCTAGTTGGTTCCTCCAGCACTTGCACCAGGAAATTGTCCCCTACACTTTCCAAAAATTTCCTGGATTGCCTGTGCACCGCTGTATTGCTCTCCCAGCAGATATCAAGGTGATTAAAGTCTCCCATGAGAACCAGGGCCTGCGATCTAGCAACTTCTGCTAGTTGCCAGAAGAAAGCCTCGTCCACCTCATCCCCCTGGTCTGGTGGTCTATAGCAGACTCCAACCACGACATCACCCTTGTTGCTCACACTTCTCAACTTTATCCAGAGACTCTCAGGTTTTTCAGCAGTTTCATACCGGAGCTCTGAGCAGTCATACTCCTCTCTTACATACAACGCAACTCCCCCACCTTTTCTGCCCTGCCTGTCCTTCCTGAACAGTTTATATCCATCCATGACAGTACTCCAGTCATGTGAGTTATCCCACCAAGTCTCTGTTATTCCAATCACATCATAGTTCCCTGACTGTGCCAGAACTTCCAGTTCTCCCTGCTTGTTACCCAGGCTTCTTGCATTTGTGTATAGGCACTTAAGATAACTCATCGATCGTCCCTCTTTCTCAGCATGAGACAGGAGTCCTCCCCTCTTGCGCTCTCCTGCTTGTGCTTCCTCCCAGGATCCCATTTCCCCACTTACCTCAGGGCTTTGGTCTCCTTCCCCCGGTGAACCTAGTTTAAAGCCCTCCTCACTAGGTTAGCCAGCCTGCTGGCGAAGATGCTCTTCCCTCTCTTCGTTAGGTGGAGCCCGTCTCTGCCTAGCACTCCTCCTTCTTGGAACACCATCCCATGGTCGAAGAATCCAAAGCCTTCTCTCCGACTCCACCTGCGTAGCCATTAGTTGACTTCCACGATTCGACGGTCTCTACCCCGGCCTTTTCCTTGCACAGGGAGGATGGACGAGAACACCACTTGCGCCTCAAACTCCTTTATCCTTCTTCCCAGAGCCACGTAGTCTGCAGTGATCCGCTCAAGGTCATTCTTGGCAGTATCATTGGTGCCCACGTGGAGAAGCAGGAAGGGGTAGCGATCCGAGGGCTTGATGAGTCTCAGCAGTCTTTCTGTCACATCGTGTATCCTAGCTCCTGGCAAGCAGCAGACCTCTCTGTTTTCCCGGTCGGGGCGGCAGATAGATGACTCAGTCCCCCTGAGGAGGGAGTCCCCGACCACCACCACCCTCCTCCTCCTCTTGGGAGTGGTGGTCGTGGAACCCCCATCCCTAGGACAGTGCATCTTTTGCCTTCCAATCGGTGGAGTCTCCTTCTGCTCCCTTCCCTCAGATGGGTCATCTAGTCCACTCTCCGCATTAGTACCTGTAGAGAGAACATGGAAACGATTACTCACCTGTATCTCCATTGCTGGTGCATGGACGCTCCTCTTTCTCCTTCTGGACGTCACATGCTGCCAAACCTCCTCACAATCCTTCTGTCCCTGCTGCGCCTGCTCTGAATCTTCAGAACATTGTGGCCGTAGAAGCATCTCCTGACGTCTGTCCAGGAAATCTTCATTTTCCCTTATGCAACACAGAGTCGACACTCGTTTCTCCAGCCCTCGAACCACCTCTTCCAATATGGAGACCAGCTTGCACTTTGTACAGACAAAGTCGCTTCTGTCCTGTGGAAGAAAGACAAACATGGCACAACCTGTGCAGGTTACAACAGCTGATCGCTCACCTTCCATATCACCGTCCTCTTAAGAGCTTCCTCAACTGTTGCAGGAACTACTCAGAGAAACCTGCAGATGAAAGCCTCAGTGCGCTCTCCCCAAGCGAACTCCCAGGCAAACTCCCGCTGTTAGCCTCTGCTGTTCGCCGCCAAGGACATGGACACAGACTTCTCTCAAAGTGCGGGCCCCGGCAATGTGGACATCATGGTGTTAATGGGGCAGGTTCATGCCGTGGAACGCCAATTCTGGGCCCGGGAAACAAGCACAGACTGGTGGGATCGCATAGTGTTGCAGGTCTGGGATGATTCCCAGTGGCTCCGAAACTTTCGCATGCATAGGGGCACTTTCATGGAACTTTGTGACTTGTTTTCCCCTGCCCTGAAGCGCCAGAATACCAAGATGAGAGCAGCCCTCACAGTTCACAAGCGAGTGGCAATAGCCCTCTGGAAGCTTGCAATGCCAGACAGCTATTGGTCAGTTGGGAATCAATTTGGAGTGGGCAAACCTACTGTGGGGGGTTGCTGTAATGCAAGCAGCCAACGCAATCACTGAGCTGCTGCTATCAAAGGTAGTGACTCTGGGAAATGTTCAGATCATAGTAGATGGCTTTACCGCAATAGGATTCCCTAACTGTGTTGGGGCGATAGATGGAACCCATATCCCTATCTTGGGACCGGACCACCAAGGCAGTCAGTATATAAACTGCAAGGGGTACTTTTCAATGGTGCTGCGAGCACTGGTGGATCACAAGGGATGTTTCACCAACATCAATGTGGGATGCCGGGGAAAGGTTCATGACGCTTGCATCTTCAGGAACTCTGGTCTGTTTAAACGGCTGCAGGAAGGGATTTACTTCCCAGACCAGAAAATAACTGTTGGGGATGTTGAAATGCCTATAGTTATCCTTGGGGACGCAGCCTACCCCTTAACATCCTGGCTCATGAAGTCATACACAGGCACCCTGGACAGTAGTCAGGACTTGTTCAACTATAGGCTGAGCAAGTGCAGAATGGTGGTGGAATGTGCATTTGGACGTTTGAAGGGTCGCTGGCGCAGTTTACTGACTCGCTCAGACCTCAGCGAAACCAATATCCCCATTGTTATTGCTGCTTGCTGTGTGCTCTACAATCTCTGTGAGAGTAAAGGGGAGATGTTTATGGCAGTGTGGGAGTTTGAGGCAAATCACCTGGCCACTGATTACGTGCAGCCAGACACCAGGGCGATTAGAAGAGCACACCAGGAAGTGCTGCGCAGCAGAGAAGCTTTGAAAACCAGTTTCATGACTGGCCAGGCTACCGTGTGAGAGTTCTGTTTGTTTCTCCTTGATGAAAACTCCCCTTGGTTGACTCTAATTCCCTGTAAGCCAACCGCCCTCCCCCTTTCAATCACAGCTTGAGATGATAAAGTCACTATCATTTAAAAACCATGTATTCTTTATTCATTGATTATAAAAATAGGGAGATAACTCACAAGATAGCCCAGGTGGGGTGTGGGAGGAGTGGAGGAGGGAAGGAAAAGGCCACTTCAATACTTGTTGAATGACAGCCTTCTGTCCACTGGGGTGGAGTGGTTGGGTGCCCGGAGCCTCCCCCCCTCCGCGTTCTTGGGCATCTGGGTGAGGCGGTGGCTATGGAACTTGGGGAGGAGGGAGGGCCGTTAAATAGGGGCTGCAGCAGCAGTCTCTCCAGCTGACGTTCCTGAACCTCCACCAGACGCCGGATCATGTCCATTTGTTCCCGCAGTAGCCCTAGCGTTGCATCCTGCCTCCTCTGATCTTCCTGCCGCCACCTCTCCTCACGGTTACTGACTGCTTTCCTGTCCTGTGCTATTGTATCCCTCCACACTTTCTGCTGAGCTCTTTCAGTGTGGGATGCCTGCATGAGCTCAGAGAACATTTCATTGTGCGTGCGTTTTTTTCGCCACCTTATTTGGGACAGAGGAGGGAGGCTTGAAACATTTGCAGCTGCGGGAAGAAAAAAAGGGAGAGAAGTATTTAAAAAGATACATTTTAAAGAACAATGGATATACTCTTTCACGGTGAACAACACTATTCACATTACATAGCACATGTGATTTCAGTACAAGGTAATTTTTTGCATCTTATATTGAGTGCCTGCGGCTTTGGTGTTAATGATCAAACACGCCTGGCAACAGAATTCAGGTTGCAGGCAGCCATGGTAAGCCATAGTCTTTCGGCTTCTGCAACCTTCATAACAGCAGCGCCCTCATTTTCCATACCAAGCAAAGCCCATTGAGTTGTCCATTTTGGGCTGTGGTTTTCGTGTTAATGTGCAGCAGCAGAAACCAAACTAACCCCCCCCCATTCTTTTCTCTGGGACGACCGCTTTAACCCTCCCCCCACCGTACTGCGTGGCTGGTATCAAGGAAGATCCCTGCTAGCCAAACGCGAACAGCTCAGCGTGAAGCCCCCCCCATCCTCTTCTCTGTGATGATCGCTTTAACCCTTCCCCAACCGCATGGCTAGCATCAGGGAAGATCCCTGCTAGCCAAACGCGAACAGCTCAGCGCCAATGCCCCTCCCCTCCCCCAACCGCTTGGCTAACTGTGGGGAGGATTTCTTTTCAGCCATAGGCAAACAGTAGGAACGGTCACCTATGAATGTCCCCTTAATTAAATTCCCGTATTTCAATCAGGTTACCATGAACTATATCACTCTCCTGAGGATAACACAGAGAGATAAAGAACGGATGTTGCTTGAATACCAGCAAACACCAGGACCATACGCTGCCAGGCTTTGTCATGCAATGATACCAGATTACTTGCTACTAGCATGGCGTGGTAAAGTGTCCTACCATGGAGGATGGAATAAGGCTGCTCTCCCCAGAAACCTTCTGCAAAGGCTTTTAGAGTAACTCCAGGAGAGCTTCATGGAGATATCCCTGGAGGATTTCCGCTCCATCCCGAGACATGTTAACAGACTTTTCCAGTAGCTGTACTGGCCACGAATGCATCCCAAGTCCTCAGGGCAAATAAATCATTAAAAAACGCTTGCTTTTAAACCATGTTTTATATTTACAAAGGTACACTCACCAGAGCTACCTTCTATGGCTTCATGGTCTGGGATACCGCCTTGGGAGGGTTGGGAGAGCATTTCAGTCAGGGTGAGAAAAAGATCCTCGCTATCGGGGAGAACAGCGTGCCGTATGCTCTCCTCAACGTCATCCTCCTCCTCATCATCTTCCCTGTCCGCAAAATCCTCAGGCATGGCAACTGGAGTGTCTAGCTCAGCAAGACAGGAGTGGAGGGAAGCCTTCTCTGGCAGGGGGTTTTGTTCTCAGTGGTATCCCAGCACATCTTGTGACAGTGTTGAGGGAGTTTTTGTGACCAAACCCATCACACCTTCCATGGCTCAGGATGGTTGAGGGGGAGAAAAGAAATAGAATGACCAAACTTTCAAAATGAACAATTGGGCCACACAGAAAGGGAAGAGAATGGGAACATCTGTAACATATGAAGGAAAGAAGTGTATCTGTCATACAAGGAGGGAGAGAATTTTACTGCACGCATAGAATGGATTTGGAAGCTGAGGTGGGGAAAATGATGCTCACTTCACCCTCCTTCACCAGCCGCTCTCTCCTCCATTTATCATTCACTCATCTCCAGGTACCCACTCATTCTCTACTCATTCACTCCAGTGATATTTATTTTCTTCCCCACCTGACAGGAGAGCAGGTATAGTGGGAAAGGGACACATCCTCAGAAAAAGGGAAAGGATACTTTTAGAGCTGCTCAAAATAATTTTGTATGAAAAGTTTTTACATTACAAAAATGGCCTTTTTAAAAAAAAATTATGAATTATTGATATTGAAATGTTCCTTTTTGTGAAGTTTCTGCAATTTTTTTTACCGATTTTACTCAAATCATTTTTGAAAATTTTCATTTACCACCACCTTATTTTTAGTAAAAGTCGCATGGAAAATTCCACAAAATGACAGGCCCATTTTAAGTCCTGTATAATGGAAACTTTGCATATTTTTGTGAAATTGTTTTACTATTTTTTTGCCACCTCTAGATACTTTAAAGTCAGGGTCTAAGGGGTAGAATATAGAATCTTCCGTATGGGTGGAGCTTGTCTCTCTACTCAGAGGAAGACCTACACATATTGCATGGAGTTTCCCCTTGAAGAGAGAAAAAACACATTGCCCATTACAGAATGGGCTTCCCCCAAGTCCTGCTTATAAAAGGCAGAGTCCAAGTCCAGTTAGCTTTGGTGTCAACAGGGCTCCTGTCCTGCAGACTAGAAGAAGAGCAATAACATCTTTAAAGATCCCAGAGTCCCTGAGGACTGGAAAAAGAAGAGAAGTGACCCCTTGGTAGTGCCTGAAGATTTAGAATGAGGGGTTATCTTACCAGACTTCCCCAGCTAACTTTTTAAGGTATGAGAAGCCAGGGCCTGTGAGGCAGAGCTTGGAGAGACCCCATGTGGGCATTGGCATCGAAATGGAGACAACGGGAATGTTAGGGCCATTGGGACAGCAAGGGAGGCAGGGGGCCAGCAGATGGGGGGGGGGGGGGGGGGAAGAGAACTGGAGCAGGTGACAGGGAGGGTAGGCAGATGAGGGCAAAATGTAAGTTGATTTGAGGGGGGTTGGAAGAAGCAAGTTGGAGTGAATGTGGTAAGCTGTGCCATGGTGCCTGGAGGAACAGGCAGGGCTGGTAACTCTCATACTGACACGGGGGCAGGCCACACTCTTCTCTTCAGGTAGTCACCCCTGTGTACCTGCCAAGTGTCACACACCTGCATGACATTATGTCTCTAGGGACTCCTCCCCCTTTCACCTATCCCCCCAGCTCAGACTGTCAGGCAGAGAGCAAGACTTAGGCCTGGTCTACAGTACAGCGTTACGTTGACATAAGGCATCTTACGTCATCCTAATTATGTCAGTGTCTACACTACAGCCTTGCTCCTGCTGATGTAAGTGCCCTATTCCACTGACATAACTCCACCTGCATGAGAGGCATAGGGCTTATGCTGGTGTAGTTAGGGTGATGCAGTGTTCCTGTAGACCAGGGGGTGGACAAACTATGGCCCACAGGCTGGATCCAGCCCCTCTAGCCCGTGGAATTGCCACCCCCGTGGGGGCGGGGGCAGATACCCGCAGGCCAGGGCAGCGCATGGAGCCCTCTGTCCCCGCTCCCTCAGGGGTCGCAGGGATGTGGTGCTGGCTGCTTCCCAGAGCAGTGTGGGGCCAGGGCAGGTGGGGTGCTTGTCTTAGTCCTGCTGCACACCGCTGCCACCGCAGAGCCGCTCCAGGTAAGTGGTGCCGGACTGGAGCCTGCACCCCAAGGCCCTGCCACACCCTTACCCCCTGCCTTGAGCCCCCTGCTGCACCTCACACCCCTCCTGCACCACAACCCCCTGCCTTGAGCCCCCAACCCCCTCCTGCATCCCAAACTCCTGCCCTGAGCCCCCTGCCGCACTCCACACCCCTCCTGCACTGCAACCCCCTGCCCTGAGTCCCCTCCAGTACTCCCCACTCTTCCCTGCAGCGCAACCCCCTTTCCTGAGCCCCCTCCAGTACTCCCCACTCGTCCCTGCAGCCCAACCCCCTTTCCTGAGCCCCCTCCAGCATCCCAACCCCCTGCCCAGCCCTATATTCATGGCCCTGCATGCAACTTCCCCACCCAGATGTAGCCAAAAAGTTTGCCCACCCCTGCTGTAGACACTGCATTTCTTACATCTGCTGTTGGCTGTCATTCTTGTCAATTTCACAGATCTCTGCTGGAGCCTTGAAATTGACAAAAAAGGCTAGTAGGCTCCCTACTGTGAACCCAGTGCCAGCTCACAACTCCAGCTGTCACACCGGAGGGGGCTCCACTTGGAGCTCAGCTGCTCCCCCAGGCTCCTGGATCCCCGCTGCTCCGCACTGGGAGCCCAGTTGCATGCAGATTCCTGGTTCCCTGCTGGGAGCAGGAAGCTGAGGGGTTGGGGGGGGGGGGGGGGCAGCCAGGCTTTGAGACTGGATGACAGGAGGGAGCCTGAGCAGTAGCCTAGTTCCCAGCAGCACAGAGCTGAGAGCCCAGGGGGCAGGTGAGCTCTCAGTGAGGACATAGGTATAGGAACTAAGGATGCAGGGGTTGCTGCAGCACCTTCAGCCTGTGCCCAGAGTCCCAACCGCTGCCCACCTCCATCTGGGGTCCCAGCTGCCGGCCCCCTTACCGCTGTCAATGCCCCCCCCCCCAGAACTCCCAGACCCAGCTCTTGGGGGCACAGACAAGGGGGGGAGTTTGGGGACCACTGCTTTTCAGTTTGGTTAGCTGGCTTTGAGCACCCCCACTATAACAAGTGTTCCAGCACCGTTGAGCCGGGAGCTGTGCAGGGAGGTGGGAGCCTGGGCTCTCAGCCCCCACACGGCCCCTCTGAAGTGGGTGGAACACTCCTGGTGAGGACCCGTCTCGCCCCACAGGCAGAAGAAGGGTAACGTGAACATGGAAAACGGCAGTAATTACCGTAACCCCCAGGCTCCTGCTGCTCAGCATCCCCCTGACCTACTCCCGACGCCTCCTGCTTCAAGCAGCCTCCAGCCCCCTCCCGCCTCGGCTAGCCCACACCTCCCCGTCGCCCCAAGAGCTTCGCCTCTGGCTCTTCTCGCGAGATCTCGCACCGCGCCGCAGCCTGCAGACTCAGAGCCGGCGGGCTGATAACTTTCAAACCGGGGGAGCGGGCGAGCGCGAGGCTAGGCCCCAGGGGGCAGGACGGAGCCACCGGCACTAGCACCAGTCGCCACCGCGGGGTCAGGCTGAGGCTGCGTGGGCAGCGCGATCACAGCCTGCCGCCTCCCCCCTCCCTCCGAGGAGGCGGCGGATGCAGCAGTAGCGGCGCTAGCATCCGCCCCAGAGTGGGGTGTCTCCTCCCGCCGCAACGCGGCCGGCAGGAAGGTGCAGGAGGAGCCTCCGAGACAGGCGGCGCCCCCAGCTGCCGCACCAGCCCCGGGAAGGGAAGCGGAGCCAGGCCCGTTGGGGCCGAAGGCGAGCGAGTCCCAGTGGACGGGGAGTGGAAAGGAGCCACTTCCGCCGCCAGCCCGGCCTCGTGTCGCTTTAAAGACCCAGCCCCGAGCCGCGGCGCGGAGCGGCGATTGGCTGAGCCCGGCCCGCTCTGCCGGCTGCTCGCAGCGCGGCGCTGTCAGTGCCTCGGGGCTGGGCGAGCGCCGCTCCGCCTCCTGCTCGGGGTATCAGTGCCGTGCGTGGGGCCCTTGCTCGGGGTGTCGGGCTCGCCGCTCGCCGGCGTCAGGGTGGCTCTGGGGTTAGGTCAGGCAGCTCAGCGGGGAGCGGGCACCGCGTGTTTCCTCAGCCGGGACGCCTGGCCGGGGGCGGGGGTCGCTGGCCCCGCGCGGAGTGCCGGTGCGGAGCGCGCAGCAAGGCGGCTGTTACTGCCCGTCTCTCCGGGATCAGGGGCTTGTTGCGGGCGGACGAGACAGAAGAGCCGCCCCGGCAGTAGCAGCATCATCATCACCTGGCGCTGCGGCGGAGGGAGGGGAGAGGCGAGGAGGGGCGGCGCGTTGCGTGGTCTGGGGCAGCCCGGCTGGTGGTTGGACGTTTAAAGCAGCGGAGCCGCCGCTCGGGTTTCAGAGACAGCCGGGGCTGTCGCTTGTTCGCTGCAGCCTGAGCCGGAGACATGGAGGGGAAACAGCCGCCGTCCGGCTCCACCCGGCAGCAGCAGGCGACAGTAGCGGCGGGAGGCGCTGAGGAATCGTCACGTTTGCCGGCTCGCGTTGGGGATGCGCCGGCCGCAGGCGCTGAGCCCGAAGCGGGGCTGTCTCCGGCGACAGCGGCCGGGGATGCGCTGTGCAGACCGCTGGGTCCGAGCCAGAGCCGCTTCCAGGTGGACCTGGTGGCAGAGGGCTCTGGCCGGGCGGCGGCGGACGAGCCCCAGAAACCTGGCGGGCAGGGCGGCGCGGCGGCGAAGGGCAGCGAGGAAGCCAAGGGCAGGTTTCGGGTGAACTTTGTGGACCCATCGGCCGGTGATGAGAGCCCGGCTGAGCACGGCGGGGACCTGGAGGGCGGCGGTGTCAGCTTCCAGAACGGGGGCGACACGGTGCTGAGTGAGGGCAGCCTCCACTCTGGGGGCGGTGGCGGCGGGCATCACCACTACTACTATGATACCCACACCAACACCTACTACCTGCGCACCTTCGGCCACAACACCATGGACGCCGTGCCTAGGATAGACCACTACCGGCACACGGCCGCCGAGCTGGGCGAGAAGCTCATCCGGCCCAGCCTGGCCGAGCTGCACGATGAGCTAGACAAGGTAAGAGACTGCAGGCATCTCCATTCCTCAGCCCAGTGCTTCAGAGCCTGATGGTGCCCATGCTTAGAGTCGCCCCGCTTCCTTCCTCTTTCCACGTGGGGGCCAGATAACTCAGATCTGAGCTGAGCAGGGGCCGCTGGGTTGAAATAGGAGGCCTTTGCCCCCCCCGCCCGTCTGAATTTGGCCAACGGAGAAACAACTAGAAGACATCCCTCCCCCCCCGCCCCAGGTCTGTTCCCGTTGTCCACGAGCCGGTTTGAGATAAATGTAGATTTGTATTGGGAGGAAAACGGAAACAACAATAACTTGCCACTCAGCGATATAAAGGTGTGCAGGAATTGGGGCACGGAGCAGTAGGAACTAGTCACAGTTATACCTGTAATGAGTTTATTGCAACTGAGAGGAGAATCTATGATCGGGTAGATAGGGAAAAGGTAATTACAAGTAAGAGATTCGCTCTCCCAAGTGGGAGTCATTAAATCATTCTGCTCTCCTTCCTTACACAAAAAATAGAAGAGCTCACATGAAACACTCTTTACCCCTTATTTTGAATTAAAGCCTGTTTTGGAAGGGAAGGAAAAGTAAGTTTCATTATTGTAATTGAGTCTCTTCCTTGTCTATCTTCTTTGCAGGTTCCTTTAAATTCTATTGGGTACTAGATATAACAAGACTTTAAGCTTCTGCCACCTTTTGGAGTAGTCAGTATGTTGCTGGAGACATAACAGTTAAAGCTTCTGCATAGTGTATAGATATGCTTTTCTAAAAGAGATATCTAGTTCAAACAGAAGTCAAGGGAAGTTCTATGGTCTGTTCTATACTGGGTTCAGACTAAATTATAGCAATGGCTCATTCTGGCTTTATAATCTCTGAATATCTTAAGATGCTGATATCTTGCTGAATGAAACCTGCGTTTATGGACATGGGTTAGAGACTTTTTAATTTTAAATTACTAATTAAAGACTATTTCTGGTCTAGGTAAAACTTGGCAAATGTGAATTACTTTTTGTTAAGACTCTTTGGAGATAAATATAAGGAAAATTGTGTGTTCTGACCTCTTTTCATCCTAGCTCTCAATGCTTTGTATTAGCAGTTGTGCTTAATAGCATTGTTTTGTCTTCAGTAACTTTTTCCCCTTTGTACTACTGATTAGTGCATACCACAAAGCTATTTCCTTTTCTCATATATTTCTAATAGAATTTCACCTAAATTAATTTAGAGCTTAGCCTGTTTTAAATTCATGATGCATTGTATTTGACACTAGCTCATATAGTCTGCATCGTTGATCTACTTCCTTCTGAATTCTAAATACTTAATTTAAAAATGCTCATTGCGTGCACTATATAACTCCTGCTAAGATTAGTAGGAGTAACACACATTGTGAACAGATTATACAGTATAATTCTCAAGTCATAACTTCATAAAAAATAGATAGAGTCAAACATTTGACCCAAGGCAGTGGGAAGAGGCAACTGCTGTGTTTCATGCAGTTCAGAGCAGGTTTGTTGAGTCCTGTTAAAACCTTGAATCTAGAGCCACTTAAATAGACCGCTGTATCACCAAAAGTGCTGAAGTTTCCACGTGTCCAATGTAAATGCTAACACACTTATTTGAAATGTGATGTTTTTCTATGTGTGTTTTCTATCTTATCGGTAACAATTAAATATTACTGTTGTTCCTATCATCTTTCTTGTCTTATCTCATTCATATTTCTCTCCCTTAGAATCCTGTTTATAAATTAATGTGGAACATGAGTGGCCATTTACCATTATTTTGGTTTCTTTCATGTATACAACATATAGAGTTTGTGCGTGGAGTATCTGGCATTAATCCAACATGTGGGGTGGGGAAAAAAAATCTTTCTTGGGGGGATGGGAAGAGGGATAGTGCTTAAATATTCTTTCCATCACAATCCAACGTAATTTAAACCATAAGATTTAGAATTTGAACCTCAGAGGTTCGACAGGATTTCACGGCTTTGATTACAGCATAGCAATTGAAGAAGCAATCTAATTCTAAGCCTATGACTTCATGAGCTTTTCAACTTCCTTAAGCTACATTTTGGGGTGAAACTTTGCATGTTTGTTCTAAACAAGCATGATTCCTTGAACACATTTTATTAGGTAGAGTTTTACTAAGCTTCCTGAGTTATTATCTTGGTTCGGGGAGGGGGTGGGGGGCAGGGAGACAGCAGGGGTATATGTGGGGAGATAGTACTTCACAACTTAACCACTTATTATTTTGATGCTTTGCTTTAAAAAAAATATATATCAAATTTAATAATTTTAAAACTTGTCATGGATTTGTTCCTTGGTGTAGACAAGTGTCTGTGTAAAAAAAACTTGATACTTTTTCAAACACACAACTTGTTGTTTCTGTAAGTGTAATATGCATTTTCCTCTAATTTTTGAACAATCTGGTATTACAAATGTATGAAAAGATAATTGTTATAATTGGAACGCTGCACATTGAATAATATTTAGCTCTTCAGTGTGCTTCACCTTCAAAGCACCTAATAGATAGTAGCAAGTAAATGCCCTCAACTCTCCCGTCAGGTAGAGAAGTATCCTTAGTTTTAGAGATACGAAAAGTGAAATGGTGAGGGTAAGTCTGACAGATGTAGTTTGTCTGATAAAGGAACTTGGGCATTCTAAATACATGTGTATGTTATATATAATTGCATCTAATGCCTCTGTCTTTACCTCTCTTGAAGCATGTAGTTGTGGTATTTCTATTATATATGCATCTGGAGGCCACACAATGCTGCCATTTCTTAAAACATTGGGGTGTCGAGTTTAGAAACAGATGGCACAACATGGCCTTGTCAATTTCACCTGGTTTTTTTTTTTTTTTTTTTTTAAAACCCTATGAAAATAAACAACCTCCCTCTCCTCTTCTCCCCCCCCCCCCCCCCACAACTTCAGGTGCTTCTAACTTCCAGTCATGGGTTTAGACCACTAGACTATGCCTTTATTACATCTGCACACTTGAACATGATGCAATCAGTGAAGGATATTCTCCAGCTTTTTTGTAATACAAAAGTTATATTAATCTAATACAGTTAAAAATTATAACTTGTGATTCTCACAATAACTGTAACTATCTTCATATACATGTGGAGATGGCAAAGACTTAGTAGTGCAGCTCACGTAAATTGTCATTGTGCCTTTTGGGTATGTCTACACTACAGCTGAGAGCAAGCCTCTTGGCTTGGGTAAACAGACTTGCACTAGTGGGGCTTAAGCTAGTGTGCTAAGTGTTGACATTGTTGCACTGGTGGAGATAGACCTAGGGGGTCAGGTGAGCCAAGTTTCAGTGGCTAGCCTGAGTTTCTGCCTGTGCATCAGTGTCCACACTGCTGTTTTTAGTGTGCAGGTTTGAACCATAATAGCACAAGTCTGTCTACTGCGCTGGTAGTCTTGCTGCCAGCTACAGTGTAGACATACTCATTGAGGCCAGTATTGGTGTGTTACTTCTAATTGAAAGATGAGGGGGAAAACAGTCTTGTCTTATCTTATTTTAGTTTACTGTATTTTACAATACTTTGTATCATTTTCATTCTTTCCTTTTTTGCTTGTGTGGTTCTGGTATAGCTCACTCGGTGGGTGGAGGAAGACACATTTTAGAAGTCCTTTTTTGTGTTTTTTATAATTTGTGTGACTGGGGGAGGGGGGAAAGATGTAGTACCTGAAACTATTTGTTGTATAAAATTCATATGTTTATTTGAACAGTTGCACTGGTTTGGCATCTGGATGATACTTGAGTTGATCAGCCTAACTTTCTACTAATGGAAACAGAGGCTCGGATATAATTTTGGGTGTTTGAAGCTGTTTCCAGCTCTTATCAGTGGGGGAGTGAGCACTAGGAATTAGTAAATTCAAATGGATGAGTTGCTTTCTGCTGTATTCCACAGGGATTTGGAGCAATTAAATTTTTGAATTGCTCTGCTCCAGCTCCAGGCATAAAACCTACTGGTCCGCGCTCCAGCTCCGGGTTTCCGCTCCAAAGCCCTGGTTCAAGTCTCATATTGAAATGGACATACAGGGTGCCACATGCTGGATTTGTCAGGCTTTTGTGCTCAGATAGAGACCAGTCAGAGGGTGGGTGAGAGAGCCAAGCTCAACTTTGGGTGGATCAGTCTGTCCTTTGCTGATCTGATTAGTGACTTGATCCTTTAAAACAGTTTCTTCCCCTTGAGTTACTATAGGGTGTTAGGTAGAGGGACAGGCATGAGACCCCAGAAGTCATTTCTCCTATCACTAAAATGCTGCTTAGCATAAGTGCCGGTCCCTGTTGAACAGAGGTCTAGAATTGAAATGAGGGGTTATTTGGGGGTGGGACAGGAAGAGTGAGAAGAAAACTGCAGAGAAGTTCTGTTCTGTGGAGCTATTTGGTGTTGTCTGACTTTCGCTGTGGTTTTCTTTAAAACCATGTAAGAGCCGGTTCTGTTACATATATGCCACTGGGAGAATGGGGGAGGGGGAGAGGGTCGGAAATTTGGTCTTGAAGAACATGAGGTGAGAGATGTTCTAAATTCTAAGCTGAAGACTTCATCATGCTTATAATACAGTTCTTGGTTACCGCTCATCCAGGACTTGAACATCTCCAGTTAAAGGTACTCAAAACTAGACAGTATTGCAGGTGATGGATTACCATGACTGTACATAAATATATTTATAACTTCACCTGTGGTATGTATATATTCCATTGGCTCAGCTTTGCCACTGTAGCACCATAATGTAGATGCTTTCTACATCGATGGAAGGGGTTTTTCCATCCCTGTAGTTAAACTAACTCTCTGAAAGGTGGTAATTAGGTTGACAAAAGAATCCTTCCATCGACCTAGCCACGTCTCACTGGGGGTTAGGTCAACCTAACTCCGGTACTTACGGTGTGAAATTTTTCCGCAGTCTGAGCAAAGTAGCTATATTGATCTAACTTTTAAATGTAGATGAAGCAGTAGTGTAACATCCTAATATTTTAAACTTTATGAGAAAGAACTTAGTTTTTAATGCAACACATGAAGTACTCCAACTCCTTAGTGCCCCTTGTTTGACCCTTAAGGGCAGTAGTAACTGGGTAGCTTCTGAGCCAAGCCTTCTCCTGATAGCTGTTCTCTACTTTCTAGCAAGTATAAATGCTGCTCTCTGAACATTTTATTCTGTTCTTTTGGCAAAGGGGCAAAGCTCTAAGGGGAAAGAAAAAGTTAAAGATGATCAACAGGATAGTAAAGTTATGCCTATAATGAAAATAGTGTGGGGAGAAGACAAAGGAGACACCTACAAACTCAGAGGGGCAGTCGGGTGGATAAGTGGGAATCTGGCATTGTGACAGTATTAGGGAAGCAGAATGACAGTAAATAACATTCCCCTCTTTAGAGGTACTGGGCCAGATTCACCAGCTTGGCCAAATTATTTTTGGTACAGATTTTGAGGTGGAGCCAAAGTGACTTCCAGCCACATTCACATTCACCTGGAGCTGTCAGGTGCCAGCCTGGTTTCTAGTGTACACTCGAACAGCCTGGTGGTTGCCCGTATCCCGAAGGGGTCATTTTGACAATGGGATCAGCCAGATTCAGGGGCCTCTGACTGTGGTGCCTCTTCCCCAGCCATATCTCTCTGTTGGGGACTATGGCAATAGCCACTACAGCAGCTCTATCCCACCTGAGGATTGCCTTATGCAGGGGGGAATCCTTGGGTGGCTGGATCTGCCAGTGTTAGGGCTGCTGTTCATTATTGCTTCTCAGCCCTAGTCTACACTACAAACCTACGTTGGTATAACTATGTCAGTCAGGGATATGGAAAATCCACCCCCTCGAGTGATGCAGTTATACTGACCAAACTCCTGGTGTAGACAACGCTATATCGATGGGAGGGCTTCTCCCGTCAACATAGCTACTGCCTCTCAGGGAAATGGAGTACCTACACCGATGGGAGAAGCTCTTAGTGTCACCAGTAAACGCTACAGCAGCACAAATATACTGGTGCAGCTGCAGCACTGTAAGAGTAGCATGCCATGAGAATCAGGGCCATTGTCTCTGTAAGATTCTCACTTCTGCATGGTAAGCATGAGGGATATCTGAAAAGAAAAATGACCTTGAAACAGGATCCCCTCCTGGATGTCAAAGCCAACAATGCTCTAAATGCACTGAGAGGACCATGTAGCTATACTTTAGAGACGTTTGTGTGGAAACATCTTTGAAACAATCCAAAGGGGCAGTTTTGCGTCAACTCATTGAGCCTTAACAATGCCTAGTTTCAGGCCAGCCAGATCGTTGCACTGTGATGTACAATTAGACATCTGTTTAGAAATGGTCCTCTTAGGAATATCAATGGGATGGGTGTGGAAAGAATTCTGACAAGACTGTAGGGTTATCAGGGCTTAACTGGTATGTAACACTACAGCATACAGGCAATTCTTTCATGCTCTTTTCTTGTTCTCCACAATCTAACTCTTTAACAAAAGGTCTCTGCTGTTATGGTCACTGAGTTCCACTCGGGTCACATTTGAGGCTAATGGATGAAGTCACATCTGCCTGTATTTGCAGAACCTGAAACAATAGTTCTAAGGGGTCCAAATTATCCCGTTCATCTCATAGGTGCTAATGTGGATGCCTCTCATAATACGTTAAATATCAACATTGTTTACTTCTTGCTCATCAGAGCATGTAACAAATGAGGGAAGTTCATGGTATGAAGATCTGCACAATACACTATGACAGCATTTTTTGGCACCACTGGTTGTTAGGCTTGAGAGAGTACTTCCCCTTTTTTTCCAACCCTACTCAAGAAGGAGCCTAACACACTATGGCTACACCGCAGTTAAACTCCCATGGCTGGCCCAAGTTAGCTGACACGGGCTAACCCCCATGTGTTTAATTGTGGCATAGACCTATCCACAGGGTCAAATAGGGCATCTAAGCTCCCTCAAAGGGAAGTGAAGCTGAAGAAGCTCAGTGGATCATATGATACCTCGAGGAAGTCCACTCGATAAAGGCCATGTATGTATTTGGACTCCAGTGAAGGGAACCTGAGACAGGAGAACATGCATTTTGGATATCCACTCGAACTTCTATGAGTGATGTCTCACATTGATAAACTTACTTTGTTGGCAAAGCATGGAAGAAGTACCACTTTTTTGTTTTAAAACACCGAGTTAATGTGTATTTCCAACACTGCCTCTGGAGAGGCATTTTGGATGAGTCTGCAGCATTTCCTTATATAATCTGGCATAAAATAAATTGGTAAATAGCTCAAATTGAGAGAAACTAAGAACCTAAAGTTTCTGCCACCAGAAAACTGACCTTCATAGAAGAAACCTGAGTTTTCAGGTACTGAATGGATCAATCTAAACTTTCATCAACTTTGTCAGGATCACATTAATAATTGGATGGCATAGGGGGTTTTATTAAAAACAACAAAAGTGTCAATCCCTGTATTAACTTGATGACCGGGATTGCTAAAGTGTTGGTCTATCTCTGGTTAGTCTGTAATAGCTGTCAAACTAGGATGCAGTTAGACTTTCAGTTGGGATTGCAGGTAGAGAGCCAGCAGTCTTTGTGAGCCAAGTAGAGCAGTCGTTCTCAACCAGGAGCCTGGGGGCTGTGAGCAGGTTTCAGGGGGTCTGGCAAGCAGGGCTGGCATTAGACTTGCTGGGTCCTAGAGCAGAAAGCCAAAGCCCCATCACATGGGGCTGAAGCCCAGGGCTTTGAGCCCTGCCACGAGGGCTGAAGCTGAAGCCTATGCAACTTAGCTTCACGGGGCTCCTTGTGTCATGGGGCCCTGGGCAATTGCCCTGCTTGCTACCTCCCTAATGCTTGCCCTGGCTTTTATATGCAGAAAAACAATTGTTGTGGCACAGGTGGGCCATGAAGTTTTTATAGCATGTTGGGGGAGGGGAGGGTATTCAGAAAGAAAAAGGTTGAGAACCCCTGAAGTAGAAGGAGTCCCCTTGGGCCTGATCGTACCTCCCTGCAAACCTTCTCTCTTTGGAGTTACAGGTTCGTATGGAAGATGACCTTGAAAATGGTAGGCTTGGAGTTGGCGGGTAACATTTTCAAAAGTGCCTAAATGCCATTGAAAGTCAGTGGGAGGATTTAGGCTTCTAAGTTATTTAAACTTTTAACTTTTGAAAACGTTACCCTTTATGCTTAATGATCTCTACCTTGTGACGGAGAGGCTGGGCTAATACCCTGGTTGAGAGATCTGAGTCCAAATTCTCAGGTTGATGGGACTGCCTTTGGCTATCTGTAACAGTTTAAAATCTGTCTGGGCCGGTTGGTATATGGTCACTGAGTGTTTTTTCTATTGAGAATTGCAGAATCTATTCTGTGAGTTGGGCTGGTGGAAAGGAAATATATAGGTGAAGACATTCTTTGCTGATGTGGTCTCCTTCATGCCATGAGACGACTGGCAGCTTGTAGCAGTGGGTAGTAAAGAAACTCATCTCTGGTGTCCCTGACTAGTCAAAGCTGTGCTGACTCTCTCTTATCTAAGGACCACCAGTAAGAATCGGTAATATAAATTGCATGATGACGATCTTCTCTGCCATGTATGTGGCAGCTTGGAAAATCTTATAGAATAAAGCTCTTTCCTGTGCTGCAGGGCTGCCAGCAGGTGCGACTTGGTGTCTCTCTGTTTTGTTTACTTGAACCAGGACCACCTTGTGTAATACTAGGTCTCTAAAGGTTCTTAGACTGCTTGCATTTTCAGGACATCTGATGTGCAACTACTGTTTCTGGATAGACCATGTTCTCAGTGTGTGGCGTTCTGTATTCATAGTTTCTCTCATGGTGGACAAATCTGTCATCACTACAGTCTGGACGAGAGGTGTCTTAGTAATGGATTTCAAATTAAATATTGCCTCTTGTCTCCTACCATGCTAAAGAGGCTTAGAGTCTGTTAGCCAGGTGTGCTGTGAAAGTCCTTGTATTGTTTTCTTCCATTAGGACCTCAAAGTCCACTTGAAAACCTTTTAATAGTGATCTGCCATGGAAACTACTTGGGAGGCTTTGTATTCCAATAATTAAGGCTACGATTTAGTCATGAGTATTTTTAATAAAATCCCATGACCTGACCATGACTTGTACTATAAAAATCCCTGACTAAATTTTAGCTGGGGGGCTGCTGCTCTGGGAGGTCCCTGGAGGGAGCTGTTGCTGGGAGAGGCGCTGCGGGGGGGCGGGGATGTGCCCTGGGGCCAGCGGCACCAGCTGCCGGGGGCTGCTGAGCAGCGGCTGATCCTAAGCAGCGGTCCTGGAGGCAGCCGGCAGTCCCCAAGTCCAGCCGTACCGGCTGCTGCTCGGGCGGTATCCAGGACCACCTGCCTGGGGCCACCTGAGCAGCCATTGGTGCGGCTGGCCCCATGACAGCTCCAGCAGCCACCAGTGTGGCTGTCCCTGGAGCCACCTGATCAGCTGGCCCCAGAGCCAGCCACACTGGCCGCTGCAGAAGTTATGGTGGTTGCAGAAAGTCACGGAATCCATGACTTCCTCAGCTTCTGTGACAGACACGGAGCCCTACCAATAACTACCAGAATCCCAGCAGTCAGTCTTGAATTCTAACAACTCCGGCACCCCAGTGGTGACAGATTGATGTTTCAGCACTCACCAGAGTGTTATCTCTAATCCCTCAATTGTCCAAGTATCTACACAGGATAGGAGTGCATTTAATAAAAAAAATGCAGAGCTTATGCCACCACAAAAGGCAAGACATAACTGGCAGTGCTGTTCTCGCTACAGCAAATCCTACTGTTGTTTAGGAAGTATCTCTATATGCTTGTAAGCATCTTCAAAGTCCAGAGGATGCACAGTCATTCTCTTATATCCAGAAGAGGAGTGATGGTTCTTGGGGTAATGACCTTGAACTTTTTTGACTAGATATTGATGCAGTTTCCTGATCTCTGTGTGTCAGGAAATATCTAGAGTAAACCCCCTTTCGTCTTTCACCTGTGACACTGCCTTGATTGCTCTTTGCCAGGCCAGATTGGATTTCCCTGCAGCAATTCTTCCTGGCATTGATAAACAAAAAAACATTGTGGTGTGTTTTTGGGGGGAGAGGGGGGTGAAATGCATGCAGTCAGGATGGCTTTCTGAAACCTAATGTCTGTGTGTCTGAGTTGAGCAGGGACAATCAGGACTAAAAGGCTTCCAGTCTGCTTCTGAGAATAAAGTCCAGGTAATGGTGTTGACTAAAGGCGTAGAAGCCCTCTACACCAATATTCCACACAAAGATGGACTACAAGCTATCAGGAACAGTATCCCCGATAATGTCACAGCTAACCTGGTGGCTGAACTTTGTGACTTTGTCCTCACCCACAACTATTTCACATTTGGGGACAATATATATCTTCAAGTCAGCGGCACTGCTATGGGTACCCGCATGGTCCCACAGTATGCCAACATTTTTATGGCTGACTTAGAACAGTGCTTCCTTAGCTCTCGTCCCCTAACGCCCCTACTCTGCTTGCGCTACATTGATGACATCTTCATCATCTGGACCCATGGAAAAGAAGCCCGTGAGGAATTCCACCATGATTTCAATAATTTCCATCCCACCATCAACCTCAGCCTAGATCAGTCCACACAAGCGGTCCATTTCCTGGACACTACTGTGCTAATAAGCGATGGTCACATAAATACCACCCTATACCGGAAACCTACTGACCACTACACTTACCTACATGCCTCCAGCTTCCATCCAGGACACACCACACGATCCATTGTCTACAGCCAAGCTCTAAGATATAACTGCATTTGCTCCAATCCCTCAGATAGAGACAAGCACCTACAAGATCTCTATCAAGCATTCTTAAAACTACAATACCCACCTGCTGAAGTGAAAAAAACAGATTGACAGAGCCAGACGAGTACCCAGAAGTCATCTCCTACAAGACAGGCCCAACAAAGAAAATAACAGAACACCACTAGCTGTCACCTTCAGCCCCCAACTAAAACCTCTCCAGCGCATCATCAGAGATCTACAACCTATCCTGAAAGATGATCCTTTACTCTCTCAGATCTTGGGAGACAGACCTGTCCTCGCTTACAGACAACCCCCCAACCTAAAGCAAATACTCACCAGCAACCACACATCACTGAACAAAACCACTAACCCAGGAACCTATCCTTGTAACAAACCCCGATGCCAACTCTGTCCACATATCTATTCAAGTGGCATCATCATAGGACCTAATCACATCAGCCATACCATCAGGAGCTCGTTCACCTGCACATCTACCAATGTGATATATGCCATCATGTGCCAGCAATGCCCCTCTGCCATGTACATTGGCCAGACCGGACAGTCTCTACACAAAAGAATTAATGGACACAAATCTGACATCAGGAATCATAATACTCAAAAACCAGTGGGAGAACACTTTAACCTGTCTGGCCATTCAATGACAGACCTGCGGGTGGCTATCTTACAACAGAAAAACTCCAACGAGAGACTGCTGAGCTGGAATTGATATGCAAACTAGACGCAATCAACTCAGGATTGAATAAGGACTGGGAATGGCTGAGCCATTACAACCACTGAATCTATCTCCCCTTGTAAGTATTCTCACACTTCTTATCAAACTGTCTGTACTGGGTTAGCTTGATTATCACTTCAAAAAATTTTTTTCCTCTTACTTAATTGGCCTCTCAGAGTTGGTAAGACAACTCCCACCTGTTCATGCTGTCTGTATGTGTGTATATATATCTCCTCAATATATGTTCCACTCTATATGCATCCGAAGAAGTGGGCAGTAGCCCACGAAAGCTTATGCTCTAATAAATTTGTTAGTCTCTAAGGTGCTACAAGTACTCCTGTTCTTTTTGCGGGTACAGACTAACACGGCTGCTACTCTGAAACTAAAGGCTCAGTAAACCCTGGAAGCCAGTTGATGCAAAACCTATCTTATCCTACTCTGGAAGGAAGGACCCCTGGGGTGAGATGCAGGCCATAGAAAATGCAATGCTATGTTTCTTCCTTTTGTAAAACCACTCTACATGCTCCCCAAACAGCCTTTTTCTGATCTAAGGTGGCTACCCAGTTTCTCTGGAACTTTTCTAGGGACCCAGGTGCTTGCAGACTGGTGAGGGTGTGTCCATTGTCACCATATATAGTATCCAATATTGCCCATTCCTCAAGATGAGCCAGGTGTGCCTTTGAGGATGAGAGAATTGACTAGGATAGCGGTTTTCATACAAAGCTCAACCTGACTTTTGGTCATGTAGCCTTTATTTCTCTCCCCTTTGTCTGCCTTCAGGACGGAGGCAGCTGTGGGAGAAGTCAATCACACGTTCTCACCACCTGATTCAAAATGGGTGTAAGGGCACAATTCATATTTCATAGGGATTCCTGGGTCCCTCATTTATGGCCCTTATAGATTACTATGTTGGCTTCAACAATTATCTTGGGCAACTTTGGTAAGAATTTGGGGAGAGGTTTGGTGGAGAATGAGGTCCTCCCTTTTAAAGTCAAGGTCTCTGTTCCCCTATAGGCAGGGATGTATTTAACATCAGGATCCTCTGATTCATCTAAGTCCAGATAGGGTGAGTTACTATCTTCAACCTGTCCCTATTCAAGGGGGAGCCTTGAAAGTGGTTTGTGAAGCATCAGTATAAGAGGGACAGGCATGTTGGGGTTGAGGCCGGAGCTTTTTATGCTGAATTCTTCCCCCCTCTCTCCCCCAACTGTGAACATCAATGGAGGCAAAAAAGCATTCCAACTGCATGGAGAGATCCTAACTCTCCACTGGAACATCCAGTGAGACCTGAATTGTTGTTCTCTGTTGCACTTCAAGCTTGAGAATGCAGGAGGGTAAAATTAGAATTCCTTGATGTAAACTGGTTGTTTGATCTAGGAGGGGTGGTTTGCCTTGATTTAGATGAGCCTCTTGTAAGAAGGCTGTGCTTCATTCAGTAAACTGAAATTTCCTACCACAGACTCGAAGTGTCTAAGCAGATTCATAACGGAGCCCTTGAACTCAGTGTTGTTAGTGCTGGGCATTTCAGTGGGTCAGTTAGACAATTGGGCTTATGGGGACATGGAAGGGAGGTGTGTGCTGATGTGGGCTTGACTAGAACCGAGTCCTGATGCGTCAGTTTCAAAGCTTTGACCTTCGAAGCTTTTCAGTCTGGCTGTATGCTGACTTAAAAAAATCTCCCTTGGGTGCCTCAAGCAGGGCTTGGAGGTTTTGCTGATCTTTCTCTAGTGCATTGGGTAATGCTTGTCAGGGGCAACAAATATGCATAATGTGGTCAAGTGAGGTAGACATGCAACAATCAGAGTAGTCTGATTTCAACACTTTGTTGCACTGATAAGGTTTGAAGCTTCTAAGCAGTCTTCCTTCCTTTTTTAATGCTACACTGTACTTGCAAAAGAAGAGAAGTTATTCATATACTGAACCATCCGGGAATTTGTGTGCCAAATGCTTTGATAGTTACTGAGCTGAAATAGGTGCTGAACCAAATAGCATACCTGATACTGGTGTACAGAGAACAGGTCAGGCTTTAATTAGGAGTAAGGGGAGTATATAGCAGTATTGTATTTCACCACCTTTTTTGAGCTGCCACCTTTTTTCTCTCAGATCTAAGCTTTCCTAGGGAAAAGTGTTTTGTGGCTGTGAAAATTTACTCAGTTCCTGTTTTGAAGACTAAATAATGCAGTGACATCTGTCTGAGCCTGAAACAACAGCACTGAGAGGTCTGTTCTTGTATTCATCTTGACTCTGATGCCCAGTGATCTGTTCCCTTCATGCTTTGATCAGCAGTGAAACAGCTGATGCGAAGGATCATATCATGAAGATCAGCGTAATTTACTTGAGGGGGGACACTTGGAAGAGGATCACTTCCCCACCCCCTCCCACCCCCCTCCAGTCCTGAAGGAGCGCAGTCTAAGAAGCCAAGTAGGGCATTTGAGGCCCCCTGACGGGGAACTGAACTCAGTGGAGCATGGGTGATTGTAGTTTGAACGCTTGCACAATCTACTGTGAGTGGCAGCTCACTACTCCCATGCTTCTGCCCTGAACTTGACCTCTGGGATGGGACTGATTGTTGAAATGTCCAAAACAAAATACATCTCATGAGGCATTAGGAAAATGCCAAAAAGAAAACCCAAAACAAAACCACAACCTGGTGGGAGGGGAGGGGAAACACCCTGAAACAAAAACAAGAAGTTAGGTGGAAAACAACAAAAATGTTTCTGTGTTGTGTATTGAGGGGGAAAATAGGTGTCAAAACACCACAGATATGCACTCAAAAGCTTTGGCCTCTGTTTAGTATAGCTGTTTGAGACTTGACTAGAAGGGAAGATAAACGATGGTTTAAAAAATAACCAGTTCCCCTGGGACTCTGACAAGTTAGAGCAATGGCTGAAGAAGCAAAGTCTCTTGTGAGAGCTCCTCTGCTGACTGTGATAAAGAAGAAATGTTCAGAGAGCATGGGAAGTGATTGGGTTTTGATCATACTCTACCACTGCACTCAAGAATCACATTCTAGAGTTTAGTGCATGAATGATAAACTTTCTCTAAGGTGTTAAGACCCAGGAGTAAGGAACTGGCAAAGATAGTATCTTCAGGTAAATGACATTTAATCTCACTTCCTTTTACTTTTTTGAAGGGCCACAGTCCCACCTCTGGATTCTTTCTCTGTTCAGCTGCCTCCCAGTCAGCTCCCCATTCCTTATGAAATATCTATCTCTTCTTTCCAACTCTTATTTTTTAAACATTGGGATGATCTCTTCTGGGCATTGTCCTTTTTTTAAGTGCATAGTACTTTCACAAGGGATTACAACTGGAGATATTCAGCTTCAGAATAACTTTTGATAAAGTGCACAGCATGGAGGACAGACTTCTAAGTGTGTGCCATCTTCGCTGCTGTTTCATTCTAGATTATCACTCATTTTCTACTTGACCATTTTATATGAGAGAACCGTTACATCCTTTTCTGTGTGGGAGAGAAACAGATGGTATCCAGACTCTGAAGGGAAAATCCTTTATTAGTTGTTGATAGGATCTGCTAATGAGCATTTAAGTGGGCACTTTTCCTTATTTAAGACTTAGGTGCCTCCTGTATTACTCTTCCTCACCATCAGCACTATCATGTTATAAGATCCAGTGTCTGAGTAGCAATTTGTCGGGATATCCCAGTAGGACGAATAGCAACTGACTTAACATTTGAGCCAACGTTCTTGAATAACTGTGGGACCACCATTTCACCAGCTTGATGAAAATTTACTAAATATCCATTCACATTTTTTCCAAGTAGTACTTCTAAAAACTGATCACTGTTTTCCTTTTAGAAATAATTAAATAAAAATGGCTACTAAGTGTAAAATATCCTATGTTTCTAAAACAAGAGGATCCTCAATACTCATTTTATTAAAAATGGTATTGTGAGTTGTGGGCTGAAAAATATTTGCTGATTGCAGGGATGGTAGCTGGTTAATCCTTCGATTGACTTACATTTGAACTGTTAAATTTATAATTGCTCTTATCTCTCTGCCTATTTTAAAATCACTTTATTTTAGTCAAAGCAATGCTTACTTTCAGCTTAAAATAGTGTTATTCTTTTTGTCACAAAGTTAATATCTTTAAATCAGTGGAAAACGGGGTCAAAAGATGAAGTAAAAAGTCTGTTAGTGTATTTTAAATAAGTAGTTGTAGGGAGGAAATAATAGCCTAAAACCAAGATTTTGGTCCTGTGGCTGCTAAATCTCATCTCGTAGTTAATATCCTAGATGAAAGGAAATCTTTTAATGTTCATTGAGCCAAATATGAAGAACAGTGTGAGCTCTTACAAGATCACTTTTATTTGGGTAACTTGTCCACTGTCACTGTAGACAACTCTTTGCATTTGCTTTTATCAATTAGTGGATTTTGTCTACTTCTTACTGACTGCTCAGGAGACTGAGACAATATTGTTGTAATATTGCATTACACTTCTACCTAAAATGAGGAGAAACTAATCACAATTGAGACCAGCAACATGGATTGTAATGTTTAGGAATGTTCCTGATGTAAGTCATTTGGCTTAAAACCTATGCGTAAAGAACATATGTCAGGTGAAATCCTCTCAACTACAATCAGTAGTTTTGACTTTATAAAGCATTAAGTCACATGGTCAAACCATCCCAGTTTAATTTGTAGCTGTTGAGAATTGCTCTTTACCTTAATGCCTTTGGCTATTAAGAGCATTGTTTATGAAGAGGAGCTGAGATTCCTGTGAAACAATACTTTGTTTTGAAAGGATAATTTGGTACTGGGAACTCTGTAAATAATGCAGCAATCACCAGAAGCATGGTTAGGAAGTGTTGGTGGCTTTTGAATGATGTAATTTGCCAGTAGGTTTTGTATTGCTTCAATTTCTCAATAAAATAAGAATTCCTAGAGGCACCGATGAGTTTTAAAACGTCTGTGTTCTTGTTAGCACTCCTAGTTTTCATAGTATTGGTTCCGTCTCTGTTTTTTCCCCCCTCACCCATCCATTGATTGTTTCCATTGGTCATCAATCTCAGTGGCTACTAAAACTCTTGGGTGAAAGTTCTAGTCCTTCCACTTCTCTTTTTTTAACCAAAGAAGCCTTCTTTAGTGACACTGGAATTGTGGATTTATACAACTTCCTATTATCATTCACATTGTTTTATTTAAACTTTTACTCACAATTCCTTTCAGCATCAGGAAATTGGCCTTTTCAAAATGCCAAGTATAGAAAATACTGATTCAGACTATATTCTGTTGGCACATAAATGTAGTTAGGTTGTGATCACTGGCAATTGCTACTTTATAATTTGGTATTTAATTCATCATTCTCTATCACAATGAAGTCTAATGGAAAATTACCCTGAGTTGGGCTTACTAGCTTGTTAATTTTTTAAGAAACTCCAAGGAGTGGCAGCATGAGAACTCTAGCATATGTATGTACCCCAGGTTGAAATCCTCCATGATAATGTATGTTAGTTTTTCTTTTTATACCATTACAGAAGTTGAAAGAGGGGTTTGTCCTGTTCTCTATTCTGATCTTGTGGACTGTATCTGACCCTAACATCAGTCTATAAACATTTCAGGTCCTGTGTGTCTGAATTGACACAATGATACCTTGAGACACCTGTGTTTGTGTATTTTGCTCTGTTTAACACCTTTCTCACTTGTTTAGCTAGAATGTCACTCAGAAGTTTGGTTTGCCTTCTACTGAAATGGAAGCAATATATAAGAGGCTCAATGTTCTATGAAACCAAAACTCTACTTTACAGTACTTGCATAACTAACAACCTACCTGCAGATTTCCTGTTTTTCTTTTGTTGATGGGACAGGAAAGATATCAAAAATCTCTTGTACTTTTGTTTTCTTCTAGCTCTTACAAAGTCCCTGAGATCTTGGAAAATCTTTCAAGTGTCACCCGAAGCAATGTCATTCATACCAAAATTTATCATAACCAGTGGAGCCTCAGCCTTCGGTATTGGTTTGTTTCACTGTGATGGTTGGGATCCTTCCCATCCATTTATGAAATAAGAATGCTTCTGGATAGTGTGTCTCTTGCTGAAGTCATGTGGGCAGTCCTTTTGGGTGTTTATTAGAAAGACTTAAACTGCTCTAAAAGCTACTGTTCATCAGGCAGTTTTGAATGTCTGAATCTACTGGACATTCTTTATATCCTACTAGCAGGAGTTTGGGCTTCTCTCCAGAGGTTCAGGATCAGTTGTCTCAAGCAGAATTAGGTTAAACTGACATTTTGGTCAAAATGAAGAAAATGGGAACAGTTGCTAAATCTGTAGGATTAGCACTCTTAGCACCAGGATTGGCAAGTGCAGAAGGAAATTGCCATACTTTGCCAGGAATGCTACTGGCAGCATTACGAGCATGCTAGGAAACTTGGGGGATAATTAATATTAAACTCAACTTTTAAAGCAATACTTCTAAGTAGTTTAGAGGACATTCTCAAAAGCTTATAAATCTGCTCCATCCCTGTAAGTCTCTGTCTACATCTCTTAGAGAGTTATAACTTCTTTGCATTTCTGGTTGCCTGAATGCTCAGCTAACTTTTATTTTGGAGACTCTGACCCACTTTTGGGGGGATTTGCTCTTACTGCTATTACAGTTTGATTTTTTTAAAAACAATCCCAGACTGTTGTGTCTGCATGGAAATCTTTTGTTACTCCCAACTTTAACATTTATACTCAACATCTAAATTAATAAAACTTGTAGAAAATACCTTTTTGGGGGGGGGGGGGGGGAGAGGAGGGGCATCTCTGTAGGTATTCAGTAATGGCTGTTCACTTCCACTTAGGTCTGCAGGTTGAAGCTATGTCTGGATAGTTTATAAAAGCCTGGTCCAAAGAAGCAACAGTGACTTCGTACCTTTTGCTAGATTTTCTTCAGTTTGTTAGTCTCAGCTGTATTAAAAACATCAGTTAATGTTTGTAACACTGTACTTAATTCTATCAGGAAATCAGTTTTTCTTCACGGGGTTTGGTTCCAGAACATGGTAGAGTACAGTCTTTCTGATCAGACAGTAGTAGATAGGGTACATGTTACACTATTTAGTCTCAAAAGGTGAAATATATCATATCCTATAGTGTTTGAGAACATCTTCAGACTTGAGTAATTATCCCACGGAATTAGCTATCTGGGTTGACTGCTTGCAATATATATTCCATTAATACACATACATACATACACAAGGAATTCCTTTAAAACAATTATGCCTTGCTATTCCATTACGATCGATAGATAGATATATCCAACCTAGGCTGGAAACTTTACTAATGGAGTGCACATGATTTTCAGGTTCTGGAAACCTATTTTCATGTGCGCTGGTATTGCAGGCCATATCTGGCTCTTGCTGGTTTCCCTATGTTTGAAAAAAACAGATGTTGCTCTGACATAGGAATTTACTAATCCATTTCTCATACTCTTCCTAATCCTGTTTCATGGCTGGAACAGAAGTATCCAAAATAAATTGGTAGAAGTCTCAAGCCAGTCATTTAAATACAGATTTTAAGTGGTAAATCTTACTTTTAGGTGGTTGGCAAATTTAGCCTTTTTATGCTATCCACAGAGAGACCTCTTCACAAGTTCCTAGCTAGACATATGACATAACTGAAAGCAGTATTCCTCACTCTCTCTAAGGTTCCCAGGACCACCAGCTAGATGAGGGTCTTTTAAACATAAAGCTACTGTATGCATTCCTCTTCAGTATAGATCAGGCAGTTATAACACTTGAATAAGTTCAAACATTAGTGTGGTGACAAAGCAATGCAAAGTATCTGACATCTGTTTTACAATAGATTTCAGTGTTCTTTGGTGAACGTTTTAATACATCACCCACAAACTGAGCATAGCCTTCCATTTTAAAATCCCTCCAGGTATTTCATTTTATTTTACCCTTCAGTCACCTTCCCCTCCTCTTCCCCCTCCCGCCCGCTGCCCCCAAGCCTTGGTTGGGAGTATGTTAATGTAATGGTCACTATATCAGCAGGACTTTTTCATATATAAGATGTCCACAGCTTCCAGCCGTAAACTTTTTCATGCTATTAGAAAAATTGCTTTACAAAAAGTAATTTTAGAATGTAAGCATGGAGGGGAAGATGGAAGGCTGCTCCCCTACTGGGGAAGAGCTATGGTTGCTTGTATGTCTTAATTATGCCTTTTCATACTTTAAGAGGTTTGGGTTTCAGTTTAAATTTAATCTCAACTCTGAAATTTTATGTTGGATTGTAGTTGTGTTTTATAACTGACTAAAAAACTTCCAGTTCTGATCCGTACAATTAACCTAACTATTTTAACAATGGTATCAAATATTCTAATCTCAAATTATTTTCTTTCTAGTCGCAATAGGATTTCTTACATGACAGCAGTTAATGTTTTGTTTTTTCTCACCCTCTCCTAAAATATTTTAGAAAGGACTTTTCCCCCCTTTATTCACAGTTAATGTCTCCTTCTGGTCTATCTTGGAATTTTTGGCCATGTCTACACTACCACTTATGTTGGTAAAATTTATACTGCTCAGGAGAGTGGAAAACCTCCCCTCCCCCCAAGCAACATAAATTTAGCCAGTATAAGTGGTAGTGTGTTTCTCCTGCTGACATAGCTACTGCTGCTTGTTGGGGGTGGTTTAATTATGTTGACGGGAGAGCTCTCTCCCATCTGCTTAGTGTCTACATGAGGGGTCTTACAGTGGCACATCTGCATCTCCACAGCTGTGCTGCAGTAAGGTCTCTAGTGTAGACAATAGCCTTTGTTCTTGGTAAAAAGGTTCAAAGGGAGGAACAAATCAATCAATAATTGCTCATTAATTTCTTTTCATTGATAGCCACTTAGTTTCCTTATAGAGATGTTCTCTGTCAGATGAATCCCTAAGACACTGCCTTAAAGAGGAAGTGATTATTTTCTCTGAGACCTAATGGTGGTCTGAATTTCATACAAATATCTGCTTTGTGTTTCTATCCTTGGTTCAGTACTGCTTGGTACTTATTTATTATTTAATTAGAAATGAAGAAAGGTCTCAATATGTGTACTTCTCTCAAACCTTCACCCTTCACAATGAGTCATATTTTTTATGCTGAATGCTTAGTTCTATTGTCAAAACTGATGGGGCGGGGGGAGAGGCGAGAACTTGGCAATGCACCCTGCAAAGCATAGTAGGTGCTTGGGGTGTTGTCACTTCCGAATAGTAGATTCTGGCAATGTGGAGGCAGTGCATCTCTTCATCTCCAATCTGCAAAAAGTTAACTTAAATATGGGTAGGTTTTGCAGTATTCTGTTTTTATTTTTTATAATTTTGACAGATAATATCAGTGTTTATTTTAAGCATTTTTTTCTGTTTTTAGTGATTTAAATTTTCAGTTGTGGGCAATTATGGGAGGGCTAAAACAATTTAATGACAGTAGATGTTGAAATTCAAAGTTAAAGTTTTATAACTGTTAAAATAGAAATTGTCAACATCACATGTGAAAATATACAAATATCCAGGAAATATCCTTTTCTTGCTTTGCCTATCCATAAATTATGAATATCGATGAAATACTTTTTGTTGGTTGTATGTGTACAGTGAAATTGTTTACTGACATTTACTGTTAAAAATCTAATCCTTCCAAGCCTAAATATGGAGTGGGCTTTAACTCTTTTAATTGATTTCCCTGATGCAAATTTAAATGTTGCCAATGCATCCGTTCAGTCAAATGGTTAACAATATTGACACTTGGATTGTCACAACTGAGCTTTAGTGTTGACATCCCATTAAGATGAACAGAGATCTATATGGTGCCTCTTAGTCGTTTATTTTGCACACATGAGAGAGACAATTTTGCATCTGCGTAATCATAAGGTTAGGCCTTCTTCTTAAAGATTTAGAAATATAACGCACAAAAAACCCTTAGATTTTGCTGCAATGGGTAAACCAATGAAGTGGTATCTCCTGAAGTTTGCAGATAGTTCCATTGCTTTTGCTGGTATTCTTTGTTTAGAATTCTGAGCAGCATCGAAACGGTCACAAACATACATTTCATGCTATTGCTTGAGAAATCTGTGAAAAGTAGCAGAGACATGCACTGATTAGGGTTTTCTATGCTTTAAAATGTTAGAGCGGCGCAACTACACTGCTGCAACTGCACCACTGTAGCGCCTCACTATTGACACTAACCTATGCTGATGGGTAGGTAATCCACCTCCCTGAGAGGCGGTGCCTAGGTCTACAGAAGAATTCTTCCATCAACCTAGTGCTGTCTGGGGCTTAGTTCTGTATAACTGTGGGTATGTCTACACCCAGCCGCTAGTTCGGCGGCTGGCAATCGAAGTTCTGGGTTCAACTTATCGCGTCTTGTCTGGACGTGATAAGTCGAACCCGGAAGTGCTCGCCGTCGACTGCGGTACTCCAGCTAGACGAGAGAAGTACCGCGGAGTCGACGGATGAGCCTGCCTGCCGCGTGTGGACCGAGGTAAGATCGAACTAAGGTACTTCGAACTTCAGCTACGTTATTCTCGTAGCTGAAGTTGCGTACCTTAGTTCGATTTGGGGGGTGAGTGTAGACCAAGCCTGTGTTTCTGTAGTGTGGATTTCTTATGCTCCTGAGAGACATAGCTATACCAAAATAAATTCCTAGTGTAGACCAGGCCTCAGTCATTGGTTAGGAGGACCAAAAGAGCAGTTTGGGAACGGAGCAGAATCGCTCTAAGAGACCTTTCCCTCTTGCCTCCCTGGCAGCAGCCAGGAAGCTCTCCAGGAGTTGGGACAGGGTGTATGAAGAAGACTCAAATTTGAGAGGTGATGGGAAAGACTGAGTCCCCATGTATGATTCAGGTCTGGTCTACACTAGGAAATTAGATTGGTATAACTGTCGCTCAGGAGTGTGAAAAATCCCCACTACTGAGTGACACAGTTAAACTGACCTATCTAGAATTCTCCCATTGACTTAGGTACAGCTTCTTGGGGAGGTGGAGTATCTGCACCAACAGGAGAACCCCTCCTGTTGGTGTAGGTAGTGTCTTCCCTGAAGCACTACAGCTGTTCCAAAATGTAGTTTTTTTAAATGTAGATAAGCCCTCAGAGTAGAAATCTCAGCATATCCCCTTTTCCAGTAGCTTGGGTCAGTGGTGGAACTGAGCTTCTATAAAGACATTCCTGGTGGGGATCTAATGCCCTTTGTCCTTTTTTTTGTGTCTGTCGCTGGGTAAAATATTTAGTTATTTAGCTAAAGGGTGTCTGGTAACTCTTTTTCAAATGCTTCCCTTACTTATACAATTTTTGTCCACTTATTGCTATGGATTCTCAAGATGAGAGGTGTTTGAAATAAAATAATCTTACCTTTCTTACAAGTTAGTGTTCCCTATGTTTGGTCCATATTTCTTGTAAAATACCTAAGGCTCAAGAAGAATCTGTCTAGACATTTGCATATTCTTGATCATGGTAGTGTCTGTGGACTCCCCCTGTCCCTTTATTTAAACAATGTAGAAGTGCACGATCAGCACAAACATTTGGGAAGTGCTAATTACTGAGGGAAAGCAAGTTGAAGAGTCTAATTTTACATTTAATTCTGAAAGTGTTTGGTTGCTTGGTCACTCTGGAGTTGCACAGTCTGGGTTCAGGTCTGTGAAGACGGTCTCCTTACTCTCAGGTAGTTAGGGTCCATTTCAGGGAGGGTTCTGAATATTGGAATAGAGACATTGAAAGGGGAACTAGCACTGTAGAGTGGTGATGTGTTGCTGAGTAGAATGGCTAATGCAGCCATTTCAGCTCTATCTAGGCTGTTTGGCTTCCATCATGAATCCACAAGGCATGCTTAGCCTCTGACCTGTACACAGTCTTTCTCGTTTAGTGGTAGGCCTACACTTTTTCCAAAGGTGAGCTCTGCAGCTCCACTATCCTGAGGCTGGGTCACTGACTTTAGCACCTTATTTGGACCTGTTAGAGAAGCAGCAAGAAACAAGTTTAGATACCATTTGGAGACTTACTCCTCCTGGGAGTCATGCAGCCAGCAGATGTTTTGCAGGACAGCATTTTCAGAACATCCCAGCATTTATTAGTCAACTAGAATACAGTATGGTTGGGGTCCTTCATTTAGAAAGTGAAAGCAAAGCTAGTATGCCTGGACAAGAGATTCGGGTAATTCTGCCAATATGGACAAAGTGTCCAGGATTCTGCCTCTCCCATTGCATACATCTCCAGTCTTCAGGCAAGCTGTTTTCCCGTGTTCTGCCTCCTTTGGCTGTCAGTTGTTAAAAGTTAATTTCCAGTCATTGATCTTACTTTGTCTTGCTAAGGTTATGCCAAATGTTGACAATTCTTGACAGTTCAATTCATACTAATTGATATGCCTACTGCCCTAGTCCCAGACCTCAGGAAACAAAAGTGGCCATACTGGGTCAGATCAAAGGTCCATCTAGCCCAGTATCCTGTCTTCTGACAGTAGCCAGTGCCAGGTGTCCCATAGGGAATGACCAGAACGGGGAATCAAGTGATCCATCCCCTCTCACCCATTCCCAGCTTCCGACAAACAGAGGCTAGGGACACCATCCCTGCCCATCCTGGCTAAAAGCTATTGAGTCACCTATCCTCCATGAACTCATCTAGTTCTTTTTTTGAACCACTTTATAGTCTTGGCCTTCACAAAGTCCTCTGGCAAAGAGTTCCACGGACTAGGAAAGAAATTAACCAATTCAGTCCTAGTAGGTAACAATATAAAAGTGAGTAGGGAAATTACGTCATACTTCTTATTAAATATATAAGAAATTTCCCATATTCTTCACAGCATCATTATTAGAGTTGCAATCAAGCCTGGTGGTCATGAATGTGTGGATCATTCTGGCCAGGTCTGTGCTCGATAGGATGGGCTTTACCATTTCCTGGCCAGCCACAGATGGAGGTGGGTGTTTTTTTGCTGCCAGAGCCTTTTTGCTCAGTAGCAATGAGGGGTGCCAATCTCTTTCCCTAAAAGATTTCTTCTTTCTCTCTCTTGTTTAAAAAAATGCTTGGTGCATCTAAAGCAACCTATTAGCAGTCGTAGCCCGTTAACATTTTCTTGCTGCTCTTTTTATGGAAAATAGAGTAGTGACCAGTGTGGTAGCAACTTGAGGAACTGTAGTAAGATTGTATAAACAAATAGGAGATTTAGGATAAATAGCTAATCTTGTAATTTAAGAAGAGATCATCCCTGAATAATTACTTGTGATTATATAATTGTATTTTAGATGTGTCAAAGGCCCTTCCTTCACTTAAAGATAAATGGTCAACTTGAAAATTCTATTTTGAAATTTTTTACCTAATATTTATAAAACTGAAAGTTAATGAGAGGACAGTGAGTGGCGTTTTATTTTTGTCCCAATTCCCCCCCTCCACACACACACACAACCACCCAGCTGGGTTGCTTTGCACTTTTGATAGTAATGCCAGTTGAATATCCTCTCTTTCATGCCTAACTATGATAATGTTCCTACACTGCTATGAGGGAGCTCATGTAATTGCTGTTTCCCAGATACTACATGGGAATGTTTACCAGTATTGTATAGCTGGTGGAGTTGAGATACCTTCCTTGTTCCCTTCCTTTGGGTCTCTCCCAAAGAATGGAGAAACAACAGGTGCTGGGTGGGGAGAGAAGAGGAGTAATGGAGAGACCAGATTAAGGGGATTCTTCATTTCCTGGGATGTTTATTTGGGTCCTGAGTAGAGTCCAGAAGTTTGGAGACCTCACCTAATACTGTTGAAGTTGCAGGCAAGGATGTGCGTTGGTGGGTGGAAAGTGGGCTCAAGCTTGTTTGCTATTGCCCTCAAGCTTGCCCTCTCCCTCTCTGAAAAGACCTTCCATAAAACATCCAGGCAGCAGAATAAAAACCTTTACTTTAGGAAGGAGAAACATAATTTTGTAAAGACATACTGTGATCTAACTTCCTTTTGCTAGTACTCTGAGTTAAAACGTGTCATGGATTAAAATCTAGTTAAGGAATAAATTGTTCCATTTTTTGCACAATAAAAGATTAATAGTGCTTCTATATTAGAAGCAGCTTTTAATATTGGTATTTTGGAAAGGGACATAAGCCACAAGGTGGCAAAACTTGCAGATGAAGTTGGGGGTCTTCAAGACTAGAGAAGGCCATGAAGAACTCCAGACACACAAATCTGGGTGAATGGGCAGCACAGTAGCAGACTGAATCCAATGTTGCAAATGCAAAATAATATACAACTGATTCATATACATTACTGAGTTCTAAATTAACTGTACCTACTCAAGGAAAAGACCCTGAGTTGTCTCAGTAAGCAGCTCAGTGAAAACCTCTGCTTGTTGTGCAGTAGTGGTCAAAAAGAATCCAAACAATGTTAGGAGGTATAACTATTGTCGGAGAAAAACAGAGTTCTCTACTTCCACACTAGGGGACCGCATTCATTGTCGTTTCTGTAGGCTGAGATCATTAAACATAACAGGGGCTCCTTACGTTTCTCCATCTCTTTCCCTCCTCTCCATAAGCTCTCTGTGTGCCCTCCATTTCCCCCTCCCATACCTGGGCACCACATTGTACATCATGCTCGGGGCTGTATGCACCCCTATTCTTTACTTTTCCTCATGCCTCCCTCCTTCCATACCTGGGTCCCTCATTCTTCCCCCCATGACTGGGACTGTGTGCCCCTACTCTGCCCTTCATCCATACCAGGGAATTCTAGTCTGTCCTGCCCCCCCCCCCCCTCCATACCATGAGTTCTTTGTGGTTCCCCCTTCCATCCATTTCAGAATCCCCTGTTATTCTCTCTTGACAGGGGTTCTGTGTGAACTCATTTATCCCCATCACCCCCTGTGAGGAGCTCTGTGCCCACCTTTCCCCCTTCCCTATACCAGGGTCCCCCAATTACTTCCCCCATATGGGGGGGGGGTTCTGTGTGCTCCATATCTACCTTCACATTACAGGAGCTATGTGCACCTCCCCTGCATATTTCCTTTCCTGCCACCATTCTTTTTTCTAACAGGGAGAGGTGTCATTTAATATGTCAACATTTTAAATTATTGGGAGGGTAAGAGAGATGAACAGGGGTCTTGTGCTGGAAAGTGTTGCTGGGTATCCTCAACCAGTTCTTTGATCTATAAACAACTGAAGAGGTGCTTGAAGCTGTGGTTATGTTCAAGCGCTTGCAAGGGATTTTTGTCCCTCCTATTCCCCCTTTCTGTTTTTCCATTTTTTCAGTCCCAAATCAGTAGGGTTCTGTCTATTATGCCTATAACAGTGATACTCAGACTGAGACTCATGAGCCTCAAGTGGCTCTTTAATGTGTCTCCTGCTGCTCTTTGCAGCACATATTAAAACACTGTGTGATTTTAATTCTTAACCAATCAGGATGCTTTTACTATGTTATTAACCAATTGTAGCTGATAAAATACTTGGTCAGTTGTTTTGCTGTTGGGAGAATATAACTAAATATTCCCCTGTCATACTATTTAAATATGAATATATAGTGAACGAAACAATGAATTCATGCTACTTTTGGGAAATGTTGATTGCTAATTTGGCTCCTGAACCACTTAGGTCTGAATATCACTGGCCTAGAACATTCCTTGAAATCTTAGCTTTTGAACGTTGCACCCAGTCAATCCATCTAGTTGCAAGAAGCCAGCCAGAGATACCATCAAGTTGAATATAAGCCCTTCTTGAGCTTGGCCAGTTATACATTGCATAATTAACTTATGTACCTCAATGTCGCAAGCAGTAAGACCTGAGCAGGTATAAAAAAAAAAATAGAACGGAGCCCCTGTTCTCACTTGATCCTTTGGCACTACAATAATTGTAACTTTTTAAAATAATAATTTGGAAGCGTTGGAAAGAGACTTCCTTTATGGGCAGATTATTTGTAACTTTCCAAGACATGGGGTTCTTTATACTGTCTTCTGAAGCATCTGGCAATACCATTGCTTGAGATGGGTGGTGGGACTAGATAGACTAACGAAACTGCTCTGGTATGGCAATCCAAACTGCTGTGTAGAATAAGATATTTTTCTATTTAACTGATCAATTTTTTTAATATGCAGTTTCTTTTTAAATATTTTCTCTAATCCAAGATCCTCTTCAGCAGCTAATGGAATTATCAGCATCAAGAGCTTGTCGGATTACTTGCAGGATTTTATATTCTCCTTAGTGTAATGCATCTGGGGCTCAATGGATGAGAGAGAGTACGCAGAGGAGATATGTTGAAAAAGAAACATTAACTGTAGGTGTTTCACTGATTTGAGACTAAAGTCTTTTTTACATCCTGATCACATGCCATCTGAAGCACGTTGTACATATGCTAAGAAGATTTCACCTGTGAAGCTGGTAAATAATGAGTAACTGTTCACTTCATAAGATCCTGTTTGAATGTGTACTGTTTCTAAAATAGTACTAATTACAGTACATAATGATGGAATGTTACATTTAAAAATTACTTCTGAGGGAATTCTGCACCAAAAAAAATTGTGTAGACAATACAAAATTCTGCAAATTTTATTGGTCAATAAATAAATGTAGAGGCTCCAGCCTGACACAGGCCATTGACTGCACCTGGAGGTGGGAGATCACCCTGTCACACTCCTCTTCCCTCTGCTTCCCCCACCCCCCACCAGAACAAGGACTTGGTGGTGAGGCTGCGCTAGACCCTGACATAGAACAAGGGCTGGGCCTCCCCCAGAAGCACCCCGGGGCCCTGCCCCTCCATGCCAGGCACACCAGTTATGGGCAGGCAGGCTCAGCCTGGCAGATCCAGATGTGGAGGAGCTTAGTGTGTGGGGATCCAGGTGTGGATTGAGAGGGTTCTGTGTGGGGCAATCTGGGTGTGGGCAGTTCAGTGGGGGCTCCAGGTGCCATGTGGATGCACAGCGGCTCATTGGGGGTTCCAGGTGCAGGGGGAAGGGGACTCTGCAGGGGGTCCAGGTGAAGGTAATTGAGGCTCAGGGGAGGATAGGGGAGTGGGGTTGGCAGGGGGGTCTGGGTTGTGGGGGGGGGTTCAGCAGAGGGGTCCAGGTGCTGAAAGAAAGGGGCTTAGTGAGGTGGAGGTCTGGTGCAGCTGGTTGGGGTGGGGGTCTGGGTATGGAGGGCTCATCGGTTTGAGTTCAATTGTGTGGAGCTCAGTAGAGGGTGATCTGGGTGCAGGTTCAGATGCTGGGGTATTGGCTTGGTGGGGGTCTGGATACAGGGGACTTGACCTGTGAGTGGGGGCCTAGGTGCACAGGGGTTGAGCAACTCCCTGTACAGTGACCCCCTCCCCCCATGGCTGAAGAGAAATGGAGACAGGAAGTGGGGGGGGCGGAGCTTTCTGCAGCCAGGGGAGATTTCTGGCGATGGGTCTGATCTTGACCCAGCCCCGGCTGCTCTATGCAGGGGCTGAGGAAGCCCCTTCCATCCCCGGCCCAGTAGGGATGTTTGTGTACATGGTGAATTAATGCCTGGTCAGCTGGTGCACTGTAGATTCATACCCTGGCTTGTTGCACACTAACTTCCCCTGTAAACAAGCCCTTAATCTGTACCATGAAAAATAGTAAGCCTAAGCTTGGCTTCTTAAACAGTGGAATGCTTTTGCACCCACATACTTTCAGAATGTCTCGCTGTTCTCATTTGTGCATTATTAAAAAGGCGCCCACTGGCACTGATAACCAACAATAACCTTTAAACAATTCATGTACTTGTAAATACTTCCCTACAAAACATTGCATAGTGGAGAAAGACAAGACATACAGGACACAACTTCCATCTTTTATTCATAGTATACGTAATTTAGAGCTGACTTGATAGTTCATAAGTCACTGAAAAGCTAGCTATGATCCTTTATGTACATCATAAGTTCACCCGCCCCCCCCGAACCATAAAATTGGTTTAAAAGCTAATAAATAGAGCCCTGCAAATCTGCAGATATCCACTTCATATCCGTGGACCATTTTTGCGAATAGCGTATTGGATGTGGATACAACCATGCAAAGCTCTATTCACCAGTGGTGCCTGTCGCATGGTATCCAGCTTGGGCAGCCTGGGGGCTGCAGCATGCTCGGGGCCGGTGGCTAGCAGCCAGTGGCTGGGCGGCAGGCCAGAGTTGGGGCTGTCTAGCACCTACTTGCTGCACCGCTTCGTCCAGCAGCTCGGGCCCCTCAGACAGTGCCAGTATCCCCACCATGGCCCAGCAGCACTGGCCATGCTCCCGGCTCCTGGGCAACAGGGCCTGCCCCCGGCTGCAGGAATTGAAGTGGGCGGGGCTCCAGTGCCCCACCTCTCCACCCTGCTGTGATGCAACATGTGCTGCTACCATTGCTTGTGAGTCCCCGGGTGCAGCACGTGATATGATGCCCCTTCTCCCCAGCCCGCCACCCTGCGCCACCCCTTCTCCTAGAGACCTTGCCCCCTGCTCGCTCATCTCTCTCCCCTTCCTCCCCCCCATCACTATCCCTTGTGAGACACGGATGCAGATACAGGTAAAAGATGGCTAGTGGATCGCAGGTTGATTCTGGCAGCTACAGATCTGATGCGGATCCACATTTTTGTATCCACACAGGGCTCTTCTAGTAAAGTTCTTAAATGTTCAGCTGTTTGTAGAATCTACCAAAAAAAGATGAGAGCCGTGGTATTGCTGTAGCCTACTTAGTTGTTTATTGCACATAATAGTGATGAAGGGTCTTTATTAGTCTTAAAAGGGTACTGAGAATATAAATGTGCTTGATGATTTGAGCACCATGGAACACTTCAAAATTCTTTTTTCTCCCCTCTTAGAATTCTCCCCGATCTTTTCAATAACACTCTGTTCTTTGTTTCTTATTAGAAACATGGCATTGTCTTTTTTTGTGAAAGCAAAAGATATCAAATGTTGATGGTTCTCTGTTGGCCAAAGCATAAAAACTGCTTGGGTAATATAAACACATGGGTCTTTTTTTGTTTTGATTTTTAAAATTAAATCAGTTGCAAGTAGTTTGGTGCTTTTTTTTTTTTTTTATAACAAAGGATAACTATGTGTTTGGTTTTTTGCACAAAGTATTTATACATAGTAATTTTGGCAATTATGGATTTCAGAGCAATGATGAAGAGTTCATTTTTGTCTTGCTGGGTTATTAAAACATTGGTTCAGGAATCCTCTTAAGATGTATAGGAGGCTTTCTGAGCTTCATATTTGAGAGTATTAAAATAGTAATGGGATCACTGCCATTGCTCAAACTGCTCACTGCCATGGTCACTCACTTTAGTCAAAGGGGCCCAAAAGAGGTCTGGGGAGAAAATAGATTTCTGACATAGGAAATCTGGTGAGAATTTAGATTAGGGCAGATGGTGGCAACTTTTCTAGCCTCCTGTATTATAGGGCCCCATCCTCCCCATCACAAAGCACAATCCAGAGGTGGATTACATCAGATAATGAGTTCCTTGGTGTTGTCAGTGCAAAGTTTTCTGCTTTGAGGGAGTTTGCTCATGAATAGAGTATCCAATCTTTCCTCTTTGTAGGACACTGAGGTGTTCAATTTTGCGGTGTTCAAAAAAAGGGCCTGATTATTATTTTAAACGAGGGCCTCTTTATATTGCTCTGGTAGTGTAAAGTGTTCTTAAAGATCTGCACAGTATACACTGAGTGACTCATGACACTAGAAAGAGCTAAAATGGAAAGTGATCTATTAGGTCTTCAAATGATGAAGCATACTATTGGATCAGTTTGCGGCAACCAAAAATGTCAAACTTCGTGTGTGTGAGAGAGAGCGCACGCATGTATGCCTGGGTGACTCACTGTTTTCTAGATTATTCCCCCCTCCCGGCCACCTCCCAGAAAAAGATCTGCACCTTGAATCCTCTTGTCCTCAGGAAACTCAAAGCAGACACTGACTCTGGTGTTAATCACTTTAGATTGGCTTGAGTTATGGTATTTGGAGATTGTGATCCTTCTGTTAGTGGACCCTTTCCTTTCAAATCTCTTCAGTTAGTCTTCTGCTTATAAGTATCTAGGGGGAAAAGCTCCTACTTAAAATCTTGGCTCTTAAATAGGCCCATGTTAGATAGATATTATTATCAATGGGTGGTATAGTCATACTAAAATTCAGAGAGGGTTCTAATAAATAGAACCTACTAATATATTTTGGAAATTAGCATCTCTTGGCTTATCAGTAAATGTTGGCATTTGAGAGCTGGTTTCTGTTCAAGTCCTAGAACTTCAGAAGATGGAGACAGTCCTCTTTTCCAACAAAACACTCTTGGAGGGGTGTGAGGTAGGCAGTGTGAGCCACAGCTACAACTGTGGTTCCATCCCATAATCTCTAGATTTTTCAGGGTGCTCAAGAATACTTGATCTAGACCACCGTTTGTAGGGTTTGTCTACACAGGGAAATGTATATGCAGTAAGCTAGTGAATTTATAGCACACTAGACACTCTACCCTGCCTACCTGTGTAGGCCCTCTTACTGTGCTCTAAAAGCACCCTTTGAGGGAATGATTCTGTCTTGACTAGAAAGAGAATTTGTCAGGGCCGGCCAACATCATTTTGGAACCTGAGGCGGGGAGCTCAAATGAGGCCCCCATGTCCCCTCGCTTGGGCCAAAACTTTGAAAGGTCTCAATTCTGCCTTCTTCCTGTTCTACTCTCATGGTACTGCTCTGCTACCTACCCCAGTAAAGGAGAACTAACAACTTAAAATGCCTTGTTCAAAAATTTTAAGTAACACTTACATTTGCTGTTCAGGTGTTTGAAAGTTAACTTTTCTTGTCTGAATAGTAAACACTGGCATTTTTTTCTGTTTGATTATTCAAACTGGTGCTTTCCGTGCCTTCTTGGTTGCAAAGATTTGAACTGCTTCCTGAAGATCCATAGTCTGGGACAGCTCATGCTCTATTGAGATGGCTGCAAGGCCAACCAGCCTCTCCTCACGTCATTGTGGAGCGTAGATGTGTTTTTATTAACTTCAGCTTGGGGATGCTGCCAGTGGAGAACGCAACTGTTACAGGAAATGTTAGAAGTATGCGCAGAGCAACAAAAGCATTTGGAAAGAGGGTGGTCATCTTATTTGTGCACATATATTCCAGAACCGTCTTTGGAGTTGATCCTGCTGAAATGTATCTTGAAAGGGCTTTCAGTTCATCACCTAAATCACTCGCATCAATATTGCGCATGTCATCCTGTATCAACACTGTCTCTAGTGCCCTGCATTGCTGGTGTAGGTCTTCTTCAGATATAGTGAGGAGTTTGGGAATATCATACAACATCCCAAATATACTGCTGTGTTCCTTGAGCTGCATGAAACGTTCTTCAACTGACTGTGTATTGCACAATCTAGCACCTGGTTAAAGAATTCAACTTTGAATTGTTGTTTGGGGTCTCTTATGGGATTATCCCGTGCCTCATAATCAAAATGTCGTCTTCTTTGGTGACTCTTGTATTCTTGAATGGGTGGGAAAATAGCTTCAGTGTGAAGTTCCTCTGCCAACTTCTGTGCACTCTTCAGAACGTTTTGACCGGTAAGACTGTAGGTATGACTTTGCTTTGTCCAGTTGTTCCATTGCTTCAGATATATCAAGGTCAACACCTTGGAGACTCTTGATTACAACATTTATTTCAAACAGTATGTCATGCCACAACACTAAGCCACACAGAAATTTGAAGTTATGTATGTTTCTGGTGATTCCATTTCCCTCTGCCACTGTTCTCCCACGAACAGTTCCTGTCATAGCTTTATCCTCCATAATAGCAATTATGGCATCATCTATCTTCCCAGTTTGGTTTTTGATAGGCTTTATCGCCTCCATTTGACTTTCCCATCATGTGGCACTTTGGTTTCAGTGTCAGAGAGGATGTTCCTAGATGTTGCTTCAAAATTTGCCATCAGTGAGGTGATGCCGAGAAAAATACATAGATACTTTGAATTACATTAAAAAATTCAGCAGCCTCACTAGAAGCTGATGCTGCATCACTGACCACCAAGTTCAATGAATGAGAACTGAATGGGACCAAAAAAGCTCTCTGATCCGTGACTGCACTCCTCTGTTCTTTCCTCTCATGTTGGCACCGTTATCGTAGCCCTGACCTCTCATGTTGGCTATCGCAATTCCCGTATCTTCCAGCTTTTTAAGACGCACATTTTGTCATACCAGCTCCTGTAGTATCATCAATGTCAATACATTCTAGAAAATGCTCTCTGACCGCCACCATTGCAGGGACATTTTCACTAGGTTCTGTTATTGTTACAAAACGCACTATTAAAGTCATTTGTTCCGTATGGCTGATGTCAGGTGTGCAGTCCAGAATAACAGAGTAATATCTTGCTGACTTCAGATCTGCCACAATCTTCTGTTTGACTTTTGTTGCCAGTAACTGTATGATCTCAGTTTGAATTGTTTTTCCAAGGTAGTGGCGTGTGTACATTTCTTGAGTGGTGACTCTTCTTAGATGCTCCTGGAGTACAGCATCAAACTCCACCATCAATTTTAAGGAAGTTTCCATTGTTTGGCATGTACAGCTGATCTGAAGAGCCATGCAGTGCTAGGTTTTGGGTAGCAAGCATTCTCACAATGGCAATGAGCCTTTTCAGAATCTTTTGCCAGTAAAGAGACTCTGATGCAATTGTCTCTTGATGCTGATCATCTATGGTGGCCTTTAACCTTAGTCTCATCTCAAGCTCTTTCCACCTATGGAATGCTCTCTGGTGATTTGCTGCCTTCTCATGGCATGCCAGATTTCTAGCCAGTTTTTTTCAGTCCTTTGTTCCTGTAGAACCCAATGTGGCTGGAACATTAGACTGGAAGAGTTTGCAACAAAAACGGTATGCAGCATTCTGGGTTTCTGAGTACATAAGCCATAGCCTCTCCACTTTGTCACCATTGGGGATTTCATGGCAGTAGTGTGTTGGATGGAAACTTCTATTTTCATTGTCTTTGGAGAACATGAAGTTTTTTTCCACTTGCTGTGGCCCATGCCACTTCCTTGTACTGCTGTGGCCCATGCAGTACAAGGAAGTCCCTCAGGCTACTGGTCAAGTGGGTCCACAGTCCTGGATCATCTAAACTTAGGGAATGGCTACATTTGCAGATGTAGAGCGCTTTGAGTTAAACCAGCCTTCGTAGAGCACAGTAGGAAAAGCACTGTAGTCTGTCCACACTGACAGCTGCCAACGCACTGGCGTGGCCACGTTAGCAGCTCTTGCAACAGCCACAGAGAGCAGTGCATTGTGGCTATCCCAGCATGCAAGTGGCTGCAACATGCTATTCAAATGGGAGTGGAGTGGGGTGGAGTGTGACAGGGAGTGTGTTGTGTGTATGCGGGGGGGGGGAGGGAGAGAGAGTGGGTTTTTGGGGGGCTGAGAGCATGTCAGCATGCTGTATTGTAAGTTCAGACAGCAGCAGACCTCCTCCCCGCCCCCCCACCTCTCTCACACACAGCATTCCACAGTAACGGCTTGCATGCCGGCTGTCAGAAACGGAGCTTTGAAAGGGCATTTCCGCATTCCTACAGGAGTTCAAAACAATGACGAGAGTGGCCACTTGACTTAAGGGGATTATAGGATGTTTCCGGAGGCCGATCAGAGCGCAGTAATGCAATATCTCGTTCACACTGATGCCCGTGCGTTGTAGCCAAGGCGCAGCAAACGTTATTCCTCTCGCTGAGGTGGAGCACCAGGAGCGTTCTAGCTGCGGAGTCAGAGCGCTCTCCGTGCCTTGCCAGTGTGGCTGGGGAGTGAGCTAGTGCGCACGGGGCTCCTTTTATTGTGCACTAACTCGCAAGTGTAGCCAAGCCCTTAAGGAACTAAACTCGGCAGCAGCTGTTTCTTGCGCCTCCACTAAACTCTTCTCTGAGCTACATGTTTCTTCAGGCATGTGCATGATTACATCCATTTGAGTTGGAGATATGGATGCTGCAGTAGCTGCCAGGTCACCTGCACTCTGACTAACTGGAAGATCAGGCATCTCCTCACCACTCACATCCTCACTGGGGCCGGAAGGCTGACCGTGAACATTTGTGTCTATGTATCTCAGAAGAGCTCCTTCCTACTTAGATAGAAAAGCTTCCTTTGCTTTCTTTCTTTTTCTGAATGTTGCCCCACAGGGGCGTTTTCTTCTTTCACTCATGACTGCTGTTTTGTGCCAGCTATAGTGGCTCTCAATACTCAATTAAAGGGGACAAATAAGTAGGCTGGTAGCAGGGCCTGAGTGAGGGAAGATATCAGCATCTTAAGAGCCTAATTGGCTCCTACTACTTCAGTTGACTGCCTGTTCTCCTCAGTTGGGTTCAGGGAAGCAGCAGGAAACAGGAAGCTCCCTGAGAAGCTGGTGTTAATCAGTCCAGGCTACTGGGGGTACTAGAGGGGTACATAAGAGGCTGCTCCTCCTCCTCCTCCTCCTCTCTCTCCCTGCAGCTCCTGCTGCTTTCTGTTATTCTTTCTCACCTTTTCTTCTGCCTGCCTGTTATGTCTCTTGTGTCCTTCCTCCAGCACAGCACTCCACCATCTCTGTGCATCTAGAGCAGAGAGAATACATATGCACCAGCAGCAGACACAATTTTCTACACTCTGGGTGTCCCCCCCCACTCCCCCCGGTCTGGCACCTAAGGCGGCTGCCTCAGTTTGCCTCATGGTAAGGCCAGCCCTGTCCCTTGTTATTATAGGATTACTATTAGTGCTGGAGAGCACAACCTTAGGGGTTGTGGTCCAAGGTATCCCCCTGTAGGTCTGAGTAATGCTGCCTGGTGTTATACGGGGATACTGGTAGCCCTAGTATAGATACTAGACTTGATGTTTGTTTCAGAAAAATTGTGGTTTCTTAGAGGAAGGGCTCTAACATCTGGAGGGAAGAGATAATTTCTGCTATGTAATTTACCTTTCTGTGAAGAACATCAGGCTGAAAGGTGCCCCCTTCCCTTTGGGTAATATCGTAGAACTGGTTGGGACTTCAATAGGTCATCTAGTCCAATCCCCTGCACTCAGGTAATAACTAGACTATTCCTGACAGGTGTTTGTCTGTCTTGTTCTTACAGACCTTCAATGACAAATTCACAACCTCCCTAGGCAATTTCTTCCAGAGCTTAACTACCCTAACAGTTAGGAAGACTTTCCTAATGTCCAACCTAAACCGCCTTTGCTGCAATTTAAGCCCATTACTTTTTATCCTATCCTCAAAGGTTAAGGAGAGCAATTTTTCACTCTCCACCTTGTAACAACCTTTTATGTACTTGAAAACTGTCATGTCCTCTACTCCTGGGCGAGTTCTGTGCCAAAAATGCAAAATTCTGCATATTTTATTTGTCAAAATAATGCAATATAATCACACCAGTTTCACTTATTTTGGTAATTTATTTAAATTACCATACAGGGAAAAAAAATCACAATAACCGTTCAACATTTCCTAAACACATGGAACTTAAATTCAAATACTTGGTAACCAGTTATTATTCTCAAAAAGAACAGGAGTACTTGTGGCACCTTAGAGACGAACAAATTTATTAGAGCATAAGCTTTCGTGGACTACAGCCCACTTCTTCGTTATGCATCCGAAGAAGTGGGCTGTAGTCCACGAAAGCTTATGCGCAAATAAATTTGTTCGTCTCTAAGGTGCCACAAGTACTCCTGTTCTTTTTGCGGATACAGACTAACACGGCTGCTACTCTGAAACCAGTTATAATTCTGGATTTTTATTTAAATTACATTACTCCCATCCCAATGTTGGTGCACTGTCTACACTGCCACTTTACAGCGCTGAAACTTGCAGCACTCAGGGTGTTTTTTCACACTCCTGAGCGAGAAAGTTGCAGCGCTGCAAAGTGGCAGTGTAGACAAAGCCTAACTGAGGATTCTGTTACTGTCATTTACTATACGTCTCCTTTATATCACTCTGGCAAGGTAAAGGATCTTTAATTGACTAAGAATGGGAACAATTAACTAAAAATGGGAACATTAGCAGTCTGCCTGCTTAGTTGTTACATTTCTGCTCTGCCTCAGGGATAGCCTGCTTCACACAGCCCTACTCCTCCAAGCTGGGGATCAGCAACAGTGAGCGAGAGGGACAGAGTGAGTCTCTCTCTCTCTCTCTCACTGATTCCCATGCAGGCACCCGCCCAATCTTACCCCTTAACGTCTCTTCATGGACACATGCACATGCAGTCGTTCATCCCCCCTGCAGCAAACATGCCTGGGCTGCTGGGGAAGGGGTGTGTGTTCTCCCACAGATTTCTTTGCTCCCCCATTTTTCTGCAGGGACGCAGAATTCCCCCCAGCAGTAGCCCTGCATCAGTCTTCTCTTCTCCAGACTAAACAATCCCAGTTTTTTCAATCTTTCCTCATAGATCATGTTTTCTAGACCTTTAATCATTTTTGTTGCTCTCCTCTGGACCTTCTCCAGTTTGCCCACATCTTTTCTGAAATGTACCCAGAATGGGACACACTAATCCAGTTAAGGCTGATCAGCGTGGTGTAGAGTGGAAGAATTACTTCTGGTGTCTTGCTTACAATACTCTTGCTAATAGATCTCAGAATGATGGGTGTTTTTGCAACAGTGTTCCATATTTAGCTTGTGATCCAGTATGATCCCCAGATCCTTTTCTGCAGTACTCCTTCCTAGGCAGTCATTTCCCATTTTGTTTCTGTGCAATGGATTGTTCCTTCCTAAGTGGAGTACTTTGCATTTGTCCTTTTACTTGAGACCATTTCTCCAGTTTGTCCAATTCATTTTGAATTTTAATCCTATCCACCAAAGCACTTGTAACCCCTCCCAGTTTGGTATCAGTAAGTGTACTCTTTATGCTAGTATCTAAATCATTTATGAAGATACTGAACAGAACTGGACCCAGGACCACTCAATATCCTCTTCTAGCTTGACTGGGAACCACTGATAACTACTCTCCGGGAATGGTTTTCCAACCAGTTATGCATTCACCTTATAGTAACTCCACCTAGGCTGGCTGTATTTCCATAGTTTGTTTATGATGAGGTCTTGCGGGACCGTTTCAAAAGCCTTACTAAAGTCAAGATATACCACATCTATTGCTTCCCCCTTATCCACAAGGCTTGTTACCCTGTCAAAGAAAACCGGTTTGACATGGTCGGTTTGACATGATTTTTCCTTGACAAATCCCTGTTGACTGTTATTTATCACCTTATTATCTTCTAGGCATTTGCTTGATTTATTTGCTCCATTATCTTGGTATGTACAAATTGGTTTATCTAGTTTGTGTATCTGAGTTTTTTAATTGCTGTTTGAGGCTAAGGCATCTTCAACTGGAGTGGAGTAGTGGCATGCAGATGAGCCTCTCCTCCTAGCAGTCAAGAGTCTGATATCCGCCAAGGGGCAATCTGTAGCCCAGCAGCACCCCAGTTTTTTCACTAATTTTTTGCTCAAACACTATTTACAAGGTAGGACTATAAATTACCTTTCTGCTTTGTGGACAAGTTAGATCATTGTGAGACCCCTAACTTCCTGAATTATGTGTTTTTAAGTTCATAATGTTAAAGCCTTTGAAGCTGAATGTGTTTTGCATATAATAGGGCCTATTCCTCCTGTTAAACCAAAGGGAGTCTTGCTCTTGACTTCATTGAGAATAAGCCTGAGCCTATAGTTTGTAAAGTGCTTCTGGAGGTCATTTGGGATGCAAGCTGCTTTCTTAATACTGTATGAGTATTGTATGTTGCATAGTATTAAGAACAGTATTAAGGATCATTTCTGTAGTGGTCACCCTTAAATGTTATAGTTGTCTTAGGTTACTAATTTACCTCATATTTACAGTATTCCTTGGGTATTTCTTATAGCAATATTGATAATATAAGAAAGTAATATAAGAAATATTGAAAGTAACATTTACCTAGTTATCTAAGGGCTTGTCTACACTACAGAGCTGTGTTGACATAGCCTTGTGACTAAAAGTCAGTGAGTGTGAATGCTCTTTTGCAGTATTTTGTCAGCACTTTTGCCAACAAAATTCTTCCTGCCCCGTGAGCGGCATAAGCTTTGTCGGCAGGAGAGCACTCCTGCCGACAAAGCCGCATTCACATTGCTGCTTGCATCGGCAAAACTTTAGTCTTTTTTGGGGGGGGAGGGCTTTTTTAAGTACCCCCAAAAGACAAAAGCTTTGGCGACAACTGCGCAGTGTAGACATACCCTAAAGCAAAACCACTTGGTCACTCAACTTTTTTTTTTTTTTTTTTTTTTTTTTTTTTTTTTTTTTGAATGCTAGGCAATAGTAAAGGACGTCTGCACTTTGGGACTCAGAGTTAGATCTCGGCATTCTGCAAGACCCATCTCTCTTCTCATTTTAGTTTAAAAAGGGGATTGAGTGTGACTTAAAGGGGAGTTGATCATTGTGGGGAAACTTTCTTGGCATGTGATACAATCTTTTTACAGTGTAGGTAATTGTTCACTGCACAGACTACCAAAGAAGTGATCAATTCATCTTCATTTTCTTAACTTTAAATCAAGTTTAGTTGTCTTTTCTGAAAGAGATCCTCTGAGTTCATTTACAAGTTATTGGGCTCAGTTGTGTTCACTTATATAGTAGGGAAGAATAATTGCCTCTGCTGCTGGACTATTTTCACTGGGTGAAATATTATAGCCTGTGTTTAGGCAAGAGGTCAGACTAAATGATGATAAAGGTCTCATTTGGTCCTTTTATGAGAGTGTTGTGTTTCTTAATCTTAAATCAGATTGAAGATCTATGAAGACACAGTTTATAAATCTAGGGAAAATATTTGAATAACATGTGATTGCACTAATCTACACAGTAATAGATTGCATAGTTGCAATAAAAAAAGATTGATACTAATTTGATTGTAACTACAGTGTTGATGACAACTTAATTTTTGTAGGTACTGCTCAACTACTATAGTAAGCTTTCAGTGCCTCAAGTAAAAACATAGACTTTATTTTAAAAATCTTTTATAGGGATTTCAAATATCCAAATTGTAAAAATTACTGAAGTATGAAAATGTAAAAAATAGTCACATAAATTGTGACTAGAACACACTACATAGATGTGGTCTTAAAAATTAATAATTTGTTGTCTGTGATCACTTTTACTTATGAACTGATAATTAAATTTGATGCAGACATCGAGTGTCCAGTTCTGAAATCACCTTTTGGACACTTGCTTAAGGATAATAGAGGTAAGGTGTTTTAATTTATTTTCCCACCCTCTCTGTAGGAACCTTTTGAGGATGGATATGCAAATGGGGAAGAAGGGACTCCTCCTGGGGAAGCTGATGCTACTTATGCTGCAGACAGTAAGGGAATAGTCAAGTTTGGCTGGATAAAAGGTGTATTGGTAAGTAAATATATGGTATGTCAAGCCTTTTAATAGATGTGACCTTGCCAGTTACTTTACATATTTTGAGTGAGTGTATTTTTCAGCAAGTATGAAAGGCCAGTTGCAGATCTGTTTTGCTAAAAATAATTAAATCAAAGGTTAAGAAACAAGGAAAACATTTACAGGGGAAGTATTGAAAAGTAATCTTTGCTAGCTTTTTAGTGCTTCAGGATTTGAAGGGAATGTGACCATCATCTTCCTCTCACTGCTATCCCATCACTGGCTTAGGATTTTGATACTAGCAAATTTATTTTCCCTTTTCTTCCTTCTGTATATGTCTTCACTTCCTTAGAAATACTTACTTACTGGGTGACTTAATTATGAATTATATTGGGGCACTCAATCCTTACCTCAAAATTATACATCAGTTTGGGCCTGGGTAGATTATTTGGATTGAAATGGAAGAAAATTTAATTCTTTTGATACCAGGAAAAAAAAAAGCATTATTACACGAAGCAGGTTATTTGCATATATTAACTAATAAATTCTCAGTTTCTGAAGTGGTTACAAAAATTTCATCCTCTCTGACTGGAATTTGCAGGCAAATTCAAAACAATAATCTCTTGCCATATTCAGCTATATAGAAGTAATTTATTCATGTAGGGTGGATTTTTTTTTTTTTTTTTTTTTTTTGTTGACTTGGATTTAATCAAATGAACTTTGCCCTCCCTTCCTTTTCATTAGCTATAATTAAAGGTTATCCATTTTCTTGCTGATTATAAACTTGTTGAGTGAAATAGAGTTTAAAGCTGTCAGAGCTCATTTGATTTAAACTTTGTAAGACCAAGGACCAATTACCTGGTCTCCATTGACTTTGTGAGCGATAAACTTAAATCCTGGTCTTCAAAGTGTGTAATGCATTTGTTTAATCTTGACATGAAATTGATGTAAACTTCCCCCCTCCCACAAATATATATTCAGGAAATGCACACTTTTCCCCAAGAAACTTTTAATTAAAAGCTTGCTGGAAGACCCACCTCTACATTACACAATGGGATTTGCTCTGTAATCTTGGGCAAAGTCCTCAGAACTGTTCTTTAGTGATTCTTGTCTACTTGGGATATGCTACTCAGACAGATAGTTAGAGCCCAGCTATGCATCTGTGTTTCCATTCCAATTATGTCTCACTGAAGAGCCTTTGAATAGGCTTTCTGGATCTTGGCAAATCCCTAGACATGCTTCTTGTTCTTGGAGCTCCTGGGATTTGAAGAGAGGCACATGTCTCCCAGTCTATACCCATTTGTTAAATAAACGTTTCACAACATTGCCAAAAGAGAACAATTTAATTATCTGTTTTAAGACTCGGTGCTAATTTTTATTACTTAAATTCTGTTGAGGAATAAAAAAACCAAAATCAAAACACAAAAAGGCAATAATAAAAGCCTTTTTTTAAAAAAATTGAGTGCAGAAGAGTAGGGTTCAGAAACAAAATGTTCAGAACGACAAAGTTGCAGAAGAAGCGATATGGCCTGTTCCAGATGCCTTTCCAGCTCTTGCCATAACTAAACTGTTCCTGTCTTTGTTTGAAAACAAAGGAGGAACAAAGGGCACTACATAGGACTGGGACCAGAAGCAGCAGAGGACTAGCACCAATGCTCTAATAGACTGTTAGAAAGCTGGGATTGTCAGTTTTGCAGTGGTGTATATTCTAGTATGAATTTGAACCCTAGTGAGGAAGAGAAACTCATTGTTCTCTGTGAACAATTTGGCATTTTTTCTGGAATTGGTCTAGGATCAAAAATATTAGGTTTCAGTTCTTGAGTTAGTGTAATTTTCCATCCCCGATGAAGATAAAGTGGGTAAGAAAACTGTGATCAGAAAACAATTCCTAGTCCTCAAGATATGAAAAATGGAAAAACTCCATCCAACCAAGCCAGTAACTCTTGTATATACCTAATAATGTCACTCAGTCATGGAACATTTTAGGAGGGAAAGGGGGCTTTGCTACAGCAACTAATCCATTCAAAATTTTAAGTATGAATGTATTTGTAGGTTTAACATGTTGTTTGCAATACCTAGCTGAAATAACTCTATGTATATGTTAAAACCACGGAATTATGAGAAGATATGTCTTGTATTTTGTTCTCCTAGGTACGATGTATGTTGAATATTTGGGGTGTGATGCTCTTCATCAGACTGTCATGGATTGTAGGACAGGCTGGGATAGGTATGTATGCAATTTTTAAAAATTTGACATCTTATTTAGTTTTAGCGAATGCAGTTATAGGTATGGAGACTGGGTAACTTTTAAATGAGTTATCAATGATCCATGATTTTAGAGCAATTGGGGAAAGGGGGCTGACTAATACAAATGTAGATCTTGCCAAACCAACCTGATCACCTTCTTTGAGAAGGTAATAGATTTTTTTAGACAAAGGAAACGCAGTGTATCTAATTTACCTCAATTTCATTAAGGCATTTGATACGGTTTCACATGGGGAATTATTAGTTAAATTGGAAAAGATGGGGATCAATATGAAAATTGAAAGGCGGATAAGGAACCGGTTAAAGGGGAGACTACAACGGGTCATACTGAAAGGTGAAATGTCAGGCTGGAAGGAGGTTACTAGTGGAGTTCCTCAGGGATTGGTTTTGGGACCAATCTTATTGAATCTTTTTATTACTGACCTTGGCACAAAAAGTGGGAATGTGCTAATAAAGTTTGCGGATGACACAAAGCTGGGAGGTATTGCTAACATATAGAAGGACTGGGACATCATACAGGAAGATCTGGATGACCTTGTAAACTGGAGTAATAGTAATAGGATGAAATTTAATAGTGAAAAGTGCAAGGTCATACATTTGGGGATTAATAACAAGAATTTTGGTTATAAATTGGGGACACACCAGTTGGAAGTAACAGAGGAGGAGAAGGACCTTGGAGTATTGGTTGATCACAGGATGACTATGAGCTGCCAATGTGATATGACGGTTAAAAAACCTAATACGGTTTTAGCATGCATTAAGTGAGGTATTTCCAGTAAAGATACGGAGGTGTTAGTACCGTTATACAAGGCACTAGTAAGACCTCATCTGGAATACTGTGTGCAGTTCTGGTCTCCCATGTTTAAGAAGGATGAATTCAAACTGGAACAGGTACAGAGAAGGGCTCCTAGGATGATCTGAGGAATGGAAAACCTGTCTTATGAAAGGAGACTGAAAGAGCTTGGCTTGTTCAGCCTAACCAAAAGAAGGCTGAGTGGAGATATGATTGCTCTTTATAAATATATCAGAGGGATAAATACCAGGGAAGGAGAGGAATTATTTAAGCTTAGTACCAATGTGGACACAAGAACAAACGGATATAAACTGGACACTAGGAAGTTTAGACTTGAAATTAGACGAAGGTTTCTAACCGTTGGAGGAGTAAAGTTCTGGAACAGCCTTCCAAGGAGAGTAGTGGGGGCAAAAGATATATCTGGCTTCAAGGCTAAGCTTGATAAGTTTATGGAGGGGATGGTATGATGGGATAGCCTAATTTTGGCAATTAATTGATCTTTGATTATTAGCAGGTAAATAGGCCCAGCGGTCTGTGATGGGATGTTAGATGGGGTGGGATCTGAGTTGCTACAGAGAATTCTTTCCTGGGTGCTGGCTGGTGAGTCTTGCCCACATGCTCAGGGTTTCACTGATTGCCATATTTGGGGTCGGGAAGGAATTTTCCTCCAGGGAAGATTGGCAGAGGCTCTGGAGGTTGGCAGAGGGGAGGGATAGCTCAGTGGTTTGAGCATTGGCTTGCTAAACCCAGGGTTGTGAGTTCAGTCCCTGAGGGGGCCACTTAGGGATCTGGGGCAAAATCAGTACTTGGCCCTGCTGGTGAAGGCAGGGGGCTGGACTCGATGAACTTTCAAGGTCCCTTCCAGTTCTAGGAGATAGGTATATCTCCATTATTTCTTTCTTTTCTTCTTTCTTTCTAAACCACGATTTGAGGACTTCAATAACTCAGACATAGGTTAGGGGTTTGTTACAGGAGTGGGTGGGTGAGATTCTGTGGCCTGCATTGTGCAGGAGGTCAGACTAGATGATCATAATGGTCCCTTCTGACCTTAAGTCTGAGTCTATGATGTGTTGCCTGTTACACAGCATGATCATAAAATTCTTAAGAAGCTAAATGGGAAAACTTGCTAGAATGCCTAATCTGACTCCTCTCTTTCATAGTTCTTCAGAGTGAGTTACATATTTTTAGTTTAGGTCTGAAAAGTAGAGATTGATAGATATGGAGAGTATGTGGAAATACTTATACTTAGCTGGAACTGGACTACAGAAAGCCTCATATCTGTAGCAGGTTCTAGGGAGCACAGCTGCTACGCTATTGATAAGAAGGTGCAGTGTGTTCTCCGTACCAAGTCTGATTAGTTCTCCCTGAATCCCACTGTGCCCAGCTCTCTGGGTGGGGGAGTAGAGAAGAAGAGGGTAGTAGGAAAGGAGGTTTCTTCCATATCTGTATAAGAGCTCTGCCCAGCCTAATGTTATCCAAACCTGTTTGGAAAGTACACTGTCACAATTCTGACACAATGAAATACCAGGCACATGTACTTTTCTGAAGCTAGCTTTAATTTTTAATATATTGTAACTATTTTTTTCTTTTCAAAGCTCTTTCTGTCTTGGTTATTGCAATGGCAACTGTTGTGACAACTATCACAGGATTGTCTACTTCAGCAATAGCTACCAATGGATTTGTAAGAGGAGGTAAAACTACTTTTGTAAATAGTTCTTTGTACTTTAACTGGGGTTAAAATTGTGTCTTTATAAGATAAGGTTCTGATTAAACCTCGGTTTCTTCTCCCTTGTCTTTAAGAATGATAAATAAGTATTGATGGCATGAAGAGAAAATAATTAAAAGGATTCCCTTTTTAGGAAATATCTGTTGTTCTGCAATGTCTCTCTCACCTATCCCCACCCCCTCTTTTTAAAAAACGAATTAATTGAATAACTTGCATGGTAGTTCTAATTTGTAGCTCCCCTTCCCAATTTCACAGAAATGCTGCCTTGTTTTCCTGCAGACTTTTGGTAGGGGGAGAGAGCAAGTCCTTTCCTTGTTGTTTGTGTTGCTATTTAAGTATTTTATAGTTTCAGAACCTAATTAGTGTTCTGTAGCAAGAAATTTAAGTTTTTTTTAATGCAAAAGGCACCTTGGAAATAAAATTGTTTAGGAATAAATCCATATGCTCATATATTTGCTCAGTAATGTCTTTTTTTTTTTTTTTTTTTTTGTTTAAAGTATTATTTTTTCAAAAATGAATGCTATTAAATATCCCCCACTTCTGTTACATGGCTTGGTTAAAATTAAGAGTAATTTTAACTTTTTCCTATAGATGAATCCATTGGATGAAATTTATGCATTTCCTGGTAAAAACAGATCTACTGTTTCAGAAAACATCTGTTTTTGTCCTATAGTAGAATATATTTCAGTTTATTCTCTTCAGAACTATATAAGTTCCTGGGCACACATAATTTTATGGTGGAAGACTCTTCCAAAAGAAGTTCAATTGCTCTGAAAAGTTACCCTTTAGATAATGTTAATGCTTTTCTCTCCAGAAGGTATTGGTTTGAGACTGGCATTTTTGTTAGCATGCATGCTTATGTCCTGTAGCCAGGAACTATGTATCTACAAAATGATTTCAGTAAGAGCTTAAGGTGCAGGGAAGGACTTTACTGTCATGAAATACTTTTGGAGCAGAGTAATCACCAGTATTCAGTCAGCCATTTTATTATAAAAAACAGTAACAAAGTAAAGCAGTAGCAGTTACAAAAAGCTCCTTATGTACCTATCCCACTCTTCACTATTAGACATGCAGACAAAAATGCTGCTATTGCAGGGAAATAAGACAGCAGGAATACCAACAACTAAACATTAGCCTTGTCACAAGCATAAAATTGTCATTTGGCATTTAGCTGTTAAATGTGTCAATTCTAATTAACACTGTTCTCTTCTGTGTATTAAAGAGTAAAGTTATATTCTTGCTTCTCTTCTGGTAGACTCCAGGATTTATTTTTAAATCTGTTTCTTCTCTTCCCCTATCCCATCCTTTATGCACACATAGTTAATATTTCCTAGTCTGAAATTGACCCGTTACTGGAGTCAGAGTATGCTATCTTCAACTTATAACATCCATTATCTGCAACTCTATGAAATTAATGGAGTTTTTTGCTCTGTATTTCCCCATCCCTCCAATTATCTCTTGAAATAGAAATCTGAGGATTTTTTTCCTTGCGAAAGTTGTATTCTTTAAGTGGGATACAGCTTTTTTAAGTGTCTAAGTAAATGAAGCCCTATATGAGAGGTTATGTCTTGTTGTTGAAAGACATATAAAAGAAAAATTTTCAGCATGCAGAAGTCATTATTAAAAAATAGAAATATGACCTGCAAAGGCTACCTTTTGCTGATAAGGCTAGTATAGGGAGATATCATTAAGGGAATGTGTGTTGTTTGCCTGCAGATTTATTCTTAAACCACTGAGAATTTTTTTTAAAAAACATGCATTTCTGTAGTGTCAAATAAGTTCTTTAAATTTCTATTTTTTTTTCTAGATGTTATTCTTCTATCTAGCCTCCAATGCCCCATTTTCTATTTAAAAAGCTTTTGTGCATGGAAATTAAGACACAGAGAATATATTTCAAGTTGAATAATATAAAGAAACAGTTTTCAAACTGAATAGTTGTCTTCTGGTTGTCATGACGTCCCCAGTGCAGTACAGAAGACTCCCTTGACATCATTTGAAAGCTAAAGAAACTCCAAATTGTATAGACTCGAGATTTATCATAAGACAAAGGATTTTATCAGCTATCACTGTTTTCAGCGTTCATTCTTGTTGAATGCATATGTTAATATACTGTTGTACTAGGATTTCTTGAATTGTGAGAATTTTCTTTCTAGCCAGGTAGCAATTATAACCCAAGAAATAAGTCATTCTGCACAATTGCTTTGACTACTTTCTATCAAGTTGTGTGCTATACCAGTCAATTTTATTTCCAGCATTTCATATAGATTACTTCCTGTTTAATACTGGACTGTCTGAATTTCAACAGATTTTTTTAGAAATTCTTTCTTTTTGAAAATTAGGAGATTTTCACTTAATGTCACATTTTGAAAATCTAAACAGATATGCCCAGACTTGTCAGGTCCATAGCTGGCCTCCTCAAAATTATAACACTTATGTTTTGAGTAAGAAATGAAATTTCTAAGAATGTACAAGTTAACTTAACTTAGTTGGAGTTAAAATTTGAAGGCTGGGGGGTAAGGGTGGAGTGGGAAGGCCAAAAGAAATGTTGCACTGTGTTTTTAGTCCCAAATGATCTTTATAATGAAGACTTCTCAAATTTTCATGTAGTATAAACTTGTTGAAATCTCATGAAATGGTTAAATTTGAAGAACTTTTTTAGGATTAATGATCTGCAGTTATGCTTCCTAATTGGAAATTTTTTTTTAGATATAACATATTGCAGAGAATTCCATGAAGATTTGTCCTCTTTTTAAAATGATTGTAACCTCCAACTTTTGATAGAAATGAAGCTTCAGGCTACTGTTAGTAGCCATTCTAAAAGAAGGAGTTTTGGCTATCTCTCGTTGTTCCCAATGGGCGAAAAGCCAAGCTGTTTTCAGGGAAGCGAAGGGGGAAAGTACTTTGTAGCATGTAATAATTGAAATAAAGTAGTATTTCTTGACTATATATGCATGTTTACGCTAATCTCAAATAATATCCCTGATGGATTATTTAAAAAGAAAAAAATAAACAGCACACTAAATACATAGATTTACAAACAAGTCATAATTTTTTCAGTGCATGTCAGAGGCACAAGTCCTCACTGAGGAAAATTCTACTTCCATGTTATCTATCGGTAAAAGTGTGTCTAAGTAACAAAGCATTCAACCTGCCTCCATCCTTCAAAATTGTTTCGCCTGTTCAGACAGGCAAGTATCTGTAAAATTCTAAATCAGTTGTGTACTTGAACAATAAGTCAGAGCATTTCTGGTGAATGCATGTCTCAGGTGATGATGTAAGGCACCAGGTTTAAGAAATTTTAGTAACTTGGGGAAGTATAATCTCTAGAAATAAGTTGTCACTAACTGTTACATACTGAGTTTTTAAACAGAAATAAGGAAAGTAGTTGAGATTATTTATTATTTGTATTATCATAGGATTTAAAAATGTCCTTGATGCTAGTGACTTTGCTGCCCACATGAATAATTACAGCTCTGTTGGTGTCCAGAGTTCTAAAGCCTTTTCATACAATTTTTCTTTAGGAGGAGCATATTATTTAATTTCCAGAAGCCTGGGACCTGAATTCGGTGGCGCAATAGGCCTAATCTTCGCATTTGCTAATGCTGTTGCAGTAGCTATGTATGTGGTTGGTTTTGCAGAGACAGTTGTAGAACTGCTGCAGGTAAATAGATTGCATTTGCTAATCTGTATGACTACCATGACTTTATGCTAATTTTTGTTAATTTTGGTTAACAGCAGCATGTATTGATACAGGTTTAGGATGTGCTGCAATATTACTTTTTACATTAATACATTGTTGAATTATGATGAATTCAGTTTGATATTAAAAAGCTTTTTGAATTTTGCCTTTTTTTGAGTGGGACTAAGTTAAAATTGTAATAAAAATCAAATTGACAGTTTAGAAAAAAGGTTGATGAAATACGAGTTACTAATAAGCATTTTGTTGTTGTCAAGCAGTCCTTTTAAAGCTTAAAATGAATGGTTGTCTTGTAGAATGTTTCCAAGCTTCTTTTAAAGGATCTAGAAAGATTTAAAAATGGGCAGAAAATAATAGAATGAACTTAACTAAAAATTACAAGTACGATCTAATTTCCCTGGGGCAGAATTTGATTGAGAAAAATCTTAAAATTCATGCTTAGTGAAAAGAAAAAAAACCTGGAACGTGGTAATATAGGAAGAGACTTGGGAGTAATACCAAAAATGTCTGTACAGCAGTATGGCAGCAAGAGAAGGCCAGTTCTGGGTTGTATACACAGAGGTATCAGTACACACAGTGATAGGGAAGTAATATCCCTCTCTATATCAATCCTATGGTATAACCACACCTGGCATATAATAGATTATTCAGTTTGGGGCAATATATATTACCATAAAGCTGTTGGTAAATAGGATATAATTCAGATGAGTGACAGCAATGATTAAGGGCTTAAAAAGCTAAATATATATAATTTGGCAAATGGCTGCTAAAGATGCTGGGGTACATAAATCTACAAATATTTGAAAGGTGTAAACATTAAGGAAGAAGAGTAGTTTAGTTATTCACAGTAGTATGAGAGGAGTGGGCTGGGGATGTAAATGTTCCTGTTCTTAATGCCATCTGAATACCAGCAAGGATTTCCCAATTATAAATTGTATTAGCTTGTAGAATAGTCTTTGAAAGGAAGTGGTGGAGGTTCCATTGCTGGGGATATTTAAAACTAGTAAAGCACACACACACCTAGATACTTCAGAACCTTTGTAAATGTAATACAGAGGATGATCTTGCATTGGTAGGAAGATGAGTTAAGGTTTTCCTTCATCTCTAGCTGTTGCTGCTGCTGTGTCACACAGGCTCTCATACATTCCTAAGTCGGGTGTAATATAGAGTTAAGTGATGGTAATTGAGTTCTTAAACATATTAGTAGAAAAAAGCTACTGCTTCAGAGGTGCCAGAAAAAAAGCTCTAGAATCTGTGAACCCCCTATCTACAGAGCAGTTATAGCATGAAGAGCAGTAGTGGCACGGCATTGTGGAAGGCTTTGTATTGTCATCAAGGAGCAGCTTGTGGACGTTAGTTCTGTGACTGGCTTCTTTATGGAGCCTGTCAATAAGGTTGCTGGCTGATATCCCTTCTGTTGGTTGAAAGCAGTCACTGCCTGTTCACTCATTTTCATGTGAATGGGTCCACTAGCTATTTCATTGAAGCCTCTGAACAATCCTCAGCTGGTCCTATTTTTTGCTCACTAACATCAGTAGGTTTGAACCAATGGTGTAAAAGTAAACTATTTGTATTCAATTTCTAAACCACTACTCCCTCTAGATTGTGTAGTAGGAAAAATACATTCTGCACTGCATGTAATTGTCTTTAAAATTGTTCTCTTCTAGGAAAATGGTGCACTTATGTTGGATCAGACGAATGACATCAGAATTATAGGAGCCATCACAGTACTTGTATTGTTAGGTATCTCTGTAGCAGGAATGGAATGGGAAGCAAAAGTAAGTAACTATGATCTAAAATTTAAAATAGTGACACTACTTACATGAAGACACTAGAGGAGCTCATATTGTTTTATTATGTACATTCTGTTCCAGATTCTGTTGATACTTTTTAATATACATTTGTACTTAGTACACACCTCTCTCTGTCCATGTTGGAAAGAAAGAGAAGAGGCCATGGATGTGGTTTAAATAGGTCATAAATGTATTCAGTTATAATGTCTGAGAGTACCTGGCAACAAATTGTAGAGTGTAGGAAAGAGGGATTTGGCTCCCTCCTGTTTAGTACATAAAAATCGCAACCCCTTTCTTCAGTTCCTTTAAGGGGGGCCAGGAAAAGGGGGGGGGGCGGCTCAGCGGATGAGATGTAGGAGCCCCAAGCCCCCCTTACTCAGCTCCCTTATGGGAAGCTGTACTTCAAATCCTTTTCCAATCCATTTTCTCCAATAACTGTATCCCTTCCATCCATACTGAGTACCTGCACTGGACATCTGCCACAAGTTTTACATATTAATTGCGACATTACAACCTAACCTCCTTATTCCACCGCTCTGAGTCCTAGACCAGCTGTGGGGAAGGAAAAAAAAAAACAACCCATCCCATGTCAGCCAATCTGGCAGTGAGGGGAAAATTTCCTCCCTAGCTCCCCCCAAAAAAAGGGGCAACTAGCATAATGTTCACAGTGGGTCAAAATGGAACCCGGTCCTTTTGCCAAGTACAGAGTGGGTGCTGCCAGCGCAATCCTGGTAGAGAGGGTATCTACGAGTCTGCATGGGGTATAAATATCTCCCCACTTTTCCAGACAGCACAAAGGGCAGTGCAGTGACCTAGTCCTAACCTGGCCCCAGCTGTTTCCTGCCCTTCCTGTGTACATGCTTGTAATCTTTCCCCTATTTACCCACCTGCGGTAAGGGAGCCCTTAAAGAGGAAACACCCCTTCAAGATAGCCAGAGAGAGACCCACACCCATAAAGGTTTACAGTCAGCATATAATATGGATACTGTCCACAACTCGGGGTATGTCTACACTACGAGAGTAGTTCGATTTTACTTAAATCGAATTTTTGGAATCGATATTGCAAAGTCGAACGTGTGTCCACACTAAGGACAGTAATTCGACTTTGTGAGTCTACAGTAACGGGGAAAGCGTCGACATTGGAACCGGTGCACTGTGGGCAGCTATCCCACAGTTCCCGCAGTCCCTGCTGCCCATTGGAATTCTGGGTGGAGCCGCAAATGCCTTCTGGGTAAAAAAAAATGTCTCGAGGGTGCTTTTGGGTAACTGTCGTCATCCGTCCATCACTCCCGCCCTCCCTCCCTGAAAGCGCCGGCGGGAAATCAGTTCGCGCACTTTTCTAGTCAGTGACAGCGCGGACGCCACAGCACTGCGAGCATGGAGCCCGCTGCGACCATCGCTGCAGTTGTGGCCGCTCTCAACGCCTCGCAGCTTATCATCCACCTTTCCCTGAGGCAGATGCAGATAAGTCAGGCGAGGAGGCTACGGCACCGCGGTGAGGGCCTGAAGTCTGAGAGTAGCACGGACCTCTCAGAAAGCACGGGACCCAGCGCCGAGGACATCACGGTGGCAATGGGTCATGTTGATGCCGTGGAACGGCGATTCTGGGCCCGGGAAACAAGCACTGAGTGGTGGGACCGCACAGTGCTGCAGGTCTGGGATGAATCCAGTGGCTGCGAAACTTTCGCATGCGGAAGGGAACTTTCCTTGAACTTTGTGAGTTGCTGTCCCCTGCCCTGAAGCGCAAGGACACCTGGATGCGAGCAGCCCTGACTGTCCAGAAGCGAGTGGCCATAGCCCTCTGGAAGCTTGCAACGCCAGACAGCTACCGGTCAGTCGCGAACCACTTTGGCGTGGGGAAATCTACCGTGGGGGTTGTTGTGATGCAAGTAGCCAAGGCAATCGTTGATTACTGCTGTCAAAGGTAGTGACCCTGGGAAACGTGGAGGCGATCATAGATGGCTTCGCAGCGATGGGATTCCCAAACTGCGGTGGGGCCATAGATGGAACTCACATCCCTATCCTGGCACCGGACCACCAGGCCAGCCAGTCCATTAACAGAAAGGGCTACTTTTCCATGGTGCTGCAAGCACTGGTGGACCACAGGGGACGTTTTACGAACATCTACGTCGGATGGCCGGGCAAGGTTCATGACGCTCGTGTTTTCAGGAACTCTGGTCTGTTTAGACGGCTGCAGCAAGGTATTTACTTCCCGGACCACAAAATAACTGTTGGGGATGTGGAGATGCCTATAGTCATCCTCAGGGACCCAGCCTACTCGCTAATGCCCTGGCTCATGAAGCCCTATACTGGCGCCCTGGACAGTGAAAAAGAACTCTTCAACTACTGGCTGAGCAAGTGCAGAATGGTGGTGGAGTGTGCTTTTGGCCGTCTCAAGGGGAGATGGAGAAGCTTACTGACTCGCTGTGATCTCAGCGAAACCAATATCCCCATTGTTATAGCAGCTTGCTGTGTGCTCCACAATCTCTGTGAGAGCAAGGGGGAGACCTTTATGGAGGGGTGGGAGGTTGAGGCAAATAGCCTGGCTTCTGATTACGCCCAGCCAGACAGCCGGGCGATTAGAAGAGACCAGCGGGACGCGCTGTGCATCCAGGAGGCTTTGAAAGCTAGGTTCCTGACTGAGCAGGGTAACCTGTGACTTTTAAGTTAGTGTACAGAGAAGCTGAACCTGCCCCCGTTTCTTTACCCAGTTAATGTTGACTATCCTCTCCAGTTACATACCCCCTTCACCCCCTTCCAACACACGTTTAGAAATAAAATCACTTCTACTTTGTTAATGAACACCGTTGTCTTTATTACTGTTTTCGCGGGAATGTTTTAAAACTGGGACGTAGACTGTGGTGGGGAGCGGGTGTAGTGTACTGACGCAAATGAAGCTTCTAAACTCCAGGATTGACAGGCTCCGCTGTGGTGGACTGGTTGTTTCAACGGAGCCTGTCACCCCTCCTGATCGGGACTGTGTGTATGGGGGGGCGATGTGACTTTGTGGCGGGGGAGGACGGTTACAGATCCCCTGCTGCGTGGCTCTGTGATCCAGGATAAGGACCGCCGCTTAAGATCTGTAACTGCCCTCCCCGCCACAAAGTCACAGAGCAACCCACCTCCCACCACAGAACATGAAAACCACCTCCCAGACTGACCAGGGTAACTAGTCACTGCACTGTGTATGTGCCCTGCAGCTGGACCTGCCCCCGCCTATGTACCCTGCCAAAGGCGACTGTCCTGTCCAATTACCAACCCCCTTCCCCCCCCCTCCTCCAAAAGAACATGATGGAAACAGTAATTAACAGAAACGTATTTTTTATTATCAACTACACGTGGAACTGGGAGGTGAAACTTGGACGGGGGCTTGTGTGAGGCGGGAAGGAAAGAACTTGTCAAATTTTGGGGAATGAGAGCCTTCTACTACTAGAGCTCTCTGCAGGGGTGGAGTGAGAGTTAGCACGGACTCTGCCGCCCCTCCTTCTTTGCACTTTCGGTGAGGGGGGTATGGGACTTGGTGGCGGGGGAGGGCGGTTAGAGAGAGACTGCAGCGGGGCTCTGTCCTCCTGCCTCCGTTCCTGCAGAACATCCACAAGGCGCCGGAGCGTGTCCGTTTGCTCCCTCAGAAGTCCAAGCAGCGTTTGAGTCGCCTGCTGGTCTTCCTGCCGCCACCTCTCCTCCCGATCCATGTTTGCTTGGTGCATTTGGGACAAGTTCTCCCGCCACTGGGTCTGCTGTGCTGCCTGGGCTCGGGAGCAGGCCATAAGCTCCGAGAACATGTCCTCCCGTGTCCTCTTCTTCCTACGCCTAATCTGCGCTAGCCTCTGGGAGTGTGATGCCAGGCTAGGTTGTGAGACAGTCGCAGATGTGGCTGTGGGAATGGGAAAAAGGGAGTGAATTCCTCAGAAAGATAAATGTAGTTGTGAACAAAGAACATAGTCTTTCTCTGTGAACAAGACCATGCACAGCACCTATCACATGCGCACTCAGCACAAGGTTGAATTCTCGGCCTTCGCATTCAGTGCCTGGGGTCTTGCACAGCAGATTTGAGAAGCGGGGCAGGACACCGGAATTTCTGTAGCAGGCAGACATGGTAAGCCGTAGACTTGTGGCAGCTTAAAACTTTAATATTAGCACTGGCCTCATTTCACATTGAAAGCAATGTCAGTCCCTGCTGCCAGCAATCCGGCAAGCAGGAACTCTGCCCCTGTCCCACCCCCTCGCGGCTGTCCCCGGGAACAATCCCTGTAGGCTGCCCCTCTCCCGCCTCCACTGCGTGGCCGCAAACCAGCGGTTACAGTTCTGTAAAGGAACGGGCAAGCAGTCCCAACAGTAACATTCCCCTACCTAATGCAAAGCAGGTCACCATGAGCGACATCACCCTCATGAGGATCTCAGACAGCGAGAAAGAAAGAATGCTTCGGGAAAGCCTCCAAAGACCAGGGCCATATGCCGCCCTGCTGTGCAGAGCAATGATCCCTGAGTACTTGATTGTCTCGTGGCGCGGCAACGTGTCATACTACGGAGGACCCAATAAGGCCGCTCTCCCCAGGAACCTGATGCAACGGCTTTCCAGTTACCTCCAGGAGAGCTTCCTCGAGATGTCCCAGGAGGATTTCTGCTCTATCCCCGGACATAAAGACCGCATTTTACTCTAGCTGCACTGGCAGTGACTAAACAGTAGAGCGGCTTGGGCAGAACAATCATGCTAAACCGGACATTGTTAGATTTTTTTTCAATAGTTGCACTGCCCAGGACTGAAACGTTAAGCACCTAGGGCAAACTAATCATGAGAAACCCATTGTTGTTGTTCTTAATATTCCTGTTCTGTTAAAAATAAATGTTTAGATGTTTTAAACACTTACTGGCTGATCCTTCCCCAGATTCTGTGTCCGGGTTAACGGCTGGGGACGGTTGGTAGGGGATCTCTGTAAGGGTGATGAAGAGATCCTGGCTGTCGGGGAAATCAGCGTTGTAAGCACTGTCGACTGCCTCGTCCTCCTCATCTCCTTCCTCATCTTCCCCGTCCGCTAACATGTCCGAGGAACCAGCCGTGGACAATATCCCATCCTCATAGTCCACGGTCAGTGGTGGGGTAGTGGTGGCGGCCGCACCTAGGATGGAATGCAATGCCTCATAGAAACGGGATGTCTGGGGATGGGATCCGGAGCGTCCGTTTGCCTCTTTGGTCTTCTGGTAGCCTTGTCTCAGTTCCTTGATTTTCACGCGGCACTGCGTTGCATCCCGGCTGTATCCTCTCTCTGACATGTCTTTAGAGATCTTCTCGTAGATCTTTGCATTCCGTTTCTTGGAGCGCAGCTCGGAAAGCACGGACTCATCGCCCCACACAGTGATCAGATCCAAGACTTCCCGATCAGTCCATGCTGGGGCTCTCTTTCTATTCTGAGATTGCACGGCCATCACTGCTGGAGAGCTCTGCATCGTTGCCAGTGCTGCTGAGCTCGCCACAATGTCCAGACAGGAAATGAGATTCAAACTGCCCAGACAGGAAAAGGAATTCAAATTCAAATTTTCCCGGGGCTTTTCCTGTGTGGCTGGTCAGAGCATCCGAGCTCGGACTGCTGTCCAGAGCGTCAACAGAGTGGTGCACTGTGGGATAGCTCCCGGAGCTATTAGCGTCGATTTCCATCCACACCTAGCCTAATTTGACATGGCCATGTCGAATTTAGCGCTACTCCCCTCGTCGGGAAGGAGTACAGAAGTCGAATTAAAGAGACCTCTATGTCGAACTAATTAGCTTCGCGGTGTGGACGGGTGCAGGGTTAATTCGATGTAACGGCGCTAACTTCGACATAAACGCCTAGTGTAGACCAGGCCTCGGTGGATAATTCAGTTAGGTGACCACATAAATTGTCCTCTTTTTCTCAGAATTGGGGATTCTGTTTACTGAATCTACTTTCATGCATGTGGTGGAGCAGTTGCTATGGCCTGCCCTAGCCCAGCTTGCCACTTTTACCACATCTTCCACTTGATATGCTCGCTTTATGGCTGAATGTGGCACACCTTCCACTTTGCTTGTTCCCAGTGTCCTTTCTCTATGCCTCCCCACAGTGTCAGTGCAGCCTAGCCATCTGCCATTTTAATATCTTCCCCGAATCACTCAAGAAATGGCTTGATCTACATTCTTAACCACAATAGATCTCAAAAATCTTATCTTCCTTCTTATGGTAGATGATCAGGTCATCATTATTGCCATTTTCTGTAACTAAGAATTCACCGGAAACATTGTGTTGATGTACATATTATTTGGCATATCCTCATTCCTGACACTGTTATCCAAGTTGATGTGATCTTTATAGTCCAGATGAAGAAAGAGGGTATCCTTAGTACATTTAAGTATATTTTTAGCAGTAGGTTATCCAGGGAAAGGGAATTTCTCTCCAGGTAATCCAGTAGCAGTGCTAGCAACAATTCACAAATAACTTAAAAACAAAACAGAACCCCAGATTCTTAATGAGTTCTCTGGATGTTGCCCATTTTGGAGCTAATTTTTTAAAGCACTTCATTTCAATTTCTATTGAAAAATATTTTTATTAATGTATATAAATGAAGTTTATAATCTTCATTTTCCAATACTCTGCTCAGGTAGTCTCCAATGTCTATTGTTTAATACCTATTCATGTTGGTGTTGTGCACATATAAGTCCAATGGACAATGCTGAACTCCTAAACCTTTACCATTAACTTGTTTCAGTCTCTGTTAGGGCCTCCAAAGTAATCGGCAAAACTTTTGAAGCCATCATACTAAAATCTCTAGCAATATTTTCACATTGCACAGCAAAAATAACAACTGGACAACAATGGCACATGGTATATGCTTGCCCACATAGTGCTTCTGTGCCAAGGAGAAACAAACTTGAACCACAAGACCACTAGAATATCTCTTTTCCTGGAGAAACAGAGCCTACCTGTCAGAGCAACTTGCATGGTGGGCAAGACTTACCTTAAGGCCAATTGGCTCAGTTACCAGAGGGAGGCAACCGACAAGTGGGAGCTAAATTAAATATTTTGTTGATAATCTGCTCTCCAACCACTTTTCATCTACATTTTATATGCAGCTTAATACAACAGCAAGGTACTAATATTTTGCTCTCAATAATGGCATTCTGGTGCATAGAAGACCGCTTGTGTCGGTGGACATCCATCTACTAATTCACAAAATGGTTTGAAAAATGCTGTAATCCTGATCACGCCATACTGATTTCACAGATTCTAGTTCCTTAGGCTAATAAACATGGCGGATAGCAATCTGCAGAATCTCTATTTCTGAATGCTTTTCTTTGCTGTGACCCCTAAATTCCTCTGATGGTCACAGATTTGATATTTCAGCTTGAGAGTATGGGTACCTTTTGGGAGATACTCTAACTTTCTTTTCAAATCTCTGAAATCTTCTAGGACAGGGGTAGGCAAACTATGGCATGCGTGCCAAAGGCTGCATGTGAGTTCATTTTCAGTGTCACTCATACTGCCCACCGGTCCGGAGGGCTCTGCATTTTAATTTCATTTTAAATTAAGCTTCTTAAACATTTTAAAAACCTTATTTACTTTACATACAACAATAGTTTAGTTATATATTATAGACTTATAGAAAGAGACCTTCTAAAAGCACTAAAATGTATTACTAGGACGCGAAACCTTTAGAGTGAATAAATAAAGACTCGGCACACCACTTCTGAAAGGTTGCCGACTCCTGTCCTAGAGCAAGCAAGAGCATTCGGGAAAAATCATTTACGTGTATGTAGACTTTGGCCTAAATCTCCTCAGAATCTGTTGGAGAAATCTAACTTCTTGTGGCTGGCCTCCCTGAGGGATTAAACTCTGTTTACTTAAATTCTCCATTACTCAATTACTCAATTCTCCATTATTGGGGTTGTTAATCAGAGTTGTGGCAGCAGACATCTTCTTCCCCCCACCCCCAACCCTATCTGTCAATCTTGCACAGGGGAGACTAATAGAAACATGGAACTGTAAACCTTTTTCTGCAGACCCTTTTTACATTCCCCTAGTGGATGCCTGGCCATATTTCAGTATAGCAGTTCAGTTGTAAGGGTAAGTGACTTGGGAGTTCTGTCTTATAAAATCCCATCTTCAGTTGTTCTGTGGAAGAAGAGGTTATTTGAGGGCATGACCTGACTGTGTGCATAGACAGACAAATGAGTTGAAATGAAAGCCATCTTTTCCTTACATATTCAGGTCCAAATATCATGAATAAACTTTGAGCATTGGATGTGAAGTGGACTCTTAAGTTTGAGACCCCTTTTCTTGGGATAAGATAAAATGACTATATGCTTTTCATGGTTGGTTTGTAAGACCCCCTCTGAGATACACTAAAGTGTATTCTACAAAGAGTTTTGGGCTGAAAAGCAAGACTTTGACCAATGAGACTTGCAGTCTGGCCACTTGAAATTTTCCAATTCCATCATCAAGCACTACAGGATGGGTATTTCTTTTTTAGTTCTTCGAGCTGTCCTAGATCTGAACAAAGCAAGCAAATAAAATTAAATCTGTAAAAAAAACAAAACAACAACAAAAAAAACATTCTTCGTAGAGGGATTTGTTGCTTTGTATTTGATTCTTCCTTCTATAGGATTTGGCTTTTTACTGCTCGCTGCTTCCCATGGGTGATGGCAAGACGGGTGGATACCAATGTACGAAAAGGAAAACTAGCTTCTATACCTGTAACTTTTATTTCTCATCATTGAACATATTGTTTGCTGTGGAGCAGGCCTTCTTTCTAGATCAGATTATTTGTAGGACTGATCTCTACAAACTTGATTTTTTTTATGTAGTGGTCGTAATTTTTTCAACTTAGTTTCTGTAGCTTCAGTTTAGGATGTACCCTTCTGAAGTCCTCTTATTTTGCTGCAACAATCCAGCAGAGGGGAGCCTAGCACTATGTTGGAATGAGTGGATCTTATCACATGACTGATTTTCAGCTCAGATAGTGTATTCTGTTATGAAAATTCAAAGGGCACAGCAAACTATTTTTACCCTTTGCAATTCAACTGTAAAATTCCAGAAGAGCGTATTGCTGAAAACTTTCTCTTTTTGTCTGTGGAATATTTAAAAAATGTAATTATTCAAACAATGAGTCATGATGCTGTCCAGCAGTTTGTGCCTCAACATTGACTTCTTAAAAATCAAGTTTGTTTGCAAAACTTTGTTAGAAAAATGAATAAAAACTGTTTAAATTCAAATCTTCCTCTGTACTTTTTGCAACCCAGTTATATTGTATGAGAATCAGAAAATCAACTAGTCTGAATTGATTAAAACAACAAAAATAAAACCAGTGTGATTTGATTTTTTTCAGTAATATCAAGTGTTGAAATCTCAAAAAGTAATGATTGTTAATTTTTGTAATCACTTAATCACTATTTATATACATTGACAGTTTGTAGAAAAATGTGGAGAAATCAATTTTTATTGCTTACACCTGGTTGTAGACATTAATAAAAATCATTACACTTTCCCAGAATATTAGGACTTATCTTTTTTTATTCAAGGCCAGCTTAATTCTTAACTTTGTTATCGTTCTACTTTTTAGAAATGTGTGAGTTTCTGCTCACTCTCCCATTCTCCTCTTCCCTGTGGGTGTTTTTTGTCATGTTGTTTTCCACATGACTTATCTAAATCTAATAAGTGAAAATGGACTCACAAAGATTTAAAGGAACTTATTAGGACCAAATCTTTTAGTTCACAGACTATACGGTAGATACGTGACTTTGATTGTAATTTTTAAAATTTCAGGCACAGATTGTTCTGCTGGTGATCCTGCTATTCGCTATTGGTGACTTTATCATAGGAACATTTATTCCACTGGATAGCAAGAAGGTTAAAGGTTTCTTTGGTTATAAAGGTATGCTATAACATTTGAATATCTTGAATACAAACAACTTCATAGAAAAAATGAGTTAAAATTCACATTTTGCTGTAATGTAGTTCTATGTTGCTGTACTTTTTGTATTTCAGTATTGCAAAGTGAGAGAGTTCTAACCCCCAAAAAGTTTCATTGTGGGTAGCCCAGTTTTTCCTAATTCCTCCATACACTTTATGTATTCACATTCCTAAAGCTTCTTTAAACCTGGTAATTTTTATCATTCGCTTCATTTAAATTGTATTCACTGTCAGAACTAGGTATTTTATTTTTATTATTACTTTAAGAGATTTTTCTGTTCAACTTTGCTGATTTTATTATTTTGAGGCTGGAAAGACATTCTAAGGGTTTCCAAGTGTAAAATATTGCCATTTTAGACATTTATGTAATTTATATGCAAATGCTATGATATCAGGCCATGGTTAGTTTGACTGTTTGTATTTGCTTTCACATAACTGCTTTAGGTTGAATTGGTAAATATTGAGATTGTATACAAACACAGTAAAGGATAATACATTTTAAAAAATTCCTTTCTCTAACAGCTGAAATATTTACTGAGAATTTTGGACCAGATTTCCGAGCAGATGAAACTTTCTTTTCTGTATTTGCTATTTTCTTCCCTGCTGCAACTGGCATTCTGGCTGGTGCAAATATCTCAGGTGATCTTGCAGTAAGTAGTATGTTATCATGTTACTGTTTAATGTACAGTTTGCATATTTACTTATACTGCAGGTATTCATTTAAATGTTTCTTTCAGGATCCCCAATCAGCCATACCTAAAGGAACACTGTGGGCCATCTTAATTACCACATTGGTTTACATAGGAATTGCAGTATCTGTAGGTAAATGGTTGATTTTTACTTATTAATTCCTGAGGTATGCTTTGATATAGTTACAATATGTTTTGCTGTAGCTATGTTGTTAGCTTTATAGGCAGAATGTATAGTGATACCTATAACTAATGTTTTTGGGGGGAAATTCACCCAGATTTGACTGAGGTTTGGGATAACCCCCAGAAAATCATTATTTCCACTTGCAGAGGAACATGTCCTTAACGCTTTGAACAGTCCATCTGCACTAGGCATGCTCCAAAGCCTTACTGAGATGCCACTCTTTATCCCCTCTTTTTTTTGCCCCCTCCCCCCCCCCCCCACCAATCTTTTAAGCTAGGGAATGGTCCTGGGCTGGGAGTCTGAGTTCAATAGGAAACCATGAGTTCAAATGCCTGTTCTGTTGATTGGCCTTAATATTTGAGTATTTCACAACACTAAATATTAAGCATATGGTCAATTCTGGCAGAAAAAAACCCAGGTTACTCACATGGCAGACCCAAGTCTCATCTCCTTAGCTATGCTGTCTTTCAGAATAATGTATCAAATCTCTGGCTGCTGCTGCTCTAACCCCAAGACAACACTCCCTGCCCAGAGCTAGAAATCTTGGTGTCCACCTATGTTACAGCCCTTTAAACTTAGACAGCATTCTCATGACTAGCACATATCTACGTAACTCAATGCCAAATTATTGTTGCTTTCTAGTGGCTGTTCCACATAAAGAATAATGGCCTACTACTGCTATTTGTTCCTCCTTTTTAGATCAAGTAGAGGTCTGTGCTGTGAATCTAAAGGTCTTGCGTTCAAACCCTTTTGATTTGGAGACGGTGAAAAGCAATAAGGGTCTGGCTACACTGCATTTTAAAACTGGTGGCATCGAGTCTCAGTGCCCAGGTCTGCAGACTCAGGCTCGCACTATGATGCTAAAAACACCAGTGTAGATGTTGTGGCTTGGGCTGGAGCTCTGGCTCTGAAACCCATCTCCCTCCCTAGGCTTCATATCCCAAGCTCCAGCCTGAGTCCGAATGTCTGCTTTGCTGTTTTTAGCACTATGGCACAAGCCTCAGTCTGTAGACCAGGGCTCTGAGACTTGCTGCCGCAGGTTTTAAAATGTAATGTAGGCAAAGATTAAGGTTGACAGTATCCACTAATTTTGGGTACCCAATTTCAGACACCTAGGACCTGAGTTATCAGAGTATATAGCATTATGTAGTACTTCACATATTCAGGAACATCTCCCATTGACTTTAGCTGCAACTGTGAGCACTCGGCACTTCTGCAAGTCAGACCCAGGCTATCAAGTTGGCCCCCCCGAAAATGAGGAATAGATAGTGGCTACCTCTGAAAAGTTTGGTTTAAGTGGCTTTCCCAACATCACATCAAAATTCTGTGGCAGAGGCAGGAATAGAATAGAGTTCTGCAAAGCAGCATTCAGCTGCCTTAACAATGAGACCCTCCTTCCTCTTCCTGCAGTCACCTGCCTCATTCATTACCTGCCTTCTAACTTCTACAGTCAATGAAGCAGTGGTCCTACAAACGGCATGTCTTCTTCATTACATAACCCTAATTGATTCCCAGAGTACAGTCCCTCTTGTGCTCTGAATGAAGGAGGGGTACTGTGGAAAAAATAGTCTTTAATTACATGATCACATACTATCATAATGCATACACATGAGGGATCAAATTAAAGTTGCACCAGCAACTTTAAATCTGGCATTTCCTAACTTTTGAGTGCTTGACTTTGCAACCGTAATGTTCTTTTAATGTAGTTTTTGTGTGTGTATTTTCCTAGGTTTTTATAAAAGCAAACTGGAAAAACAAATTCTATCATGTGGCAACCATATGGGCATGGTTCATCATGGTTGGAGCTCTTAGATCCACCACACGGACTTGTGGCACTTAAGCAAACTGAGTAGCTGATAGAAAAAGTAGGCCCTCTATGTGGACTAGCACTAGAGGGAGGGGTCTGTCTGTCTCTCTCCTTCCCCCCCCTCGTCTGCCTGTCAGTGGGCATCATGGGTATTTGCTGACAGCAGGGAAACAGTCAGGAATCATGGGTTCCATTCCATCCTCTGGAGGTGGAGCTGTAGTAGTCCTAGACCATTCTCCCCTGTCCCTTTCAATGTGTCCTTGACTCTTCTCCATTTCTAGCTCCTCATTCCAGTCCCATTCTCTATACCTAACTAGTTCCAGTCTCCACTCTTTAGGCTTCTTGTCCCATTTTAGTCTGGCTCTTGCCACCTCTTCATTTCAGTCAGGCAGCTTTCTCCTACATGCTGCCTGGGTGTCAGCAGACTGACTATTGAGAATGCAGCATTCACCCAGGTTTCAGTTCTGGTACCCAGGCCAGAGCTGCAAGTGTGGGGAAGGTCCTGTTCACCCCTGGAGCATGCCCAGTGCAAATGAAATCTTTGGGGAATTCAGCTGCAAACATCTAATAAGTCTTTACTTAAATTGTGCAAACTGTTTTTTTTATCTTTTTTTTCCTTTTTTTAAAGGTTTATAACTTGGTGAACTTTGGGTCCATTTTCCTCGGGATAGCAAAAGAGGCACATCTCTGATACAAAAACCACCCCCTGCCAAACTTTGAGACCCTTATCCAAAGCATGGGGCCTCTAGAGCTTTTCAAAGTAAAGATCAGTGAAACTTTTAATATGGGTAAAACAGTGTATTTTTCACTAATCTCATTCTCAAATTACTTAAGTGTTTTGGCTGACATCTTCCAAAAAAGTTAGCCTGAGGCAGAGAATTCGCATGGAAAATTTCAGTCCAAATGGTTAAGATATGGCAATTTTTTTTATAAGCAGCTGAAAACAGAGTTTTTAATAAGAAATGTTCGTTAATCTTAATATGCAGTGCTAACAGCCCCGTCCATGATAGTTTTATGTGTTGAAGTTTACTTACTTCATAGCTGCTTATAGTTGAATACAATGTGTGTGAATATTTAAAATATATATATATATATATATATATATATATATATATATACACACACAAATATTTCAACAGAAAAATTAAATTGAAATCACTGAGCATCATTTTAGAAATTAAATCTCATTCTGGTAACTTTCAGAGGTAATATACTGGTGAAATATTTCCTTTTCAGAGGTGAAGCTATCTAAGCCATCAGATATCACATGCTATGTTTTCTTTCATTCCTAAAACGTTCTTGTCATTCTTTCTTTGAAGAAACTTGATCTGCAGATCAGCAAAGACTAAGAGAATTCCCTTAATTCAGTCTTTAAAACTCCTAATTAAATAAATCTGTTACCCCTTAAATAGTAGATACTACTGGCTATTAGCCAAGCTCCATTTAACTTAATTTCAAGAATTACAAGGTTAAACAATAACCATTTTACTAAAGATAAAAGAGCTATAAATGTCAAAGTAGTGATCTGCATGTTTTATACAGCAGGGTTTTTGAAACTGAGTTTATTGAATAGCTTAGTTTATTCTTGTTAAGCAGGTGTAATTCCATTTATTACCTGGATGCTCATCTATTGTTACTGCCCACTAAGTGGTTTTGTTTTGGGTAGTGGTTTTTTTGTGTTTGTTTTTTTGGTCAGCTGTGTTACTCTTAGTCCTATAAATTAGCTGGCCTATATTAAGCTACTTAATATTTACAGAATGTTATGGCTGATTTGAGTTATTGAGAAATGGAGAACTTGAATAATGCATTTGTATTCAAAACAAGAAAATTTTGAAGTGAGCATATAAGAATGGCATTACATTTGGTGAAAGGAAATATTCTTTCTGAGCACCTGCCAGTATAGAATATCTGAGCGAGAGAAAGAATATATAGACATGGTTTATATCATATCATGACATTAGTCTCAGACTGATACAAGAGCCATAGTATCACAAACTAAGTTATAACGGCCTGATTAGCCAAAATTATTAGTGTATGGGGGGATAACAACACATTTTCAATAACATGACTAGACTGCCTTTTTAAAAAAAGGTAAATGATGGTTTAAAAGTGAGTGTAAAACTTGTTTTGTAATTTAGAACAAAGGTACTCGTATAGGTGTCTCTTCTTTCTGTTAAAATACTATCAAAAACAAAAAACAGCAGTAAAACTCTAGCCCCAAAGCAACCCAACAGGTGGCACTTCCCACTCAACCTACATCCCCTTTGCCTCCATCAGGCCAGCCTCAGTCACGAGTTTAAAAAAACAAACAAACAAAAAACAAACCCTATCTAGATGATAAATCAGCATTTTAAAACATTTTATTTTCCAGAAAAACGAATAAAATTACAAATGTATTCAGAAAGATTTGAATGCCTGTGCAAAACGTGACTGAGCACTCGTAATATGAAAAGTAACAAATGTAGAACAGCAAGAGTGAAAACAGAACCAAATATGAGGGTGTACAATACCAGTTGTAAATAAAAATTGCCCAAGAAATTGACATGCACAGCACAGGAAAACAATATGGAAATTTTATAACTGGTGATTTTTATAATTTAACTTTTCTCCATGTTTGTTTTTGCTTTACTTTTATTAATTATGGATTAAGTAAATCTTTTTATATAATTTCTCTGCTTATTTGAGATGCAGCCAACAAAAGCAGATTGCTTATGTTAATATATTAAAAAGCAGTTTAAATGTGTCAAATAATGTACAAGTGCTTTGTATTGATGATATTGCTAAAATATTATGCAATAACTAATGCATGATGTTTTCTTGTTTACCTTTCCATCCAAGAAAATGAAGCATATGTCTGTTTGTTAACCGTCAGGAGTAATTTAAAGGAAATGCTCTTGTTTTGTAATGCTGAACTGTTAGACTATACTTCCCCCCCTCCCCCTCCCCCAAAAAAAAAAGAATTGGCATAGATTTTTTTTTTTTAACAGACTGGTTAGTGGCCACTGGACAACCTGTATTTTGTTTGGGTCCACACTAGGTGCTTGTGTTGTTCGGGATGCTACGGGTAACCTCAATAGCACCATCATTACCGAACTGACAAATTGCACTACTGCTGCTTGCAAGTTAAAATTTGACTTCTCATCTTGTCAGAAGACAGAGTGTCACTATGGTCTGCTGAATAGCTTCCAGGTGAGAGACGCTTTAAGGCTTGAGAGGGCATCAATTGAATGTTTTTTGTTTGTTGTTGTTGTTTTGTTTTTTTTTCGGGGGGGGGGGGGGAGGTGTATTTAATGAGTATAGCAAATTTGTGAAATAAGCCTAGATTAAAATATAGACCATCTACTGTAAATTTAAGCAAAGTCTGGAATTTGTTTCCTAAAGAACAAAACATGTCCTTTTTTTGTAAATGTTGTTTCATGTGTGTTTCTTAAAGGCTTTCTTTAGTGAGGCATTTTCACTATACTGTATACAAGAATAGCAAGGTACATTTGTAGTAAAGAATTTTACTTTTATCTCCAGATATTGTAATTGGAGTAGAACTCTGTTTTTGACATGAGCAAATTGTGTGGGTGGTAGGTTGCAGAACGTTTGTGGTTTTAAAGCTCTGAGCCATTAAAACTTTCTAGCTGATTGGTGTATGCAACCTAACAAGGCTTTTACAGTCATCAACTTTAACTATACCTTGCTTTTTATCTTCTAACAAGTTAAAAGCTTTTTGGTAATACTACTGTTCATTCCCTATCTATTCTAAGTAAATTTTCTTCTATCTTCATCCTTCTTCTTGGTTTAATTTAAGTTTTATAACTTTTGTTACCATGCTGATATTCCCAGGATATGTTTGAATTCAAGGAAAAATTTAAAATATTTATCCAGGATACCAAACTCTTTTGTAAAAATTAAATCATATTATCATACTTAAAGGAGAACCCATTAAATTGAAATTTAGCATATGCATTTAAGAGGCTAGTTCTGTGCTTCCTCATCCCCATACACACACCAGTTTTTGTGACTTTACAATAATTTTTCGTATTTTTTGCTATATTTATTTCTCTCCCTTGTTCCTTTGTGAAAAACCCACAAACAGGTGAAACTGACTGTATGGAGGGGACAGTGGCCAGTCTATAAGGGAAAACTGACTGGCATAACTATTCCAGAGTAACTTCCCTGTGTGGACATTGTATTCTGGAATACATGACTTTAATTCCTTGTGTGAGTAGAGTAGTTATTCTGGAATAAAGTCACTTTTCTTTATTCCAGAACATTGTCTGCATCGGGAGCTACTTTGGAGTAATATATTTGTATGCAAAACAATTAAACTTTGAAGTGAGCATACTAAAATAATTATGCAGGTCAACTTCCCCATGTAGATAAATCCTAAAGGAAAAACAGTGCTATTTAAATACACACAATAGAAAATACAGGCAACTTTCATTCTGCCAATCTGTTTCAAACTAATTTTATTGCAGGTTACTTTTCAGACAGAAATGTCACTTAAAATTTTAAGTAATGGTGTCCTTTTAAAAATGGTCAGTAATCACAATAATATGCCTGATAGAACTCTAATTTCCTATGATTCAGTCATCAAATTTACTCTTATTCTACAACCTAATTCTCTGTCTCTCTCTCCTCACCCCCGCCTGTTGCCGAATGTCAAAGGATAACCAGGGGGAAAGTGAATTCCAGCGTCAAGGGTCTTGACAGAGAATGACAGATTTTCAATCTGTCTGCTGCACATTGGCACTTAACACATCTAAAAATACCTGATATCTAAAATAGTTTTTAAAAACTTACCTGTAGCATCAGATCTACTCAAGATAGATCTCTGCCAATTTTTCTGTTAATTGAAATCTTGCTAAAATATTTTCTGTTAATAAAAAGAGTTGTACTGTCATAAATACATCAGACACACAAGGTGGGTGAGGTAATATTGGACCAACTTCTGTTGGTCAGAGAGGCAAGCTTTTAAGCTTACACAGAGCCCTTCAGGATTAGGAAATGTACACCGAGTCCCTTGCTCTCCCTTTTCCCCCTATGACTGGAGGGCTATTAATGGACCACTTCACCTTGAATGCTTCCTTGAAAGATGAGTTTACTGCTTATGCTAAACAATCTGTTCCACCTTGTATTTAGCTGTGACTCCCTGTGTACATTTCCCAGTCCTGAAGAAGAGCTCTGTGTAAGCTCAAAAGCATATCTCTCTCACCAATAGAAGTTGGTCCAATAAAAGATATTACCTCACCCACTTTCTCTCTCTAGTACCCTGGGATTGACATGGCTACAACAACACAGATTAAATACAACTAGATCACTTTGTATTAAAAATGTAGGAAAATAAATTGAACTAAATGCATTCAAGGGGCATACAACCGGTGTGAAATGTCACACTAAAAATCTACCTAAGTGTAGAAAATGTATAGCCTGTGTAAAGCCCACATGATAACCAGACCTCATCTTTGTAGTCAGAACTGGTACCTTCATTTTATTTTTAATATAAATACATGTTGCATCCAAAAAACTATTAGAATAACATTACAGTTACAAAGTCAAGCACTCAAAAGTTAAGGAATGACAGTGTTAAGGATGCCTGTGCAACTTTAATTTGGCCCTCTGTGCCGTCTGGATTATAATTGTCTTTAATTACGTGATCACATACTATTTTTTCCAGAGGATCCCTGCCTCATTCAATGAACAGGTAATTTACTGAATATTTCTCCACATTTAATGTGTGACCCCAGGCCTTATTATATACACTATCCAAAAATTTCACTGAATACAAAATTAATTTCCTCATGGGCATTTCAATGGTGATTTCACCAGAGTATTTGATTGAGTGATTCACAAACATTGATATCTACTCTCAATCTTAACAACCGCTTAAAATAGTGACTACAGAATGTGATTGTTTCAGTATTACATCTGTAGTTAGTTTTGTGATAGTAAAAAAAAAAAAAACTAATCCCAATCACAGGCGGTGTACTGCTTCATTCCTTACATACAAGAATTTGAATATTTCAAGACAGAGCAATTCAAAGTGCTTAGTAATACAGTAGGAAAATTAATACATTGCTAATATATCAGCAATCATTTTTCAATATGTTTAAGACTTCTGTGTCATCCTTACCAGTAAATATATTGGAGTTTCATAAGTGAGATACTTGATTTTTAATAAAATGATTATTTTAATCTTCTTTTTTCTTGTAATGTAGAAACTCACATCTGTAAATCCTTTATTGTTTCTCTAACCCATTTGCTGCAATATTTATTCCATCAACTTTATTTTCCATGCAATCCAATGCCTAAACTTCATTTTCAGAGCTCAATTGATAATTTATGTTCTGGAACCAGGTTTTTCTAATTTCATAACCGCTAAAGTGTCTTCCAAAGCAAGTAATTACACTTATAGTAATCTTACGACTTGTGGGAGCATGGCAGTTTAATTACTTGTTAATCAAATTGCATTTGAACTTCAAGAACATATAGCTATAATTAACATGTGCTTATATATAAAACATACCTGATAAGTGTACATTAAAATATGCACGATGCATGAAGATTTTTTTTGTTTCATTTCTTCCTTTAAAAAAATGAACTATTATGGGAGGTGTTTCTAGTCTTCACCGTAAATTATCAATGTAAAAACAATCAGTACACTTGGACACACAGAGTATTAATATTGAAACAGATTCCTTATTTTCTTCCCCACCCCACTGCTCCTCTCGTTACTAAACTAGGGTAAGGTTTCTAGGATGAAAGAAGTATTCATTCAGTGCAAGTGATGCATGATCTCATTCTGACATTGATATTGTACTTTTCAAACACAAATGTTGGGTTTCACCCAGTGACTGAAAATGCCAGTCAGATTTTCAAGATGTTATCAAAGGTACAATAGTTTGTCAGTCTTCAACTGGTCTCAGTCTGTCTTATGCACAGAACAGTAGCTCCAGTGTTAAGTTGTAATAATTCTTAAATATGTAGTTTCACATCTTAGTTTCCTTAGGCATTATTGTATGACAGTGAGAGAACATACAGAAAAAAAGTTCCTGACTTGTTTACATTGTCACTTGTAATTTTTTTTGAGGTGTCATGACTGAATAGGCCTTTAAAATAGCATCTTTGTCATAATTAACAAGAATTTCAAAAGAGCTTATTAAAATCTTTATATTATAAAGCGCCATTGGAATGAAATTAGCTGCTTGCTATATCTCTTGTTTAGAAGTATTGTATGACCCACTATAATGAAGGAAATATATAAATGAGCTCTAGTAGAAAAGCAATCTCTTGGGGGAAGGAAAAAGCTGTTGTGTTTACCAAACTGTGGCCATATACTGGAAAGTAACTTGAGATCCAGCCAAAATGCCAGACCTCTGGTACAATATGAAGATTTCAAGGGCAGCACATGAAAGGTGTCTGATTTAACGGCACTGCATGTTGGAAATCCTCCATCAAGCAGTCATGTCACAGGAGGATGTATATTATATTCATCTACAAATATAATCTTTCCATGTTAACACTGAAGTATTTCTAACTATGGGCAGATTTCTTTTCCATGACCTACTCACTGAAAATATTCTTTATTTGTCTGAGATTGCAAACAATATACTAATTGTGATGGTGACCTCTTTATTTAATGTAGATGCTTGATCTATTAAAACTAAGCTGAAACTGCAAACTTAAAATGCTAGACGCCATACAGCTATTGGGCAGAGACTAACTGTTGGTCACTAACAATCTGTTTAAGCAATCGTAATGCATAGTTAGTGCAATTAACAAACAACTTAAACTTATTCAAAAAGAATTCTTTGCATTAAGGGTATATGGAGCTAGAAATAGTTTATTTTTCTCACATGGTACCAAAGTGTGTGTCTTTTAGGTTTACTACTTTCTTTTCAGCTGTAAATACTATTGAGTTTTACCTTGTTTGCTATCTTCTGTGCTTTTATCTTTGATGCACTGTAATAACAATCACATCTTTATTTTAATCTGAGTAGCATTTGCCTAACTAAAAACAAGTTCTGGTAATCTTCTAGTCTTCTGCTAGGTAACATCCTAGTAGCATCTCCTTACTCGTTTTCCTCATTAGTGAAGTTTTTTGTTATACATTTCCTCATTTACCATCCTAGGATACAAGTTTTCTCCCAGTAAGCATTCTAGCTGAAGTGAAAAGAGGTGCACATGCTCCTCGCTCTCTTGATAAAATTCCAGGCTTTATTCTTGTGGATTTTTTTTGGCCACCTTTCCTGAAAGTATAATCTTTGCTTGGTCCTCTACTACTTTTATTTCTAGCCCTATTTCTGTGAAGAAAGATGGAAGCATTGAAAGACAAAAAGAAGGAAGTTTAATTAGAGGCACTTACCAAAGGGCACAATTCAAATAAATACATTTAATAAATTGGAGAGGGTTCTGAGAAGAGACACGAGACAAATTAAAAGAAATGGAAAATGTGCCATATGATAAACTGAAGAAACGCGATCTATTTAGCTTAATAAAAAGAAGGTTAAGGGGTGATTCAGTCTGTAAATACCTATATGGGGAACAAATGTTTGAAGATGCAATCTAGTAGATGAAGGTATATCAAGATCTAATGGCTGGAAACTGAAGCTAGACAAATTCAGACTGTAAATAAGGTGCAATTTTTTAACAGTGAGAATAATTAATCATTGGACAAATACACCAAAGGTTGTGGTGGATTCTCCATCACTGGCAATTTTTAAATCAAGATTGGATGTTTTTTTTTAAAACATAAATGCTCTAGTTCAAACAATAATTGTTTCGAGGAAGTTCTATGCCCTGTGTTATGCAGGAGAGCAGATTAGATGATCACAATGGTCCCTTCTGGTCTTTAGAATCTATGAAATAAATGTTTGCAAGAAAATGTTGGACCATCCACAGAGATTGCATGCTCCTGGTCCTGGGAGGCGAATACTTTTTGTCTCCTCTGTCAGACTGGACCTCATCATATCTCTCCCTTTTGTGGCATATAGTTAAAACACTGGGTTGCTGAAGCTCTAATGCACACCAGAAACTGGGAGAGGATCTCATGGCCACTATAGCACTGTTCTTCCAGCAAACTAAGTATTAAATCCAGTGACATTCAGGGATTGTCTCATTTTCTCCTCTTTCCTCTTTCCACCAAATAACACACCCCGAGCCCTAAGAAATCAGACCTTTGGGGAGTTGTTTTTGTTTTTTCCTTCCCTATTCCTATTTCTCAGAAGATAGGGGACGCCTGAATTTATACGTTCTCCTCCATTTATACTTTCTTCTCCTTAGCCACAGGACTAAGGCTTTTTCTTAGAGTTCTGCTTGGTTTTCTCTCTCAGGCCACATAAGTGAGGCTCTAAGGCTACAACTACACTACGGGGTGGGGGTCGATTTAAGATACGCAAATTCAGCTACGCAAATAGCGTAGCTGAATTCGACGTATCGCAGCTGACTTACCACGCTGTAGGGACAGCGGCAAAATCGACCTCTGCGGCTTCCCGTCGACGGCGCTTACTCCCACCTCCGCTGGTGGAGTAAGAGCGTCGATTCAGGGATCGATTGTCGCGTCCCGACGGGACGCGATAAATCGATCCCCGAGAGGTCGATTTTTACCCGCCGATTTAGGCGGGTAGTGTAGACCCAGCCTAATTCTTTTGCTCCTCAGTCAGACTTCCCTGTAAGTTTTGGCTTTTTTTTCTATTGGCTTTCCATATGTGGGGGATGGGGATTGGTGTGCCTGATTGCTTGCTATTGCTGGTCATAACACTCCTCTGTTAGCTACTATGACAACTTGATTTCTTTCCCATACAGCATCTGGGGGGCCCTCCTTGCCTTTTTTTTTTTTTTTTTTTTTAGTGTCTCCTCTGTATCTGCTAATTGCTTGTTCCTCTAGCCTTAGGTGGAAAAAGCTGTTTGTTCAGTCTTACCGACAGGTATCCTCCACAAACAGACCACCTTCCTTTTAAAGAGTTCTTCCCCCTAGCTTCTAGCAGCTCCATAAGCAGGGATGATTTTTCTGGAAAGGGTGGGGATAATTTCCCTGAGGAAGAGTCTAACTGAAACAATTTCCCTATTTATAAATTTTAAGAGGTTCAGTCTCCAGGATGCTGGCCACCTTCCAGGTGGAGCTTCCACGGTCTAAAATCTGAGACTGATATTGGTTTTCAACAACGTGACTTCCTCTTCCTCAGCATTTTAGGTATCAGAAATTTCTGTCAAACAGACACCATCTCTATGCCTCAAGCCACACCTTATAAAATATTATATTTTGTCAGACAGCTGAAATACTCCTCTTAAAACTGCATTCTCTTTTGACTTATGATTGCTCTTATTGATGTAACTGACAGGAAAGTGAATTCTTTCCTTAGACCATTAATGAGACATTTTTTGATTTGGTAGTTGAATTATGTTTGTTTGCAAGTTTATGCAGTTAAATTTGGCCCACCAGATTCTCTAGCTGCAGAGCTCAGACTTGGTTGAACAGAGCAGCTAACAGTCTGTTTTAAGAAATATATATATGGCTTAAAAAAAATTTGAGTTGGAATAAAAAAAACTAGAGTTTACTGTCCTGAAATATTCTCCATACGTTGAACGGTAAATGGTATTTGAAAAAAAATCTAGGAGTTGTAGAAATAAAAGAAACAAGATTCTGCAGACAGTGTTTCATAGATTCTAGGACTGGAAGGGACCTTGAGAGGTCATCGAGTCCAGTCCCCTGCCCACATGGCAGGACCAAATACTGTCTAGACCATCCCGGATAGACATTTATCTAATCTACTCTTAAATATCTCCAGAGATGGAGATTCTACAACCTCCCTAGGCAATTTATTCCAGTGTTTAACCACCCTGACAGTTAGGAACTTTTTCCTAATGTCCAACCTAAACCTCCCTTGCTGCAGTTTAAGCCCTTTGCTTCTTGTCCTATCCTTAGAGGCTAAGGTGAACAAGTTTTCTCCCTCCTCCTTCTGACACCCTTTTAGATACCTGAAAACTGCTATCATGTCCCCTCTGTCTTCTCTTTTCCAAACTAACCAAACCCAATTCCTTCAGCCTTCCTTCAAAGGTCATGTTCTTCTTCGAGTGATTGTTCACGTCCATTACACATTAGGTGTACGTGCGTCGCGTGCACGGACGTCGGAAACTTTTTCCCTTAGCGGCTCCCGTCGGGCCGGCAGGGCCCCCTCCTTCCCGCCAGAGCGGCGCCCCGCTCCAGGGTATATATATCCCTGCCGACCCGACCCCTCCAGTTCCTTCTTACTGTCCGTGGCGGCGTTGGAACAACTCTGTCTCTCGTCCGAGAGTGTCCCTTAGCATAGTCATTAGTGTTATTTAGCAGTTATCAGTTAGTTTGTAGTAGTGTTGAGGTAGTAGTTAACAGCTCATTAGGGTACTTAAAGTTCCTGCTGTGGTTGCTTGGTCAACCCCGGCACCGTCCCTGGGCGGCGGGGCATGCCGCACGCCCAAGGCTTGAAGGCTTGTGCCACGTGCCGCAAGCCTATGCCATTGAGCGACCCCCACGACTCGTGTCTCCGCTGCCTGGGAGAAGCTCACCAGAAAGAGTGCTGCAAGATCTGCAAGGCCTTTAAGCCCAGAACTAAGAAAGAAAGAGACTTTCGCCTTAAGCAGCTGCTCATGGAGACGGCATTACAGCCCTCCACTTCGGCGGCACCGTCTGCCTCCGTGCGGAGCGCCCCGGCATCGGTGCGGGAACCGGCGCCGGCGGGTCACCCGAAGCCCACGGCACCGACCCAACGGGGGCATGTACGACGCCGGTCGTCTTCGCCGGCACAATCGAAGGGCCAACCTAAGGCCCGAGGACGCTCCCCGCACAAGAGGGCGGCGCCGGTGAAGACCTCGAGTGCGCCTAAGGCCTGTACGGCCCCAGCACAGACCCCGGTAGTGGCTCCGGTGCCGAAAGGCCCGTCGAGCCCCGGGATGGGCGCGTCGAGTGAGGATGAAGGGCTGGAGGAGCTCTTGGAACAGCCCTCCACTCCGGACTCGTTTGAGGCAGCTAAGGACCTCATTGCATTGTCCGTCGAGGCCCCTACATGTGCTGAGGACGCTCCGCCGAAGCTGCCACACAGAGGCAAGCCGGCGATGGTGCGCCCATCACGGTCGCCGTCTCGGCACCGTTCCGGGAACCGGTCCCAGTCGAGCTCCGCCTCGGTGGACTCCCGGTTGCCCTCGGCGCAGGAAGCACCGCAGCAGTCGGGCTTCAACAAGCGGTCGGCACCGACTCAGCAACCCAGCACGAGTCGGCACCGCGAAGTGTCGGTGGTACGTTACCCGATGCCGACCAGCCGTAGTCGTTCCCGGTCCCGCGATCACCGGTACCGATCCAGGTCCAGGTCGGCGAGACGCTGTTCCAGGTCTTGGTCGCGGAGGCGCTACTCCCCAAACCCGGACCGGCACCATCCTACGGCTCCGCCGTGGCCTTCCAGGTCACCGTCTGTGGTCTCGGGGACTGACTCGGACCGGTACGGCGGGTATGCCCATAGGGCGCAGGCCAGCAGGGACTACGAAGCCTATGGCCATTCCCAGTGGGGCCAACCGAGCCAATGGCCATTCTGGACACCCTGGGCCTACCACCAGCAAGGGCCCCCATCGAGGGCCTCGAGATCCGGGCCATCGGGGTACCGCTCCCGCTCCCCGCGGCACCGCCCGCCATCGCATAAGGAGGCAACGGTCTCTAGACCACCGGAGCGGGAGGGAGTGGACTCGGCACCGAGTACGGTACCGTCCCAGTCCCACACTGTGGGTCAGGCCCCAGAGGAGCAACCAGTCGATGCCGGGTTGCAGGACAATGAGGATGGGCAGAAGGCCCCGACCTCTTCCTCCTCGCCGGACGAGGCAGTAGCGGGCACGATGGTGTCCGGCCCTCCCCCGATTGACCATTGGGCGCACCAAGACCTGCTTCATCGGGTAGCCCTCAATCTGGGCTTGCAAGCGGAGGAGACTGTAGAACAGGAGGACCCCATGGTCGATATCCTGAGCCCGGAGGGCCCCTCCAGAGTCGCTCTCCCGATTATACGGACAGTCCAGTCCAACTATAAGACGGTGTGGCAAACGCCGGCCTCCAGTGCAGCGACTGCAAGAGGCGTGGAGAGGAAATACTTCGCCCCATCTAGAGGGTTTGACTTCCTCTTTTTACACCCGTCCCCTTGTTCGCTGGTGGTCTCGGCGGTCAATGAGAGAGAGCGTCATGGCCAGCAAGCTCCTGCCCCCAAGGGCAAGGAAGCTAAGCGATTAGACTTGTTCGGGAGGAAAGTCTGTTCATCTGGGGGCCTTCAACTGAGGATCGCCAATCAGCAGGCGATTCTAAACAGGCACAATTTTAACTCTTGGGCATCAGTCGCCAAGTTTAAGGACTCCCTCCCACCTGACGCGCATCAGGAGTTCACGGCCCTGGTGGACGAGGGGATGGCGGTGGCCAAGACCTCATTGCAGGCCTCCCTCAACTCAGCCGACGCAGCAGCTAGAACAATCGCGTCAGGGGTAGTAATGAGGCGTTCGGCATGGTTACAGGCTTCAGGCCTTCCCCCAGAGGTGCAGACCACACTGCAGGACCTCCCGTTTGAAGGTTCGGGCTTGTTTTCCGACCAAACGGACGCCAGGCTACATAGCCTTAAGGACTCGCGAGCAACCCTTAAGTCATTGGGTATGCACACCCCGGTGACGCAGCGCAAGCCCTTTAAACCCCAGCCACCACAGAGGCAATACCACCCTCGCCCTCGGCACGAACCATACCGCCGTCGAGGCAGGGATAACAGGCGGAGACGTAACAATACGCCTAACCAGGGCCAGAGTCACGGCCAGGGCAAGCCGCAGCCAGGGAACAAACCAGGCTTTTGAAGCTACGCCCGAGGACAGCGTACCACATTCTATACCGGATCCTCCTCTGAGTTTCAAGGACCGCCTGTCCCATTTCTACCGGGCATGGTTGCGCATAACATCGGACCACTGGGTCCTGCGCACAGTGAAGGCGGGCTATACCCTCCAATTTTCCTCGCCCCCTCCCTGCCATCCCCCTTCCCCGTCCCTCTTCAGGGACCCCTCTCACGAGCAACTTCTCATGCAGGAGGTACAGACCCTTCTCGCTGCTGGAGCAGTGGAAGAGGTCCCACCAGACCTAAGGGGAAAAGGATTCTACTCCAGATACTTCCGGATCCCCAAGGCAAAACGGGGCCTCCGTCCTATTTTGGACCTGCGCGACCTAAACAAGTTTTTCTGATCAAAGCTCGCTTCCGTATGGTCTCCCTTGGAACTATTATCCCATCCCTGGATCCGGGGGATTGGTACGCTGCCCTCGATATGAAAGATGCCTATTTTCACATCGCAATCAATCCGGCCCACAGGCGGTTCCTGCGCTTCGTTATCAACCAGCGCCATTTCCAATTTACGGTCCTGCTTTTCGGCCTGGCATCGGCACCACGAGTATTCACGAAATGCATGTCCGTGGTAGCAGCCTTCCTTCGAAAGAGAAGGATGCGTGTGTTCCCGTACTTGGACGATTGGCTTCTCACGGGCAGGTCGGAGGCCGAGGTCCGATCTCATGTGACGCTGGCCTTGCAGATGTTCGACAGACTCGGCCTCCGGGTCAATGTGCCCAAGTCCACGTTAGTCCCTACACAGAGACTGGACTTCATAGGTGCGACCCTGGACTCGGTGACCACGCGGGCAAGCCTCCCAGAGGCACGGTTCCTGACAATTCAGAGGGCCATAAGCTCAGTCCAAAAATGCCCCACGACAGCGGCAAGGTGTTGCATGCAGCTCCTGGGGCCTATGGCAGCTTGCACACATGTGGTCAGACATGCCCGCCTAAGGCTCCGGCCTTTACAGTTGTGGTTTGCCCAAACGTACCGCCCCAACAGAGACCCATTGGATCAAGTGGTGACGATCCCAAATCAGGTGTTGGGCTCGCTCCGCTGGTGGCTCGATCAACAACAGGTCTGCGAAGGGATCCCCTTCGCTGCCCCACAGCCCACTCTGACGTTGGTAACAGATGCATCAGACCTGGGTTGGGGAGCGCATCTGGGGGAACTGCGGACCCAAGGGCTGTGGTCCAGAGAAGACAAACTGCTTCACATCAATCTAAAGGAGCTAAGAGCGGTTCGCCTCGCCTGTCAGACCTTCCACGCCACCATAGAAGGTCACAGCGTGGCAGTCCTGACGGACAACACTACCGCCATGTTCTATATAAACAAGCAGGGCGGGTCCCGGTCTTCTCCCCTCTGTCGCGAGGCACTCCAATTATGGGACTTTTGTATAGCCCATGCGATCCACCTCATCGCGACGTATCTTCCGGGGATCCAAAATGGCTTAGCGGACCGCCTCAGCCGATCCTACCGAATGCACGAATGGACGTTGAGGCGAGACGTCCTGCATTCAATCTTCCGGAGGTGGGGTTTTCCCCGGGTGGATCTATTCGCCACCAGGGACAACAGTCAATGCCCTCAGTTCTGCTCATTCCAGAACCTCAGCCAGGGATCATTAGCAGATGCCTTCACGATCCCATGGGGAGGGAGCCTGAGATATGCCTTCCCTCCGTTCCCACTCATACACAAGGTTCTCCTCAAGACCCGCAGGGACAGGGTGACAATCATACTCATCGCCCTGGCCTGGCCACGCCAGCATTGGTTCACGTCCCTGCTGGAATTGTCCATAGTCGACCCAATCACCCTCCCCCTCCATCGCGACCTAGTCACACAAGACAAGGGTCGCCTGCTCCACCTGAACCTGTCTTCGCTACATCTCACGGCGTGGTATCTCTCTGGCTGAACGATGCAGAACACAGGTGCTCTCACCAGGTTCAACAAAACCTCCTTAGTAGTAGGAAGCCCTCTACAAGAGCGACCTACCTGGCAAAATGGAAAAGGTTCTCCCACTGGTGCGAGCCTCAACACATACAGCCTTTACAAGCCTCAGTTCCGTCGATCTTGGACTACTTACTGCACCTCAAGCATCAAGGGCTTGCGCCCGCCTCGATCAGAGTGCATTTAGCCGCCATTTCGGCTTTCCATCCGGGAGAGTTGGGAGTGTCAGTGTTCTCCAACCCCACAGTGGCCCGATTCCTCAAGGGGCTGGAAAGGGTGTTTCCCTACTCGCGCCCGCCTGTCCCGGCGTGGAGTCTGAACCTAGTCCTAACAAAGCTCATGGGTCCCCCCTTTGAACCCCTAGCCACTTGCTCCCTCGCGCACCTCTCGTGGAAGGTGGCGTTTCTCGTGGCCATCACATCGGCCAGAAGGGTATCAGAATTGAGGGCCCTCACTTCGGAACCCCCTTATACAGTTTTTCATAAGGATAAGGTGCAACTGAGGCCGCACCCCAAATTCCTTCCAAAAGTGGTATCACAGTTGCACATGGGGCAGGACATTTGCCTACCGATGTTCTTTCCTAAACCCCATATGGACCCTCACCACCGCAGCCTACATACCCTTGATGTTCGAAGGGCGTTGGCATTCTACCTGGAACGGACCAGCGTGGCAGTCCTGACGGACAACACTACCGCCATGTTCTATATAAACAAGCAGGGCGGGTCCCGGGTCCCAGGTCATTCCGCAGAACACCTCAGCTGTTCATTGCTATTGTGGAACGTATGAAAGGCTTGCCTATCTCGACACAGCGCTTGTCGGCATGGATTGTGCATTGTATATGCACGTGTTATGAGCTCGCCGATGTTCCGGCCCCAGAGATCCGGGCCCACTCGACTAGGGTCCAAGCGTCCTCGACGGCCTTCTTGGCGCAGGTCCCTATCCAGGAGATCTGTAAGGCGGCCACCTGGTCGTCCGTGCATACGTTCACAGCCCACTACGCGATCCATCATCAGACCAGAGAGGACGCGATGGTCGGTCGGGCTGTGCTACAGTCAGTTGTACCTTGACTCCTACCCACCTCCAATGGTAAGCTTGGGAATCACCTAATGTGTAATGGACGTGAACAATCACTCGAAGAAGAAAGAACGGTTACTTACCTTCTGTAACTGTTGTTCTTCGAGATGTGTTGTTCACGTCCATTACACTTCCCACCCTCCTTCCCCTCTGTCGGAGTCTCCGGCAAGAAGGAACCGGAGGGGTTGGGTCGGCAGGGATATATATACCCTGGAGCGGGGCGCCGCTCTGGCGGGAAGGAGGGGGCCCTGCCGGCCCGACGGGAGCCGCTAAGGGAAAAAGTTTCCGACGTCCGTGCACGCGGCGCGCGTACACCTAATGTGTAATGGACGTGAACAACACATCTCGAAGAACAACAGTTACAGAAGGTAAGTAACCGTTCTTTCTCAAGACCTTTAATCATTCTTGTTGCTTTTCTCTGGACTCCTTCCAATTTCTCCACATCTTTCTTGAAATGCAGTGCCCAGAACTGGACACAATACTCCAGCTGAGGCCTAACCAGAGCAGAGTAGAGCGGAAGAATGACTTCTCATGTCTTGCTCACAACACACCTTTTAATAAATCCCAGAATCATGTTTGCTTTTTTTGCAACAGCATCACACTGTTGACTCAAATTTAGCTCGTGGTCCACTATAATCCCTAGATCCCTTTCTGCCGTACTCCTTCCTAGACAGTCTCTTCCCATTCTGTATGTGTGAAACTGATTGTTGATTCCTAAGTGGAGCACTTTCCATTTGTCTTTGTTAAACTTCATCCTGTTTACCGCAGACCATTTCTCCAATTCGTCCAGATCATTTTGAATTATGACCCTGTCGTCCAAAGCCGTTGCAATCCCTCCCAGTTGGTATCATCCGCAAACTTAATAAGTGTACTTTCTATGCCAATATCTAAGTCGTTGATGAAGATATTGAACAGAGCCGGTCCCAAAACAGACCCCTGCGGAACCCCACTCGTTATGCCTTTCCAGCAGGATTGGGAACCATTAATAACAACTCTCTGAGTACGGTTATCCAGCCAGTTATGCACCCACCTTATGGTAGCCCCATCTAAATTGTATTTGCCTAGTTTATCGATAAGAATATCATGCGAGACCGTATCAAATGCCTTACTAAAGTCTAAGTATACCACATCCACAGCTTCTCCTTTATCCACAAGACTCGTTATCCTATCGAAGAAAGCTATCAGATTGGTTTGACATGATTTGTTCTTTACAAATCCATGCTGGCTGTGCCCTATCACCTTACCACCTTCCAAGTGTTTGCAGATGATTTCCTTAATTACTTGCTCCATTATCTTCCCTGGCACAGAAGTTAAACTAACTGGTCTGTAGTTTCCTGGATTGTTTTTATTTCCCTTTTTATAGATGGGCACTATATTTGCCCTTTTCCAGTCTTCTGGAATCTCTCCTGTCTCCCATGATTTTCCAAAGATAATAGCTAGAGGCTCAGATACCTCCTCTATTAGCTCCTTGAGTATTCTAGGATGCATTTCATCAGGCCCTGGTGACTTGCAGGCATCTAACTTTTCTAAGTGATTTTTTAACTTGTTCTTTTTTTATTTTATCTGCTAAACCTACCCCCTTCCCATTAGCATTTACTATGTTAGGCATTCCTTCAGACTTCTCGGTGAAGACCAAAACAAAGAAGTCGTTAAGCATCTCTGCCATTTCCAAGTTTCCTGTTACTGTTTCTCCCTCTTCACTAAGCAGTGGGCCTACTCTGTCTTTAGTCTTCCTCTTGCTTCTAATGTATTGATAAAAAGTCTTCTTGTTTCCCTTTATTCCTGTAGCTAGTTTGAGCTCATTTTGTGCCTTTGCCTTTCTAATCTTGCCCCTGCATTCCTGTGTTGTTTGCCTATATTCATCCTTTGTAATCTGTCCTAGTTTCCATTTTTTATATGACTCGTTTTTATTTTTTAGATCATGCAAGATCTCGTGGTTAAACCAAGGTGGTCTTTTTGCCACATTTTCTATCTTTCCTAACCAGCGGAATAGCTTGCTTTTGGGCCCTTAATAGTGTCCCTTTGAAAAACTGCCAACTCTCCTCAGTGTTGAGTGAATGCTATTGTAACAGTTCTGAAGGAGTTCAACTGAAACATTTGTCTACAGAATTCTAGTTTATTTTTATTAAAGTAATTGTTTTATTTGGAGGTAGATGTTTTTCAGTCCATTCTGTTTGGTACATGTAAAAGAAATTAAAATGTTTATATCCTGCTTTCAGGTAATGAGCATGGTATCAGGATTTGCACCACTGATTTCTGCTGGCATCTTTTCAGCCACCCTTTCTTCCGCATTGGCATCTTTAGTGAGTGCACCTAAGATTTTTCAGGTAAGCATATATAATGTCTTTGTTTCATAACAAAATAACTTGAATCAGCTTTAAACTGGAATATTGGGAACAGAGAGCTTTTGTATATTGGTGTCTTGATTCATATCACTTGAGAGTCACACATTGATTCTCAGCTGTTCTACTTGGAAATAAAACACTAGCACCATTGCCTTCTAAAATGGAGCTAGTAGATGTAAATTTCAAATCTGCTCTTCTGACATACTGACCTTATGTCTGGTATTGCCATCTGTAGAGTTGAGATTCTGTAGTGTTTTGTTCTGGCATGGAGTTGGTTTGGTGCAAAGAGACTCAGCCAAGTTTTCCTGAATTATTGGATTCAGCAAGTCCATTCCATCTAAATCTGGAGTCCTGGGCAAACAGGGGCATGTTCCAGTACTAAGTACCACTGCAGCCTTTGCCTTCAGCCTTCATGGCAGGCCTGTTGAGCCACGAGAAATGCTGCCTCCAGTATTGGTTTCCTATCTGAGTGCTGAAGAAGGAGGAGGAAGTATCAGAGCCATGAGCACAATTCTTCAGTGCTGTCCCGAGAGGTCTTTTTCTGTTGGTTATTGCTACTACCTCAGTATCAGTGTCCAAGTAGTGACCATATGGCAGTGGCCTCTGTGCTACTGGAACTGGCTTTTATGTTTAAACAAAACATTTTGGTGCTGAGATGTCTCCTCTTAACTTGGCCCTCTTGCTTGATGTTAAGTAGGGAGGCATCTAATATTTCCCTTTCTGTCCCCCACCAAAGCTTTGCCAAGAAGCAACAGACTCCATTTGACTTCATTCCTAAGTTTCACTGTTCACTGGACTCTGAATACCAGCAGTTAAAACTGACAAGTGTGGTCATTTTCTACTCTGTTGTAGTGTGACAAAGTTATAAGTAAGGCTAAGTTGTCACGGATATTTTTAGTAAAAGTCAGGGACCAGGTCATGGGAAATAACAGCCCGTGACCTGTCCCTGACTTTTTTACTAAAAATATCCCTGACAAAAGGGGTAGGTGGGTTCAGCACCCACTGCTGCTGGGGCTCCCGCATTCCCTACTAATGCGGTGCATGTGAACTCCAGGGTCCACCTACCCCTGGGGCTGGGCTGCTATGGGGTGCCCTTGCTCCAGGCAACTGGTAGCTGCAAGGTCCCCCACCCACTGGCTGCGACTGCAGCAGCGGCTGGGCAGCTGCATGGGGTCCACCTGCTGGAGGCTGGGCAGCTGCATGGGCAGGCCTGGCTGGGAGCTTCAGCCCCAGGGCAGAAAATGTCATGGAGGTCAGTGGAAGTCATGGATTTTGTGGCATAATCATAGCCTTAAGTTATGAGCAGCAGCAGAGGCAATGGGCCTGTCTGCACAGACTCTCTGGAAGAAAGCACTACACAAAGCCTCCAAAATGTCAACTGAAATTTTCTTAGCAACCAGATGGGCTAAAAAATGGAGGTTTAAATTCTGCAGAAGCTGTTGGCACTCGCTTGGGAAAGAATCCTGCTTACCACAGCTTAGTGATATATTCGAGGTCTGCTTAAAAAGTCCTATGGTTGAAGAGCAAGGTAAACTGTTGGGAAGCAACCAAAGATTAATGTGTTTGATCTGGAATTTAAAGAAGGAAAAAATATTGCCACAACGAGACCTTATGCAAATTGTGGTGCTGCTGCTGATGATCATATGCAGCCTCTTCCATCTGAGTATAGGGCCCTTAAAGTTTTAGATTTCAAGATAAATTGGATAGCTTTTATCTGCCAAGACTTAAGCCCAGAGTTGTTTATTATGCAGTAAGTGATGACGTAATTACAAAACTCTGCACTGTTAAATATTCAGTTTACTGCTTTAGGTGGTGATAGTTTTGGCTGTCCTTGCATTGAGGCCATGGATTGAATTGGTTAAGAGATTGTCACTTGTTGGGGTGGTTCCTCTAGGTCAGAGCTAAGGGAATGTTGCTTGGCAATATGGAGTGGTTTACTCCACTCTTTGCTGTACATTTTCTGTGGATAGAGAAGCTGGTAGTTTGACTCCTTCTTAGTGAGCACTAAATTAATTTTTAACATTGTTAATAGTTGCATATCCTCCATATCTACTGGTGGTTCCTTTTCGGAGCTAATGCACTGCAGTTAGTTGCAATTCAGAATGCTTAAAGATATTGTAACAATAACTGAGTAAAATTGTAGAGCTTGTAAAACTTATTTCCCAAGGAACTTTTATACCAAATACTCACCCATTTCACAGTCTTGCTCTTTGAGCTGTGGTCAAGTGAAAAATTCTCTAAGTTGTATCTATTCTTTATAAATGACTTCACACTTGGCTAGTTGCTGTAGCTGAAAGGTCCTGTTTTGTTACACATTTTTTCCCCTCACTTGTGGTATTGAGGTATGTAATAAAGAGCTCCGTGTTTTTTTTTTCAGAGTTAAAGATAATGCCCCCACCTAGGTGTAGGGAGGGGTGTGTGTGTGTTTTGAATAACTGCAGTTTAGTTACTGTAGGAATGTGTCATGTTTGAGGATCATGAGAGGATACCATACACTTAAACAAAAACAAACCAAAATAACCAACCCAACAACCCTGCAGCAGGAAGCCAGATAGCGAAGGGGGATAAAGGTTTGACACAAAAGCACTAGAGTAAAGCAGAGAGAGAGAGAGTAGCTTTGAGAATATTTTCCCTATCTTGATGAAATTCCTGGTTCAATATTAAAAAAGAGATTAATTTTGTGACTTTTTTTTTATTACTGTCACATGACAAATCTCAGTGATTCACAAAGAAGAGAAAATATCCTCATTGTATTGATAGAAGAGAAAACTCAGGAATGGGAAGGTGTCACTTGCTCTAAGATCACACAGTAATGCAAAGGCAGAGTAAGGAATAGTCAGCATGTCCTGACTCTCAATCCCATGCTCTAACTAGACAACACTAGCCCTCATTGAATGCATTAGTGTGTATCTCATGCAAAATTTATCTTAATTAAACCTTACTAACTTTGTATTTTCTTTCTTAGGCTTTATGCAAGGACAATATCTATCCAGGTCTTCTAATGTTTGCTAAAGGCTATGGGAAGAACAATGAACCATTACGAGGATATATTCTAACTTTCTTGATTGCTCTTGGATTCATATTAATTGGTTAGTTAATTTAAATTGGAGTAAAAATTTAGAATGTATTCTTTTTGTGCTATAAAATGCTGTACTGTCTTATGCTTGGATGACTGGGTCCATGGAGTCTTGGGGACAGATTTTTTTATTTTAAAAATTGTAGGTGTTGGCTTGTGTTTGGAAACATGTTCAGTGGATGGGGTTTGAGGATTGTTCTCCTACATATTCAGAAGTTACTTCAGATTCATCTCGGAGCTTGTCTTCACTACCAGGGAGATCAACGCTGCTGCAATCGATGCAGCTGGTGTTGATTAGCGGGTTTTCCACTAAATCGACAATATAGTGCTCTCCAGTCGACTCCAGTACTCCAGCGCCCCAAGAAGAGTAAGGGAAGTCGATGGGAGAGCATCTCCAGTCGACGCAGCGCAGTGAAGACACCACGGTAACTTGATCTAAGCTACATCGATTCCAGTTACATTATTCATGTAGCTGGAGTAACGTAACTTAGGTCAATTTACCCTGGTAGTAGTCAAGGCCTCAATCTTAATTAGTGGGGGAAGGTAACAGTTAATATCCACAGACTTTAGCTAATCAGATTTTTTTTAATCCTTTCCCAACCCTATTGTATTATCTTCTTATCCATTAGCCTACTATAGAGAGCTGTTATATGATGTGAAAGCCTTTTATATTTATTTACAGTTTTTTTTTAATACATACATATTAGACAATAAAACATCACTAATCTATGCTTCCGTAAGTGGCAAACTTGCACAAATAGAGGTCTTTAAAGTTTGCTATCCACTGAACCACTTAAGTGCAAGATTTTCCTGGTACTGCCGGAGGTGGGGGCCAGCCCAAGTGGTAATACATTCCTTGCAGGCAGATAAAAGATCTTCCACATCATCCTGTAGCCCCTTCCAGGACTGCTTACGTTAAAAACTGTTGCTGTTACTCTTATCTCTTCCCCCATCTTGCTTATTCTGCATTTTTGAAGGCTGTTGGAGGAAGGAAAGACCAAGTTATCACTGTTGCCACATGTGGTCTGGAGGTTTCATTAGACTGAAGAGGGTCCTAGTGGACTAAAGTGTCATGTTCTTGAACTGCTGTATCTTTGATTTCAGTCCTTTGTGGTGGTGGGAAATGACTAGTGATGGCTACTACTACTGCTCTCTATCCAGGTAAAAAGGAGAGCCCTACGCTTTCCCACCACCTAATCCTTTTAGGAAGGAAAAGAGGGAGAAAAGTAAGTTTTCTTCTCTCTACAGAGGAGGGCAGAGGCTGCACCCCTCTCTGTCTGACTGCAGTTACAGAGAGCCTAGATGCTGCGTCTCAAATTCCAAACCTCTACTTGAATCTGCCAAGACCCTCTTTACTCTTGGGACAGCCTCAACTGCTGCAGAAGGAAGGATACCTTTCTCCCCCCGCGCGCACACACACACACCATTAAAGGGTCACATCAGCAATAACAGTAGCCTTGCTTCAGTCTTTTGTTAAGGTGGGAGTCAGGCAAATATGCTTCTCCATTTGCCCACAGGTATATGATTTCACCTGTTATAGCTCCCACAGACCTCTATTTAAACCGCAATGTCTCCCTCTCACATTCCAACACTATTGCAGACTAATGAAAACTTAATATTCATGGGCTAACTGTGTAATTCTGGAAAAAAAATTAAATAACCTGAATTAGCAAACAGTGTAGTCAGATAGCAAACATATCTTATTTCAAACAACTTTGGTATTCCTTGAGTGCCTGCAAGTTAAATAGGGAATATTTTGAACAAATGTCTGCTGCACATTAATTGATCACAAAGAATTGTAACTCGCATTAAAAGCTTTGAAACATTTAAATTCAAAGTTTATGATGATTCTGTGAGAAAATAAAATGGAGACTAAACTTATTTCTTTGAGTGGGAAGCACTCTTTGACTGTGTCTGAGGAAGAGAAAGGTAAAGATTACTGATTAAACTAGACGACTTTATCAAGATATAATTGAACATCTTAATATTTGGACTCTTGAACTGAGAAAACAGATTTTCTACAAATCTCCTTAAAAAGTATCTTAAAGTGAGTTTGGCTGGAGACAAAAAGGTGACAGGATTTTGGTGGCAGAATAGGCTGTTTCTGAAGCAGATTTTAGTTTTATGTGTTTGTTTTTCCCATAGTAGCTGAAATGATTACAGAAATTGTTTAGAGCTGTTTATGGTATTAGACCATTATATAGATCTGAATAAAATAAAATGTGTTACAAATTTATTGTTTCCACTAGAGAGAAGGAGGCCCTTGTAGCAAACTTTTGGCCCTTGGATTTTTAAAGCAGTTTGACAACAAGCTTAATAACTATTTGTTTTTCTTTGTGTTTTTACAGCTGAATTGAATGTCATTGCTCCAATAATCTCCAACTTCTTCTTGGCTTCATATGCCTTAATTAATTTCTCTGTATTCCATGCCTCACTTGCAAAATCTCCAGGTAGGAACTTCATATTTGGGGGTTTAACACATTTTAAAGCTACCCTAGAAACAAAGTATTTCTGCACAGAAGTTATTGATTTACTAATTGAAGAATTTATTAAAACAATCTTAGAAAAATTACTAGACTAGCCGAATCAAACCCCTACCTAAGGCTGACACTAAAGCAGCCTCTTTGGTAACTGTAGGAGACTTGTGGTTGTATCTGTCACAACTTGGGAACCTGAGTAAGATATCTTTTCCTCCTAATATGCCTTCCAGCAACTAATTCTAAACCACGTGTGTGGGTGCAGTATGTAAAATATGACTAGAGCTTTGATTTTTGTTTCTCCGTTTGTTTTGAAAGCTCTGCAGTATTTAAGGACTAAGGCCAGGATTTTCAAAAAATGGGTGCTTTAAGTTAGGAGCATAAGGGCTTCTTTACGTGGAGGATTTAGTCCACACTAACATTAGTGAGTACACACTCGAATGACCCATGTCCACATGATGCAAAGGTTTACGGCATACTAATTGGCCACTTAATATGTATTCTATAATCCACATTGAAAATGTGTTAAGTTCACTGCATATTGAGTTAGTGTGACTAATGTTCACGTGCACACATCACTCATTCTCATTAGCTTGGCAGATACCTGCTGCTATCCCATGCTGCTTTGCATGATGCCAGGACTGACCATCTGTCTGTGTGTTCTCTATTGCTCATGTAGAACAGATATCCCCTTCCTGTTCAAATACTGGCACAAGGCCAAGACTTGTCCATTTGCTTCTGGCGTTGTATACCTCAGAATTCCAGCAGTACTGTTGTTGCTGTCATCGCACAAAGTCCCAGCCACGTAGACACTGATACATATTGAATCAAAACAATTGACGGCTCTGTGTACACAGTCAGTTCTGAATACCCATCATCTCTCATTGACCTCTGAGAGTGCCCAGCTAATGAGGTGTGTATGCCTCATCCTAGCCTGAACTACAAAGGAGTAAAACTTCACTAGGTAAAGAGACTAGGACTCAGTCTCTAAGGGAACTGCCTTAAGGGTCACATCTGCTTGTTATGGGGGGCGGGGGGGAGGGAGATGGGAGAGAGAGAGAGTCTGAAATGCTGGCTCATTAAGCAGGTGATGAATGGAGCCAAGAGCTATGCCTTGTGAACAAGGAAGCCATAAGAAAACTAAAGCCCTCAATGAGAGAGGAAGGTGCTCCTAGGAGGGAGTGATACTTTCTCCTAACAGAATATTGGACCAGGACTCGCTGTCCTTTTTATTTCCCTCCCATTGACACTGGGTGTCAGTGGGATTGTGTGATGACGCTGGTGGGAAGGGAGTGTTATTGTTCAGTTTTTACTTTAGCAATCCTGATGAAAAGAGGAGCTGTTTATAGAGACTACTACTTGCCCCTCAGGAAAAGAATTCCTTATGGTGTTGTTTGTTTCCTTTGCCCCAGGGCTTAAAAGTTGATGACCCGAATTGCAAGAAATGGGGCAGCAAAGTTATTATGCTTCAGTTTTTATTTTATCTGTAACAAAAGTATTGTTATGCCTATAAAAGAATTGCATTCAACATAAATAGGAATTTCTTTTTCAGTTTTTAGCCTACTGAGTTTAGGTTAAAAGAACAGGAGTACTTGTGGCACCTTAGAGACTAACAAATTTATTAGAGCATAAGCTTTTGTGGGCTACAGCCCACTTCTTCGGATGCATAGAATGGAACATATATTGAGGAGATATATATACACACATACAGAGAGCATGAACAGGTGGGAGTTGTCTTGCCAACTTCGAGAGGCCAATTAAGTAAGAGAAAAAAACTTTTGAAGTGATAATCAAGATAGCCCAGTACAGACAGTTTGATAAGAAGTGTGAGAATACTTACAAGGGGAGATAGATTCAATGTTTGTAATGCCTCAGCCATTCCCAGTCCTTATTCAAGCCTAAGTTGATTGTATCTAGTTTGCATATCAATTCCAGCTCAGCAGTCTCTTGTTGGAGTCTGTTTTTGAAGCTGTTTTGAAGTTTAGGTTGGAGCCCTTTTTAAAAAAAAGTCATCTTCACTCTGGGGCCAAACTTATAAAGGTGCATTAAGTTGCCTTCGATTTGTGTTTACGCAACCTTGCGCACATATTTATTTTATTCTATTGCTTATACACGCAAGCAATAAAATTAATATGTTGAAAGCCCACATAGATATGTAAATCCTATTTCTATTTACAATTAAGCCTGCTCAATTGTATATGTAAATAAGCAGGCATATTTTGAATTTTCTGTATGTTGAGCTGTATGGGTATATTCACTTCTGGAAGCATATGTGTAGATCACAAATCATGATGCAGTATTTGCAGCTTAGCCATATTAAGACTAATATTCTTGTCAGAATTTGATGTTTGTTTTCATAATTCATATGGATAAAATCAGTGTTTTAAGCAATTTTTCATATTTAATTTTTCAATTGTGCAAAATCGTGAGCATTTTTCGATTTTTATCAATTCAGATTTCAGTTGCAGGAAACTCGGGGTAGGGTCAGACAATCAATTAATGACAGTAGACACAGATTCAAAAAGGTAAAGCTTTGTAACCATTAAAACAAAAATGGTCAACATCATGTCGAAATACACAGGAAGTGAATATCCTTAAATCAAACTCTAAATTCTGAAGCAGTGTTTTTTAATCTGTACATTTTGATTATCAGTGGAAATATTTTTGTCGGTTTGTGTGTGTACAGTGATGTTTACTGACAGTTACCGATATAAAATCTAATGCTTCCAAGCCTAAATACACTGTTAGTCACCGCTGTCTTTATCAGAACAGATGATCCTTATACCTCTTTCTGAACAGCCCTTCAGCAACTCATGGCGTCAAACTCTGGCAACCTCAGTACTTCTCTTTGACAGTTACACTTTCTTCCTGAATGTGTCCGGCAATACTCTACACCTGATATTTGTCCTTTTTCTTTGAATGCTCAGGAGTTGCTCTTATCCAAATAAACAAAAACATTAAAAGTAGTTAGCTAGTAGTACTAGTTAGCTTAACTGGAGTGATAATGCAGAACTAAAAGGATAGCACCCACTAACATATCATGAAGTCATTTGCATTGTGATTCATGCTGTACCATCTTCTAAAGGTATACTGCAAAGAAAAAATCAAATCTGAGTAATGTATAGACCTCTATGCCAAATACTCCCACTCACCAGGCTGCTGGGAATATCTAGCACAGAAATAATGTCAAACTCTGCTTTTTAAAAAGTGACCTATACTTCTTGCCATATAAACATTTCTGCTCCTGTCCTTAATAACATAGATGCAGTTTTCTTTGAAATATTGCAAGAAGTTGTTGGATGAGCTTGAAGGATAAATATGTGCCAGAATTTTTAATATATTTCTCTCTCTCTCTCTCTCTCTCTCTCTCTCAAATTCTTTAACTTTTCCTATTTGTGCTTTGATTAGGTTGGCGTCCTGCTTTTAAGTACTATAATATGTGGGTTTCTCTTATTGGAGCGTTTCTCTGCTGCATAGTGATGTTCATCATTAATTGGTGGGCAGCATTGCTAACATGTGTCATAGTCCTTGGACTCTTTATTTATGTCACTTACAAGAAACCAGGTAGGTATGTGTTTTTCAATTTAAAAAAAAAATAATAATCTGGGCAAATTTGAGAAAATCTGATTACTTAATTTTGTTAAATGTTGTGTTTTTGTATTTTAAATTTACAGTTTTATTTGCATGGTTAGTTACAGAAAACTCTATTTTCAAAATAAGAGAAAAGCATCTCACATACATTAACTATATACATTCAAAAGGTAATGTACTCAATCTGTAAAAGAGAAATTGAGAGGAAGTAGTGTGTGCATTGCAGGTGCATTTGGGAGGAGTTATGAGTAAGGCTACATTTTAGCCATGGGCATTTTTAGTAAAAGTCATGGATAGGCGTGACCTTTACTATATACCCCTAACTAAAACTTGGGCCGGGAGTACTCTGGGGGGATGGGCCAGGACCCCCGCTGGCTCGGGGTGGGGGCAGGGTGGGGCTCGCAGGGTAACTGCTCAGCTTTGCGCGCTGCTCCCACCACAAGCGCTGGCTCCGCAGCTCCCATTGGCCAGGAACCGCAGCCAATGGGAGCTTTGGGGGCGGCACCGGTGGGCATAGGCAGTGCGTGGAGTCCTCTGGCCCCTCCAGCTAGGAGATATAGGGACATGCTGGTGGGAGTCCTGCACCCCAACTCTCCTCCCACACACATCCCCATCCACACTCAGGGGCTGGGCAGCCCCTGAGCCAGCACCGGCTGCTGCAGAAGTCACAAAAAGTCACGGAATCCGTGACCTCCGTGACAGACACGCAGCCTTAGTTATGAGCAATATTTGGCCCAAGGGACCATGTAGGCTTGTTTCTGCAGAGAGGTAATGGAAATGTAATGTGCCTTTTTGAGAGAGGATCCTCTACTGTTGTTCCAACCTGGAATGGTACAGGATTAGGGATGGTGTCTTGGTAAACCATACCTATAGCTATGGATGACCAGACACCTCACAGTAAGATAGCAAAAATATTTTAAGCCAAGAAGGGTTTAAGCTGTTTTTGCAACAAGAATGAGATGGAACAGAGCTGGGCTAAAGGGTTTTGTTAAAATTAGAAATAAGGAAATCCTGAAGTATTGGGCTTGAAGGTAAGTGAAGTTCTTGAATGATAAAAGTTCAGTTTCCCCATTCAAAACAGCTTTTATGAACACTAAGTATGGGAACAAGTATGAGAAATAATTTTGTCTCACTTCGAAAATCAAAAGTGTATTGGAAGTGTTGAGCTATGTAAAATGAAGAGCTCAGAATAAGATACAGAAAGTACAAAGAATTTAATGCAAGCTTAAAAGAAAAATCTGCCAATTAGCATATTGATCTAAACAATTAGCACATAAGTAAAAAGCATTTGCTTGATTTGGCAGAACCAGGCTCCAGACTGAGCTATCACGTTTCCTCTTAAAGGGATCACGTAGAGAAAATAGAAACTATGAATGGTAATACCAAAAAGTGTAAAGTATTGTGTTTAAGTTGAAAATCTAAGCAGTAAAAGCATATGCACCCAATACAGTTGTTCTATTGTGTTTGTCCTATTATTATTTGTGAGACCTGGAAAGAGTTGTGGAAGTCTACTCAAAAAACTTGCATCACTTTTTAAAAGTTTTGTTGGTTTGGCTTTTCTGGTCAGAAGACCGTTTTAGCTACAAGCCAGTAACTTGGCTTAAAGTTAGCTGCTGATCTTCACTGACTGTCATCTGAAGAAAAATAATATATTGCTCTGTTGCTAAATGTGAAATAGACTGGCATGCAAGCTGAAGTACACACTAATCAAACCCTTTTCTGGAAACGGAATTATTTATTTCCTTATGGGCTTTACTGTTGTGCTCATCGCTAGAGTATCCGAGTGCTTCAGACACTAATTTTAGAGGCTTGAGTATCCTCAGTGAGAATGTGATCTTTGAGATTTTAGCTGCTAAAATCTTTTTTAAAAAAAGTCTCTACTAAGCATGTACAAACTGTAAAATTTTCCCCCAAAGGCTTATAACGTGGTCAGATTTTGAGCAGATTTTCGTGAGGACAGCAAAAAGCATGTTCCTGACAAAAAAGCCACCTCCTGCCAAATTCCAAGCCCCTGCTCCAAAGCATGTGGACACTAGAACTTTTCATAGAAAAGATAGGCAGAATTTTTTAACATGTGGAAAACATATTTTTCCGTAGTCTCATTCTGAAGCTAAACTATTTCGACTATAATTTTCCAAAAAAATTGGCCTGAGACATACTTCTGGCATGTAAAATTTCAGCCCAAATGGTTAAAGTTTGGCAAAGTTATAAGCAACTGAAAAGAGGATCTTATAATTAGGGCCCTAGCAAATCCACGGTCCATTTGGTCAATTTCACGGTCATAAGATATTAAAAATCGTAAATTTCATGATTTCAGATATTTAAACCTGAAATTTCAGGGAGTTGTAACTGTAGGGGTCCTGACCCAAAAAGGGGTTGTGGGGAGGTTGCAAGGTTATTGTAGGAGGGTTGCGGTATTGCCACCCTTACTTCTGCGCTGTTGCTGGTGGCAGACCTGCCTTCAGAGTTTGGCGGCCAGAAAATGGCAGCTGCTGGCTAGTAGCCCAGCTCTGAAGGCAGAGCCGCCGCCAGCAGCAACGCAGAAGTAAGGGTGGCATGGTATAGCATTGCCACCCGTGTTTCTGAGCTGCTGCTGGCAGGACGCTGCCTTCAGAGCTGGGCGCCTGGTCAGCAGCTGCCACTCTCTGGCCACCCAACTCAGAAGGCAGCGCAGAAGTTAGGGTGTCAATACTGTGATCCCCCTACAATAACTTTCTGACCTCCCCCAAGAGCCCCTTTTGGGTCAGGACCCCCAGTTTGAGAAACACTGGTCTCCCCAATGAAATCTGTATAGTATAGGGTAAAAGTACATAAAAGACCAGATTTCATGGAGGAGACAAGATTTCACAGTCCATGACGTGTTTTTCATGGCCATGAATTTGGTAGGACCTTACTTATAATGAGGCGTGTCAGGCATCATAGGGGCCGACTCCGTAGGTGCTCTGGGGCTGGAGCACCCATGGGGAAAAATTGGTGGGGATTTGGGGAAGGGGTCCAATAGAGGCAGGAAGGGGGCAGAACTGGGGCAGGGACTTTTGGGAAGGGGTCAGAATGGGGGCGGGGCAGGGGGGTGCGAGCACCCACCGGGGCCAGGGAAAGTTGGCGCCTGTGTCAGGCAACCTTAAGAGGTGGGATGACTTGCCCTGCCTATAATTTAAACTTGAGAAAATTTCCTGTAATTGAAATTCTCTAAATGTAATAGGCCTTACTTGCTTGTGAGAATTGAAATTCTACTTGGTTATTATTTTAATTATAAAAATTGGACTGCTTGCATGAGAACATGGGAGACCAGACTCCTATAGCTATTTAATTTTAGTAAACGCATTATACTGTAGGCATTCAATTTCTCTTATACAGTGATAGTCTAAAAGGATAGTTCCTTGACCCAGTTTTTTCCATCATGATTTAGTTTGCCTGTTGATTTAAAACTAATGCTTACCTTGCTAAATTTTCCTTTGCTGTAGAGTAGCATAGCTACAAAACCTATTTGTACAAAGATTTCATAGCTTTTGTCAAACACCGTAGAATTCTTTGAAATAGATCAGTTTAAGTAACTTCTAAATTTGACTGTATAATATGAAACATCTAGTTATCTAGAAAACTTGATTTGATTACAGAATTATTATCCTCTTTACAGTAGAGTTTAACTGGTTTTTCCCCTAACTTAAACACAAGTTGGGTTTACTTTAGCCTACTTTCAGTGGGAATATACTCTGATTTTAATTTGAATTTACCTAATTTTCAGTTGATGTTGGAGCTAAACAATTAGACACTGAATTTCTAGTTTGAGAAAATGGTTATATTAGTCAAAACAACTTGTGGCATAATAATTTTGTTTAAACAAATCTTCCCACAGATGTGAACTGGGGATCCTCTACACAAGCCTTGACTTACCTAAGTGCATTGCAGCATACTGTTCGTCTTGCAGGCGTGGAAGACCATGTAAAAAACTTCAGGTAACAGATATGCTCATGCTGGAGGCATAGTGTAGGGGTTAGAAAAATCTCTTTTCACTAAACTGTGCACTCAGCAAAGCAGGGTTTTGATGCTTCCAATATCCACCACTCTTTATATGAAACTGTCTGGCTTTAAATCTCTTAAGTCTATGGATATTCTCACATATGCTTGGATCTTGGAACAGGAACACCCATCACAAGGCTGTATTTCAGTTTCCCTTTACCCCTGCCTCTGGCAGCATGTCCATTCTTGACAGAGACTGCAACGGCAACACAATCTTGGAGGATTTGCAGCCAGGCAATGCAGAATTCTTGCTAATTCCTTGGAAATCGGCCCATATGTGAAGGGAGCATATCATGAGAAAATACTCTGTGATTTCATGGTGGTTAGATTAGGAGATATTTATCTTCACAATTCTAAGTCAGTTGCAAATTACTTGAAAGTTGTTTTTATCAATACAAAGGAAATAAGTGAATTCTAATTTTTCTTCTCTTAAATGTAAAACTCTAGGCCTCAATGCCTTGTTATGACAGGTGCTCCAAACTCACGTCCTGCTTTGGTTCATCTTGTCCATGCTTTCACAAAAAATGTGGGTTTGATGATCTGTGGTCATATACACATGGTAAGTGTTTTTTCAGCATTTAAAAAAAAAAAAAAGCTAACTTGGCTTCTTTCCATAACTGCTTTATTATTATCAAATGTAAAGTGTCAAATTTCCCACTTCTCTGGAAGCTGAGATTTATTGATAACCTATCATGGGATTTATCTTTCATAATAGCACAAAGTATATTGTAATTTTGTGCTAGCCTTAGACATGCTAGCATAGCAGATAACTTCAAAATGTTAATATGTACATCACTGTTAGATTTTTTTCCTCCCCTGGAATAATTTTGTAACTTTATAAATTGAACAGTTTTGGACACAAGATGGTCTAACAATATGTGTTTTGGATTTTTTTAAATGAGCATTATGTACATCAATCCAATCAAAATTTAACATCTGCAGGAAGGGAGGCCCCTGCTCTGAAACATTTAGTACTCCATCAAAGTGACCCTCTTCTCTTCCAGGCTGTAGCAAGTCTGGAGGTAGAAGGAGAGGTTTTTTTTTTTATACTTTGGGATATGAGAGAATCCTGTGATGGAGGATTTTATCCATGTTGTACACATTAAGAACTTAGTTTTTATATCTGGGAAGTTGTAAAGGTAGAAAATGTCAAAATGTTTAATGGTGAATGTGGATTACAATCTCTGAGTTTCTCTGCCCTGTCCATGTCTCCTCCAATTTCCTGCACCTCCTCCATGCCTTGCTAGTCATTTTGACTACAAGTTCTCTGTTCCAAGTGTGTCTAGCAAAGCTCTTAGTCCAGGGCCTTTCTCAACTAATAGCCTGAGAGTTTTTAATTCTTCTTTGCTTTGACCCTGTGGTATGAGTTGCTTGGGCAAGCACTTACTCTGCTGCCCTTCACAGCCCCTCTTGCAGAATTCCATTGGCTGCCTTCATGAGGCTTTTCCCTCCCTACCTTACTGTGTGGGAATGCAAGAAGTTGTTTTTTTTTTTATAGAAAATTGTAATTTCTCCTGTAATCTACTACCTCATTAAAAAACAGTAGTAAAAGGCACTTTTCAGAAAGGACAACAAAATAAATGTGAGGGTTTTTTAGGCCAAGCCATTTTGAAGATACAAAATTTTTCACAAGTGAATTTCAGGTAAATTTTTTTACCACAATGATAAAATTGCTTTCTGATTTTTAAAATTTTTTTAATCCAAGCTTCTCAGAAAACTCTATTCAGTTGAGATGCAGCGTGAAAGGTTCAAATAGGTTTCTTTTGGCAAAATTAAGAGGATGTTTGAAAATCAGGCTCCTAATGGCAAGCAAACTACACCGTTAAGCATAGGGTGGCGTCTACTGCTACATGATCCGTTCCACAGTGATTGATATACCAATGGAGATGGTGTTGTGTTTTTGATAAATCAAGTATATCTGGACCAACTTCACTTCAGATCTTACCTTACGGACAAAGAAGGTGCTAGATCTTGATTTGCTTAAAGATAAACAGTGTTCCAATTGATGTATAAAACACATAATCTGATACTTGTTAATCCTGGGGGATACAGCATGCTTGGCTAAATAAGTTTGATATTTGCTTTCAATGTTGTCCAGTTTTCTTTTACTTGTTTAGTATAACATGAAAACTTAAGGCAGAAGCGCGGTTGGGGATAGCTGTGTGGGCAGCTGTGGGGAACCTGCGTGGAGTCGCGGACCCTCCACCTGCCCTCAGCTGGGTAGGAATCCTGGAGGACGGTGTCACGGCCGGAGGCTGCTCTCAGCCCCCTTCCCCTCCCCCACTGCACCATGGGCAGGTAGAGGGTCTGCCGCAGGTCCCTGGGTGGGCTCCACACTGGCCTGGCTGCAGGGAGGGGGGAAATCTCCCCCCCCCCCACCATAGCTGGATCCTCTTGACTGAGAACACTTGGTCCCTTGCTCTCACACATTCATCCTAAACTTTGTGATCTCCATTGTCTCAGAGACATGCAGCTGTTGATGTGGTACAGAGATCAAAGTTTGGTCTTTAATGTAGCTTTAACACTTTTTTCAGTCATGCATAGAGGAACTAGTTGGGATTGGTTTTGTGAGGTGCTGTACACAAACCAGTCACATTCCTAATCCCATAGAAGTTATCCCCTAATCAGTTTTGATAGTAGTTAAAATCACTTATGATTTTGTTTTGACTGTATATTCAGATCTAGTTCTTTAATACTGAAATTTTCAAAGAAGCCAAAGGGACTTAAGCACCCAAATCCTATTGAAATTTAATAGGAGCTGGGCACCTAACTCTCTTGAGTTTCCGTAAAAATACCAGTGTAAATTACCAAGTTTAGACTATTTTCTTCAGATCTTTATTTTTAAATTTTGTTTTGTATTTGAAGCTTTTCTACAAAGCTAAAGATACCCACAATTTGGGTTGGTGCTCCTTTCAGATCACTGGAGTCAAAATCTTTAAGCTCAAAGTTCTGCTACAGTGCTGTTTTTTAAACAGAACACTTTATTATTCTGATAAGGGCAGTGATTTTAAAAACTGGAGAATTAAGAGGGTCTGTTAGCAGGATGGAAGTTCAGTGGGTTTTGAAGGGGTTATGGTAATTGAGTCAAATTAACTCAACTACAAAAGACTGGCAAAGGGTCCAGCTAGTTGTAGATGTTAAGGGAGGATTCATAGGTTGGAAGGAATATGTGTTAAATTGTAGGTACACCTCTAACCCGATGTAACGCGACCCGATATAACATGAATTCAGATATAATGCAGTAAAGCAGTGCTCCGGGGGGGGGGCAGGACTGCGCACTCCGGTGGATCAAAGCATGTTCGATATAACGCGGTTTCACCTATAACGTGGTAAGAATTTTTTTTTGGCTCCCGAAGACTGCGTTATATCGAGGTAGAGGTGTAATAGTAAGAGTGGTTGATCCTCTCACCTTGCTGTTGTAATCTGAGGTGCTCCAGGATTGACTACCCTGATTCTGTTGTGAACTATTTCATGTATATTGAATCTGGCAGGAAACAGCTGCATGTCACAGGACCCCATCAGAAGTGGCTGAGATCTGGGTTTATTTAAGGTAGTGGTTGCCATAGGGGAGAAGATTAGCAGCTTTATATGGAAAATAAAGCAGATCACCAATTTCAGTTAAACTTGCTGGGACACAAGCAGCCACACAAAACCTGATGTGTACTTAGCCTATAGCTATGCCCATATCTATATTTTTTTTTTGCTACAAAAAAACAAAACAAAAATACCCATGTTTTTATGGAAGAGTTCAAGCCTGCTGGTGAAGCAATTGGAGCTTGAGAATTCTTGTTCCAGTAAAGAACAGGAAGCACGTACACCTCTACCCCGATATAACGCTGTCCTCGGGAGCCAAAAAATCTTACCGCGTTATAGGTGAAACCGCGTTATATCGAACTTGCTTTGATCCGCCGGAGTGCACAGCCCCGCCCCCCCGGAGCACTGCTTTACCGCGTTATATCCGAATTCGGGTATCAGGTTGCATTATATCGGGGTAGAGGCGTATCTAAGAAAGGGAGACCTATTGTTGCCCTCTGAGTCAATTTTACTTTGTGTTGATAGGTCTCTTGTTTTGAAGTGACAAAAGTATCTTTTGAACTTGAAGTGTATTAGATTTTATTTTGGGTTAATTATCAACGCACTCATGCAACAGTACAAAGGAAATCTATTTTTCAGGAAATAACCTGTAAGTGATTATTCTAAAATGCACTTTGGACTAATAGTAGTACATTTTTTAAAGGGCCCGCGCAGACAAGCCATGAAAGAATTGTCAACCGACTTGGCCAAATATCAGCGGTGGCTTATTAAAAACAAAATGAAGGCCTTTTATGCACCAGTACATGCGGAGGATTTGAGAGATGGGGGACAGTACTTGATGCAGGTACACTTCTCTTGCAATTTTGTTTGAGCTAATGGGTGATTGGCATCAGAAAAGTACAAACATTTTTGCATTTTATATTTTACACTTTCAGGCATGCCATGCATATTGAAATGAATTGTAATTATGCAATATTTTCACTCTGCTGCTAAAAAGCTTTTATTAAAAAATGTGTTTAGTGCAAGTAAGAACATTTTCTTATTTTACCTGCAGTTAATATAATAGTTTTTAGTATTTTAAAAATGCTTGATTGGCTTTGTTCTTAGGCTGCTGGTCTGGGTCGAATGAGACCAAACACTCTTGTTGTTGGATTTAAGAAAGATTGGAAACAAGCTGACATGAGGGATGTGGAAACCTATATCAATTTATTTCAGTGAGTACAAAATGCAGAACTTAGAACGAACTGTTTTTACCAAATACAGTAAACAAGAATATATAACCTGAAGAACTACTTGTACCTCTAGAAGAGTGTAATCAGTTTTTAGATGAATACTTTGAAATAGAGATGAACTGTTTCCAAGTATTCCCAAACATATATAATTTTCAAATAATTAATATTGAAATCTCCTCAGTAAATGTACAAAAATTTGTATATCTAGTGCTGTTTTTCAGTGTGGATAGGTATTATTGATGGTCAACTATTACTTTTGTCAACCCCAGGAGCTTTCCCCGATCTGAGGCCTCTGGTGGCTTTAATTTCAGCAGGTGTTGTTGATCCCTCTGCTATTTCTAACTTAGTGTTAGCATTCCTCTTGAACCTGTGCGTGATCATTGGTTGTGAACAGTTTAATATACAATGGAAATCTTCTTTCCAGCCTTTACCTTTTTTGTCATGCATTTTCAGCATCTGTCCCTGGAGAGACCTCTGACTGTCTGTTTTTTCCTGGGAAGTCTTTCACTATTGTGTAGAGCTGCTTGTACTCTCCCTTCTGTGCTGCTGCCTCTGCAGCCTGCTCCTGAACCCAGGCATTGTTATTTTGCCTGCATCTCTTTTTATTTCTTTGTAGTTTTTTCTGTATCTTACATCAGCCTCAAAGACTTCTACCTGTCTTGCACTGTTATGTTTTTGCCTTCAAAGCTTTCTTTTAGTCAGTCACTGCCCATGTTCCAGATATAATCCATACATCTTTTTTCCGCCTTCTTTTGGTGGCCCATTATTTCCCCTGCCATCTTCTAATTTGACCATGTGTCTTCCAGACTTTCATCAGTCTGATCCTGTAAAACACTGGAACAGTTGCTAGGTGGAATCTGATCTACATTTCTTTGCCTTTGAACTGCTCTGGGTCTGTGATGCTCTTTTTACCATCTTCATGATCTTTTTTGAGTTTAGGTTGCAACATGTCCACTTAATAATAATGATCTCAGCTAACATCTGTTCCTCTGCTAACTCTGACATCCCTCAGAGAAGATGCCCATCTCTTAAATATACATATGGTCTGTCTTGTTGACACTCGCATTGTCTGGTGATTTCCATGTGAGCTTGTGAATCCACTTGTGCTGGAAGAATTTGCCTTCTATTTAGGGTGTTTGTGCAACAGAGATTCAAGAAGTGTTTGCCATTATTGGTTGGATGTCTTCCGATGCTGTGACACTTCATATACTAAGTATTAATGTCAAATAAAAACAAAATGTCCAATATGGGTAGGTTCCTCTGTTATTGGAACTTTGATTTGGACTCTCCTGACTTGTGTTCAGACTTGCAGCCTAACTTTTCATTAACAAAGTTTGTCCTTTTCATTTCCTTGCTTTTTTAAGGAGAGAATTTTTCCTGTAAGTTACACATAATGGAAACCAGAGTTAGCTAGAACTTGTCTTGAAGCCTGACTTCTTTATTATAAATGCTATAATTTGTAAAAATAGTTACCATTAAATTCCATACACACTGCATTCATTAATTGATACTGTGTATATTTTTGAAACTTCTTTCAGTGCCTATAGTTTTCAGAGGCCTCTCTGGAATTTTTAGTTGTCAAGTTAGGGGATCTCTTATAAAATATTTTGGGACTTCTGGTGAAAAGAATTTTCCTGTACTACTCAAAAGGATTAAATTTCCCACACACTCTTTCACCTTTCCCATGGAGCTTAGAATGGCTTGTTTGTATTTCATTTGATCACTGTTTGCAATACAGAAAGGAAGTGAAATTGAGACAGTTGCTGTCTATTACACTTCAGCATATGGTATTCAGTCTTTTGAAGTGGCTTAATAGTTTGGGACTTGAAATCTGTAAAGTACAATTTATGTACATGAAGCTTAATTCCAAGAGAAAAATCTCAATTGGGATTGTTGAGAAATAAAAATAGAACAAGACAAAAATGCAACTTTTTTACCCTTTTACAGTGATGCCTTTGACATTCAGTATGGTGTAGTTGTCATCCGCCTAAAGGAAGGTTTGGATATTTCTCACCTTCAGGGACAAGGTATGCTTTATTTTGCCTCCTAGAAAAGAGAAAATAGAACAGCCAAATTTTACACAGTTTTCTGGACATTAGTTCAATGAATAGTTAAGTATTCTATAAACTATTTGTTACGTCTACAAGTGAAGTATAGAGATTTAGTGTTTATAATTATTTCTAATATTTTGTCAACTTAAAAATACTTCTGTGAACCTTGTACAAAAGAAAACTAGGTGGAGTTAGGTATGACTTCTGTTACTGATGGGTTGCTTTTAATGATAAATGTTCTATATTTTGTATTGTAACTTTTTAGAAATCGCACTGCATACATTATTTTCTTCTCAGTTTGTAACCACCTACATACTTAAATTTCCCCAAGGATTTAATTTTTTACTAATACATGCTCAAACTCAAATGAGGCCAGAAAATCAATACTGCATATTAGAAAAGTATCTGCAGTCTAGAAAATTAAACTTGATTTAACAAAAGTTGCATGACCAAAGACATTTTGGATTCTTTCATGGCAATTTTTTTCCGTTCTAGTGATATAAAAAGCCTGGAGATGGTACATCTGCATTGGACAAATAAGGAACAATAAAGATAATACATTTGTAATACAAAAAATTAGTGGTGATTCAAAGGAAGTAGTTTATAGACTTAGTGTTTGTTTTTATTAAACATTATATTAAAAGAACATTATTAAGGTGGCAAAATCAAGCACTTAACTTAGTTTTTAATGACATCATCTAATATTATCCCAGGATTTCAATTTTAATTCAGGCATATATTGACTTTGTAACCTTAATTGTGTTATTTTAAGGTAGTTTTACTGTGTGTAATTTCCTAGGTTTAAACATTAAAAAAAGAAAATTGGGGGAAAAAAAGATATTTTATCATGTGATGTCATACTGATACCAAATGGGTCATCAGCAGAATTGGAACCTTTTAAATCCACCACAAAGACCTCTTCCACTTGAGCTAACTGAGTGACTAATAGCAGAAATAGGTTCATATTCTGTGTGGACCAGTATTAGAGGGGGGGATAAAATATTTTGCCAGAGGGTTTCCCAGATATTTGCTGATAGAAGACTGGTGAGACTCAGGATTCTTGGGTTCCATTCTGAGCTCTGTAGTGGAGTGTTCTCTAGTGACCACAGAGCTTCTGCCCATTCCCCCTGAGTGTGATCCCTTCTGGCCCATCCCCTCCAACCTGCCCTTGTCCTGTCTGTTCCCCACCCCAAGTTTAATAATCCAGTCCTTTACTCCTAAAATAGCCAGTCCAAGTTTTCACCCTCGGAGCTCCCAGTCTACTCCGCAAACACCCAGCTTATTGTCCCCAGTCTCCTTGCCTAGCCAGTCCTACTCCTAGATGAGGACAGATTAAAAGATTGGGATTTTCCAGCTTGGAAAAGAGATGACTGGGTGAGGGGAATATGATAGAGGTCTATAAAATCATGAATGGTATGGAGAAAGTTAATAAGGAAGTATTATTTACCCCTTCACACAACACATGAACCAGGGATCACCTTAATGAAATTAATAGGCAGCAGGTTTAAAACAAACTAAAGGAAGTACTTTACACAATGCAGAGTCAACCTTTGGAACTCATTGCCAAGGGATGTCATGAAGGCCAAAACTATAACTGGGTTAAAAAAAGAATTGGATAAGTTCATGGAGGCTAATTCCATCAATGGGTATTAGCCAAGATGTTCAGGGATGCAACACCAGGGTCTGGGTGTCCTTAGGCCTCTGACTGCCAGATGCTGGGACTGGACAACGGGATGGATGACTTGATTGCCATATTCTGTTCATTTTCTTTGAAGCATCTGTCATTGGCTGCTGTCGGATACTGGGCTAGATGGACTCTTGGTCTGACCCAGTATGGTCATTCTTATGTTCTGAATCTTCACTCTCACCACATGGATTCATCCAATCTCAGTCTTGCCCACGACCTAGTGGGTTCCAGTCTAAAGCAACCTAGAGCTGCAACTGTAGGGAAAATTCTTCTCATCCCTAGGCTGGAGCATGACCAGTGCAGATTAAATCTTCGTGGAATTTAGCTGCCATAATCTAAGAAGTATGCATTGTGCAAACAGATTTTTCAAAACTTGACCAAATTTGGGTGGATTTTCATAGAGGACAGCAAAAACAGATCCCTGACAAAAAGGCCACCCACTGCCAAACTTCAAGGCCACTCTAAAGCAGAGGGGCACTAGAGGTTTTCAAATAAAAGCTTGACAGAATTAACATGGGCAAAACAACCCATTTTTCCCCTAGCCACATTCTTTTGAAGTGGCTGACCCATTTTGGCTAAAACTTTCCCAAAAAATTCAGTTTGAGGTAGACAATTAACATCGAAAACTGTAGCCCAAACAATTAGAGTTTGGTAAAGTTATAAGGAAGGCTGTGGGTTTGTCACAAGAGTCACAGATTCCATGACCTCCATGACTTCTGCAGTGGCCAGTGTGCCTGGCTCAGGGGCAGCTCAGGTAGCCCTTGCGCTAGTCACACTGGCCGCTGCTGGGGCAGTCTCGGGTCACTGCGCCCCCCACACAGCAGCAGCAGAGTTTGGGTGTGTGAGGGGGTTGGAGCATGGGACTGGGCGAGGTGGGCTCTGGGTGGCGCTTACCTGGGGGCTCCCTGGAAGCGGTAACATCCCCCTCGCTCAGCTGCTAAGCGGAGGTGTTGCCAGGCAGGTCTGCGTGCTGCCTCCACCCAGAGTGCCAGGAACCTGGGAGCTGCGGGGACAGTGCCCTGGGCGGAAGCGGCGCGCAGAGCTGCCTGGCCACACCTCTGCCTGCCAGCCCAGCCAATCCCCCCTAGCATTTGCGGGGGTCCTAGGCAGCGTGCTGCCACCCGCGGCCCTCCCAAGCAGCCAGTCTGCCCTCCTCCAGCACCCATGGGTCCCCGGGCAGCCCCCCCCCCTTTTTATTCACTGATATTTTTAGTATAGGTCATGAACAGGTCACAGGCAGTGAATTTTTGTTTACTGCCCGTGACCTGTCTGTGATTTTATTAAAAATACCCGTTACTAAAACGTAGCTTTAGTTATAAGCAACTGAAGACTATGTCCTATAATGGGAAGTGTGAGGCACTCTTAATAATAGGCAGTTCTGCCACCCCTCACTAATATAATACCTCATGGCAGGGATCATATGTTCCTGACAGCTTTACTACTGGTCTCAGACTTAAGGCAGTCTCAACAGGTCAGCGCCATTGCTGACTTAACTGATAACTTCTGGCTGAGAAATCAGTTTTTGACTAGGTTTTTTAAAATTACTGTGCCTTTTTCTATTACAATCAATCAATAGTTAACTACCTCTGTTAGTGTCATATTCTGTTAAAAAAGGCCTTTGCTTGAGCTTGTCTGCTGAAAGGAGGTGTGTTCTTACTCACTAGTTTTTGGACAAGCCACCTTCAGCAAGCAACTTTATGGAAATGTAGTATTGTGACTCTTAATATTTTTGGAAAAATGCTCAGCTTGAGGTAGAAATTGATCATAGATTTTTAGGATCTATTTTATACCAAAGGCCTCAGGTTTCAGTTCCCTTCTCATAACAATTTGACATAACGTAAATATGAGGATTCAAACCCCTTATTTTCTCCAGGTCCATAGAGGTGAATTAGCTCTGTCTCCACAGAGTGACGTAGTTCAACGCCTATAGAATTTGAAAAGGTATAATCAGGGACTAAACTAAAATAATTCCTTACTTTTAGAGGTAGAATTTCTATGTATGTAGCATGTTGCTGCTGTTCATTAAGTTGTACAAAACAGTTGATTTTCTCCAGAGTGCTATAACTTATAATCTATTACATCATTAATTATCCATAAAACATAATTTTTGCAAGCTATAAGTATGTTTAATGGTGCAATCAGAAATTATATCAATATTAATCATTTATCGCTTCACAGAAGAATTACTGTCCTCTCAAGAGAAATCTCCAAGTTCAAAGGATGCTATAGTAAATGTGGACTATAGCAAAAAGACTGAGACAGATACATCCAAGGCTTTTTCTCCACCATCCAGTGAAAAAACTCCTGGTCTGCATAAAGGTAACTTTCTAGTGAGCTGTGAGATTGGACCATTCTTTTTACACAGTTGAATTACAATAGTTTTTTTTTTTCTCTTGGAGTTCCCGGGCATTTATGCTGTCTGCGTATTACTTGAGTAGTCACTTTGAAAGTGTAAGCAAAATTTTTAAAACCTTGATGCATAAAGTAAGGCTCAAAGATCTTAGGCACCTAAATAAAAAGCTTAGGTTATTTTTTGTAGAGGTAATGATAACTGTAGGCACTCAGCACTTGTTGAAAATTTGGCCAAATCTTTATACTCAAGCTTAACTTTAAGGCCACCAAGGTTAAGAAACGTTGGCCTTAAACTAGAACATTTAATTAAATGCACATTAAGAGAACATTTAAAAAATGATTCAAGACACCTTACATTTATATATGGAGGAAATGTTTTTCTTGTCTTTTTTTGAAGACAAACGCTATGGCTATGTGAAGTATTAACACATTTTAAAGAGCTAATCCTTATTGCAGGATATGTTGGACCTCATCCATGTTGTGATTATTTTCTCATGGTGTACTGCTTCATTTTATGTCTCATTTTCTGAATGTGTACACTACTTTTATCTTCATTAACACCACAAAGGATATTAACCTTTATTTTGTTTTTTTTTTTTTAAACATCTTCCAGAGGAGGAAGAAGATGGCAAGACTCCAACACAACCACTGTTGAAAAAAGGCAGGCATTTCCATCTTTTTGTTACAATCCATTTTTTCATACTGCTACCTTCAATTTTCTTTTTTTCTCACTTCTTTATGTATAGAGTATCAACCGTGAGGTGGTATCCTGGATTAGGAAATTCAGGGGTCAAACTGTGGTTGTAGAAAAAGGTGGTGGTACTCTAAGTCCTCCAACAAAATAAGCTTTCTTCACATGAGTTGGCAGAAACAGTGCACATACTACATGTGTATATGTTCAAAATATGATTGATTGCTTATGAGGTTTCCTGAACTTGGTTCTGCCTCAATGGGGTTTGAATGTGTCCATGAAGTCTGCTGGGTTCCTTGGTGGGGCTCACATGCCTCTCTGGGCTCCATTATTTGGGGTGGAGGGGAGGAATAAGTAGTTCTTTTCTGAAATGGTGCTCAGTCCTGGAGCCAAACTTCTAATTCATTCCTTTCTGTATAGATTTTAATAAAATCATCATTATAATATCTGAGACATCACTCAGTAAACTATGCAGCTCACTTGATGCATCCACAAGCAATGAAATGGTTAACAATGTTATACTTAGTTTATCACATTTGAGCATCTTAGTGAATACTTCAGTGAAATGAATGGGGCTATTCACACTTTTCAGAGTTATTGTTCTAGGCTCTCCACAGATTCGGGCAAACATTGCTTAATCAGTTAACCTCAAATATGAAGGGAGAATTTCTTCAGAATTATAATCGCTAGAGAACTTACCTCTTTTAAATGAAAGCAGAGATTGTGGAGCACAAGATGGTGGCTTGGGAGAAGTGCCAGTGTGCTGTACCATTGTGTACTGACCTAATTCAAGCTCTGTATAAATTCAGTCAATTGTAATTCACATCAGGAATATTTTTGTTTTTTTTGTAAAATCAAATTCATACCTTTTGGCTTAGAAGCTAAATACCAAATAAAGTGGCTGGCTGCTGTATCCAAATCTAAATTTGACTGAGAAGGAGGGTTTTGTTTTTGTTTTTTATCCATCCATTTCACTTCTGTGTCTGTTAGGTTTATTCAGAAAGTCATTTTAGTTTCTTTCTCAGTTATATCTATAGCTTCATTATCTAACTAAAAATGCCACCTTTTTAATTACAGCCACTAAATGTTTTGTAAAATTTTTCTAAGCCCTGGAACCTACAAAACCATCTTATTCTGTACATAAAATACTATATAAATATTCAGCATCAAAATGGACTCTGTTTACAATCTTAACTTCCTTAAGGCATTTAACTATATATTTCTTTTTTTAAAAATGGAAGAAATTAAAATAATACTTCAGAAGTTGTAGTTTTCTAAGATTTTTGTCTTGGTAAAAAAAACTTGACAATATTAAAGAACCTACAGATGTGTTTTGGTGAAACAGGAGCAGCAGGTCTTCTCTTCAGTATAAGAGATGTATGGAGCATCAACCGTACACCCACTGTTGCTCAGAAGTATGTTTTTTGATGTTTGGACCAGATTGATGTAGCTATAAGTGTAGAGAGAGAGAAGGTCTTGCAAACTGTGCTTATCCACCAAAGGTCTGCTTGTTGTTCCTGCTCAGTTTTTTATCTTTCAAAACAGCCAGTTTCATCAGCTGGTGAAGTCTGATAACTCTTTAAACTTATCTCTGTGTGCATTTTTACAAGTCCATTTAAGCAAATTATAAAGTCTGGAAATAAATATTTTTAAAGTTAGATTTTTTTTTAACAATGCAAATATTGGAAAACTTAGCAATTCTACAATGCTGAGTTTGAGATTGGGAAGATAAGCAACAGTTTTTTTTCTTAAAACTTTTACAAATTCTCTCTTTCTCAATTTGCTAGACTCGAAAGGCCCACGTGCTCCTTTAAACTTGGCTGACCAAAGACTTCTTGATTCTAGTTCTCAGTTTCAGAAGAAACAAGGCAAAAATACTATTGATGTCTGGTGGCTTTTTGATGATGGGGGTAAGATTATTTGTGATGATGATAAAAGCACTTGGCAATGGCCTATGTTTTAGTCATGAGTATTTTTAGTAAAAGTCATGGACTGTGCTCGGGAGGAGGGTTGGTGGGGCTTGGGCTGCCTCCCTACACAGCGGCAACCCCAGCTCCTAGCTCTGTGTGCTCCCTCCTCTCTGCCCCAAGCCCAGAACTGCAGCTCCCATTGGCTGAGAACTGCGGCCAATGGGAGCTACGGGGGCGGTGCCTGCAGGCAGTGGCAGCACCTGGAGCTAGGAGCTGATGGAGAGGAGTTGCTGTCGCCCTTCCTGGGAGCCCCCCCAAGGTAAGCACCACCGCACACTCCAGCCCTAAGGCGCCTCCCCCCCCCACACACACACACGAACTCCTGCTGCTGGGAGGCGGGGGGGGGGACAAGACTGCCTCAGCAGCGGCCAGTGCGTCTGGCCCACGGGCTGTTCAGGCGGCCCCCAGGCCACATGCACCGGCCTCTGCAGAAGTCACGGAGGTCATGGAATCTGTGATCTCTGTGACAAACATGAAGCCTTACTCATACCATATATAAATTGTGGATTTATGCTATTAAATAGAAAGATATAGAAAGATGACATTGCATATTAACTACTCAATGTATTTCTAAATATTATGGTCTAATGCAGGTTTGACATTGTTGATTCCTTATCTTCTGACAACCAAGAAAAAATGGAAAGACTGTAAGATCAGAGTGTTTATTGGTGGAAAAATAAACAGAATTGATCATGATAGGAGAGCGTAAGTTACCCTTTAAATTTTAAATGAAACATTTATGGTATTATGGAACTTTGTAATCATGCACAATAGATAAATGTTTTTCTTGTTTTCTTCTTTTCCTATTGCACTTGAATTGGGAGGTACCTGAATGCTAATTAACGTAGCACATGATCATGTTGTTTAAAATAACAAACAGCATTTGAAACATTTTAAGCTACTTTATGATTACATCTTTAAAGCTTAAAGAAAATTTTGCCTTTACTACTGTTGTTTTTTTTCCAATTTGGCAAATACTTTGTTTCTTGCTATGTTTTTAAAGGGAGCAGAAACTAATATGACCAACCACAACAGATTATAAATGTTCACTTGCATCCACAAAGCTAAGTCTAAGAACCATTATGATGATATGTTAACTACCCCACTTCTGCAAGGTTAGAATAGTCTGTTAGATTAGGGAAACACCTAGACACAAAACTGATAGGTGCCAGATAGCTCATCTAATAATGGTAAAGAAACAGGGACCCAAATTGGCAGCCCTAGCTCACCTTAGTAAGAAAAGCCACAGAATTGGGCCTTAAGTTAAGACAGGTCTACTGAGCCCTGAGATATTTACAATTTTTTCTCATCCTTTCCCTAAAAGGTAATACAGGACAGTCGAGGGTGATTACAGAAGAGTTTGACTATTTAGTTTAGGATGGGACATGCTTATTTTAAAAAAAAAAAGTGGTAAATTTTGCACCTGTACCGTACATATCCTTAAACAGAATGAGAGGGCATTCAAGAAACTGAAAGGTACGTTAGGGTCTTAAAGATCGCTCTTGTCAGAATTACGGTGGCACTGATGGCATATCTCAGTGTTTTCATCATAGATATCTGCAAGGCTGCTACCTGAAATTCTGTACACACTTTAACATATCACTAATCTCTTGATATGGCATTTAGATCTTCTGATTACTTTTGGAGGGCAGTTCACCAGTCTTTGCTTAAACTTTAACAAGTGGGAATAGAAAGAGACCACTTGGAGGAGGAGGAGGAGGAAGAAGAAGAAGAAAATTATTCTAGTAACTACAGCTCCTCAAGAGCCTCTGCATAATCACAATTCTCTCCCATCTTCTTCTTTTCCTTGGAGTTCTACTCTCATAGGACTCTTGGGTTTAGCAGAAGGCCTGAAGAGGTTGAGACTAGTTTTTTTTATAACCTCTGCTCCAAATATTTGGTGCCATGCAAAGGTTTTTTTGTGGCCCCAATGCGTACTATGTTCCAGACAGTTCCGGATGCTCAGGTACATCCTGGTATGATTATATAAAGGCAACTAGTTCTTAGAGAGCATTACTATAGAGTCTGTGTCTGTGTTTAGAGCAATTTATTTGTATTTTTTTAGAAGTTCCCCTAGTGTTGTGGGTTTTTTTGTTTGTTTTGTTTTTTTTCTTTCCTGAAAACCCTAACGCTTAAAGAAAATTAATGCTGCGTTTCTAGTGATTGGAATTAAAAGTTTGGAAAGTCTGTTGGTTCTGTTCTGTGAAAGAGCTATCTGGTTTACAAATAAGTTATGATATATGAACCTTTGGCATAACTAGAATGATTCCATTGTCCAAAAGTTGTGTTGGCTTAAGTACATAAAGCTGTGCTAAATCTCCTCCTGCATCCTCTGATGAAGCAGTATTTTTGTTTGAATTACTCTTAAACATCCGGAGACTGCATTTAATTTTTGTTGCAGGAAATACCAACTTCTGGTGATAAACAGATCACAAACTAAACATTTCTTTTGTGTTCAGGTGTCTTAATTTTTTATGGGCGGTTTTCAGTGAAGTGTTCAGTTTCTTAAAAACTTTAAATACCTTGTATTAAGCATACTTTTAAATGAGCCATCCAGACATTCCAGTGTCTAAACAGAGTATTTGTATGATTTTTGTTGAAACCCTTGCCCTGCCTCACTCTCTACTGTTTTTATCTTACCTGTGTAGTTCCAAATTAGATTGCTTTTTGAGTGAATGTCCATGTCTCTTTGTGCTGTAAAAACAGCCCTATAAAAATGTTAACTGACCAAATATATTATATAACATATATCTAAATTTTTTTAAATTTAGGATGGCTACTCTGCTCAGCAAATTTCGGATAGACTTCTCAGACATTATGGTACTTGGAGATATTAATACAAAGCCAAAGAAGGAAAAGTGAGTTGAAAATGTTCCAGAAAGACACATCATTTACTAGTTGCATTCTTAATTTTCTGTTGTAACATGAAAAGCAGTATTTAATTCTCTACATATCTATTTTGATAACTAAACTAGATGGTTACAAAGACATAAGCTTTCGGAGAACAGTGCAGGTGGTGAGCTCCTCGTGCCAAGAATTCAGTATTGGTTTAGAATCTCATAATTAGAGAGAGACTACAAAAGTGCTAGATTCGAATTTCAACAAAATGAGCAGTTAACTACAGTAATTCTCCCCTAATTGAAAGATGATGGAAACTAAGATAAAACTTGTGTATACTTATCTTATCCATACTCATATACATCTCTAAACCCAAAATAATGATTATATAGCCTGATCTTTAAATCAATTGTGTATCAGTGTTAATCAGCTCCGTGAATGCATGAGAAGATCCAAGCCCTGCTGAAATTTTCTTATCCAAAGAATCATTAAATATTTCTACTTCTCAAGCTTGAACAATTTGGCTGACTGCAGTTGATTCCTAATACTACTAGTGCCATTTTATGATGGAATGTCCTATAAGACCTAAGAGGTCGAAAGATTGAGCATCATCTTCCACCTGAAATCTTGTCCAGTATATAAAAGATATATATATATTGTCTTTGAAAATTCCTGTAGCAGAGTAATCTGAGCCAGTAGCTTTTCAACAAAGCCTGGCAGGTGCTGGAAATATTTGTCTAGAATTCCTAAAATGAGTTGTACATATTCATTATTTTGATGGATAAGTATTAATCATCAGAAACTTTTTGATTAAAATATTTATACTGAAACTACATATTGTAGATGAGCAAACTAAATAGCTTCCTAGATTATCACTAGTGTTTGTCTTTTAACTATCCTAATTGATATGACAGCTGTTGGGGGCAGGTAAAGCGTTTTGAGACACATGTATGTTATCTTCAGGGACTTACAGCAGAAATTGGCACAAAGTGATGCAGAATTTAACTCCAAAGGTGCCTAAAGTGCAGAGTCTTAAAATTCAGACAGTGGAGGAACTGCTCAACCATTTTGAAAATCAGGCTATAGAGCTTTCTATCTTTTTAGCTGTACAGTTAGGGACATTTTTGATCTCCGATAAATTTGATATGCACAGTAGGTATGAGCCTTGCTCTCATCTTGAGCAAATTCCCTAAATCTTCCCTGATGCAGGCATCTCTGCAGTATGACCCATCCATGATAAATATACTGGGCCAGGTCTTCTGCCCTATGAAATCCCATTTGTGCCTGTCCAGTAGCACAAAGTGGATTTAAAGTTACTGTAAATGAGCTGTTGGGAATTCCCACAGAAATCTCTGGATGGTGTACATCTGTCTATCACCTTTTCATAGCCCCATTAGGTAAGAATGGGCTTGGGGCAAGAGTGAGTGTCCAGAGTGTGCTGAGTTCAAGTAGCTTAGGTGTATTTATGATGCATGCTGCAGTGAAGTTTATAAATTGTGAAGTATCTACAGATAGCTGACTGCATGATTACAGAAGTGTATTTTTTATTGTTCTCATTTAATACTGGTGACCCATGGAGTTAGTTTCATTTCTTCACTCGGAGATCATGTGTTGTGTGATCTATGTGGAATAATAAAAATGTAAAATGTATTTATCCAAAACGTTTGTCATCAAAACTTAATTGAATTCCAATTTCTGACATATCTACTTGAGTTAAATTGATGGCTGTTTTTTACCCTTCTTCATTTCGCTGTATCGTTAAATTTCTAGAAGGATGATACTCTCCCTCTTGAAGCTTGTAATTCTCTTAATTTTTGTATTTTTTTTTTTAAACTTTTTTCTTACATTTCTAAATGGAGTTGAAGCCAGTGTGGCACTTTCTTCTCTGTTAATGATCGTCAGTCTAGATCGTTGTTAGAAAAAACAAATCAATTTTTATGTAACTTTTGAAATCTAAAAGACAGTTCCCACAGTATTAAGTTTAAGATAGTTAACATCTGATTAAAATATTAATATTCATAGGTGCTGTTTATTTATCTTCCACAAACGAGCAGGTTTCTAGTATCAAAACAAAGGAATGAGAATTCCAGTTGACATTACTTCTGGCAATTAACCACAAAATATACAAGAGTTGACTTATATTTAGGAATATTTTTCTGTTGCATGGAAAATCACAGTTGACACATACACTGAAAAGCGTAACAGTATCTATTTTTAATGTGAACATTGGTTAAAAAAATCCTTCTAGTATTGCAGCTTTTGAAGAAATGGTTGAGCCATTCAGACTTCATGAAGACGATAAAGAACAAGACATTGCAGATAAAATGAAAGAAGATGAGCCTTGGAGAATAACAGATAATGAACTTGAGCTTTACAAAACTAAGGTATCCCTTTATACCTTTTAATTATTAAGTTGACAGAGTGGTGATCCTACTGTCCCATGTACCCCATTTTAATGAGCTGATTTTTTTTTAAGCTTCTTTGCTCCATTACAAAGTGGGTGTGGTGTGAGTAAGTCAGGTAGGAAAAGGTTTGAAAAGTTCACTTGCTCACTCACTGTTGGACAGCAGGAAATGCTCCCGGGGGGACCTAAGTCATCAGTAACTGCAGAAATTAATTTAAAAGGGGTTTCTGGCCCCTATAATTAAAAAGATAACCTGTATGGGTATGTACCAATGCAGTGTTCTTTTCCTGAGTCTGCAACCAGCTTGATTGCTTCTGCAAATATAAACACAAGGAGACTAACAGCTGTTACGGTCTACTGCTGCTGCTCAGAAGCAGAGCAAATACAAGAATTAGGTAAACTTTTGCAGAAGCAGGTGCTGGAGCTGGGAGGAGAAGAAGAGGATGAGGACCCAAAATGGTGCCTTGAGAAAGGGGTAGATTAGTACAGGAGACTTGGATAGCGGGCACAGGCCTGCACAGCACTATTTAGAATACTGAGGGAGGGTAGAGTAGCGTAACCTCACAGCAGGAGGTTCTAGGATATAGATGTGTGTGGGGAATGGGGAAATGGGAAGGAATCTTCTCCCTTCCAGCAGCCAGAGGTCCGCCAGGATGAGGACTTCACTTTTATAAGTTGCTAGCTAGAAACTGACATGAGTGTTCAAGAACAGAACCTTGGAAGGAATCCAGCAACCTCTCTTGTTCTAAGCAGCTGAGGAGGTAAAAGTTTGGATAGAAGGGACATATGTTTACTTTATAAACCTGAGTGATTTATTAAAAGTTGGAGGAAAGGATGCACTATTTTAAACAACACAGCAATCCATTTTGACCTCCTTTTGCATATTTCTTGAATGAATGAGAATTGTACCTGATTCTGGATTGTTGAAATAATGAATAGATCTCCCTAACAAGTTTGGGTTGATTTTTTTTTTTTTTTTTTTTTTCCCCATTTTAATTACAGAGCTACCGCCAGATTAGGCTAAATGAATTGCTGAAAGAACATTCAAGCACAGCTAATGTAATTGTAATGTAAGTAACGGTTGACTGTTTTTTATAGGTTTTTTTTTTTTTTTTTTTTTTTTTTACTATTTTCACGGTGATACAGTAACTCTATTACTGTATCTGTTATATAGGTAATACAACTTATTTTGTGTATTCTCCTAGGTACAGTCTTTTAGAGTACAAGGTAGAATTACAGAGAGAATGCTTTGTAATTTGGCTTGTGACTCATACAGGCATTCTGCTGCTTGTATATTAACTGCTCTCCATCTCCTTCATATTGCTCTTTAAAAACAAAAATCTTCCATGAAGATTTACAGTTACCACATATCCCATTTGCCTATATTGTACCTGTCTCTACATATTCTTTTGTACTGTTGTCCCCACTTACAGTACATTTGGATTACAAACTCTTCAGTGTAGAAATTCTTTTTAATTTCACACATCCTGCTCTCTGTACAAAGCCATGTAAGGTTTCAGTTCTCTCTGAAGCAGTAAAAAGTTGAAACTTGAGCAATACAAGATTTAACTGGTTCCGGTGAGGCAAGAATTGAAGTATTCTGCCAATACTCTGGAGGGGCTGGTGGGCAGAGTAATTTGACTATAGACTGTTGCAGTCTGAAGCAAAAGCATTATCTTGTAGAAAAACAGTCACTCTCCAAATCTTGGCCAAGTGAAGAGGACCATTCTGAATGAAGCCACAAGTGAAATGCTGATTCCGTCACTTCCCCAGCCCCACCCCCAGAAAATTCTTGATGTGGAGGCTAAGATTTCAGGAGCGGGTAGAATTAAGGTGAACCTTGAGATGCCAAAAAAAAAATAGGTTATAATTAAGTCAATGTAGCAGAGTATGTTTTGTTTTGTTTTAAAGACAATTTTGGCTCATAACTAATTAATTTCTTTGTACTCAGGATTGTGAACTGACTACATGTAGCCTAAAAAAATGAAAAGGTTATAAAAATGGGATCGAATTAAACATTTAGTAATTTCTACCTTATTTCAAATTGTATTTTTTGTATTTATGCAGTACTACTAGTACTCTGACTTGCTTTTTAAACCATTCTTCATTTCCATTTCCTTTTTTCTTTGTTCTTCAAATTGTAGGAGTTTGCCAGTTGCACGAAAAGGTGCAGTATCTAGTGCACTATACATGGCCTGGTTAGAAGCTCTATCAAAAGACCTGCCACCGATCCTTCTTGTTCGTGGGAATCATCAGAGTGTTCTTACCTTCTATTCCTAAACATACTGCGCAACACGCAACTGTGATTAAATGGTACTTCAGTGCCTGGAAGAGAGTGACTAAGATTAACATCACAAAGGCAAAAAGTGACTCTTCTTTCACTGTTCCACTGACTTGAAAGCACACAAGGAAAGTCACTGTATTTCTAAAGTTGTGAAATCTTCAGTTTTATTCAAATTCTTCTATAACTTAATCTTGCTTAATGAGGGAGGATTCCTTGTTAGACTGAAGAACAACAAGCTTTTTCTTTGCTACTTGAATAGCAGCAATAAAAGTGTTTTTATTTTTGATCAATGAAAGGATTATAGATTTATAAAAGCCTTTTAGCCTTGAGGTGCCTTCTGAAGTTAACCAAACTGCATCCATACACCCTATTTTGTAAATTTATATAGAATGTCAAAATCTGCCTTCAACTAAGACTTTAGATCAAACTTCCTTTAGTTTCTAGTCTCTTCCATCTTACAATAAAATTAATGCTGCTTTTCAGTCTTCCATCAAGCTATTATTTTTAGTACTGTATGTTTTCTATTCAGAATTTTGTAATATCTGTTAGATTTGAAACAAAGGTAGGTCAAGTCAGTTGGAATAAAAAAATCATAATGTTTTTGTCCAAGACTTAGTTTTACTGAACATGTACCGTTAAAAGTAATTGTGCTAGATAAATGATGGGAGGACCCTTTTCTCAGATTTGACATTGTGCCCTTCTTTCCGTTCAAAATTTGAGATGCATATAACTTTGGCTACCTTGGTGAAGGTTAGTGTGTCAGTCTTTACTCTAGCTCTAATATGAAACTATTCCTGTTGTAGGCTGAAGATAGCTTTTTGGATTATTTTAGTTTTTTAAAAAAGAGGACCTGTCTTAATTCTTGGCCTTCAGATCTTGGTATAATTTAGCTTATTTGAAGAAAGTGTTAACCTAAGGCTTGAAGGAGCAAATATGAGCAATGTGATGCCATCTAAGAGAATACTGTAAACACTATGTGGAATCTCGCTACGCCATCTAATATAAAACGTAAAAACTAAAATTCTGAATCTTTCATCAAATGGTTAAATGGACCACTAGTTATTAGGGGAGATGTTTTTAGGTCAGTTCATTCAGTTGTCAGACATTACATTTAGTCTTACTAAATAAATACTCAGGCTTGATCTATAAATTTAGACTATCATACATGATACTTTACACATTTTTCATGTTTAATAAAAACTGCCAATTTGTGTGTCCTTCCAGTGTATGTTTTGACTACTTTCTAATTTAGTCTTCTAACACATAAATAAAAAACTTCACTTGAGCCTTTATACTAAGGTGAGTAATGTGAACTATTTTTAAAATTCCTATATATTTTTCAGAAAAGGATTGCCTAAAAACATTTCACAACCTCTAGATATTAGTATTGGCCATGTTACTACTGGGTCACATTGCTAGTACTTTAATGATTTTCATTGAAGATGATCCATAGAAAAGGTATATTTTTATGCTTAACATAGCATTATATTAAATACTCAGTAATAGTTCCTTTTGAAGGACAAAGCTATTAGTCATTGTGAAGTAAGATACAGCTTGAACTAGTTACAATTGGAGATGTGTTCTACGCTTTATCCACAGTGCATGCTGTAGTCAGGTCATTGGTAAGTCACAAAATAATCTCCATTTTTGCTGTTGGTTTCAACCAGTCTGGATCTGAATTGGTTACATTGTTTCAGTTTTTTTATAAGCAGCATGTTTTGCTGCCAAATACAAAGTAAATTAATGCTAACGTGGGCCTGGTTAAGACACAATTTTATAATCAAACAAATTCTAATAAAAGTGCTGCTTAATTACAGAAAGAAAAAAGGTAACTAACAGCCTCATTGTGTCTGTTACAGGTTTTGCAGTGCTTGTTAAGGTGGTAGGGATGTCTCATTATTCAGTGAACATGGAATTGTTGCCATGTTTCGTTCTTTTTTTTGTTTTTAAACAGATGGACAATAAGGCATGAACTTAGTGCTGCTATCTTGAAAATGTACACAGGTACACTTATTTAAAGTTTTGTCCATTCAGGAAACTATTGCTTGTTATCTGTAATGCAGGAACCAAATGAAGTGTGTGCATACATGCATATATGTGTATAAAATTATATAAAATATATCTAAATATGCATTTGGGGATGGGGAGGGAATTGTAGTCTGTGAAATAATGTAGGATGCTTTTCACATATGCACTCTCAAAACTTCACTAACACTAGACACCAGATCAACAGTTTCAAGATTTATTGTAACACTCTAATAAACTTCAACAGTTACTAGTAATTGTGAGCAACAGATGTTAGCTAGTGACAGTCATTCCAATTTCTATTTAGTCTATATGAACTTTGATTTTGAAGCCAAATTTTTTTTAAGTTCCAATCATTGTTAATGACTTGAAATATAAAATTTCTCATTGACACATGGCAATTGCATTATTTCTGTTGATTAAATTTCTTTTTATGGGTTTAGAAAGAGCAACTATAGCTGAAGAAATCAATTATTTATTTTTTGTTCATTTGTTTGACTGTATTTAGGTTTCTTTACTTTTACATACATTCTTTTTATATGCTTTTCTGACATTACATATTTAAAAATGAACGATGGAAATAATTTAAAGATTTGAGGTTGGTTGGGTATTTAGTTATCCACTGGGTCTGAAAATGTAATATTTTGATAATACTGTACTGTAACTGTCACACATGCTTTTCTAATGTTTTAACATTGAATATTGCAGTTACTACTTTGTACAAGGGGACACTGCAATAAAAGGAAGTGAATTCAATAAAATTGTCTAACATAGCCTATTTTTATTGAAAATTTTTTTTTCAATATTTTCAGTCCTTTCTTGATGCATGACAAGCATGCTATATGATTCCTGATATGTGAATTTTTGTACTGCAGTTTTGTAATGAGGTCACATAGACCACTATTATACTAAATATATTATTTCTAATTACCACACTGCCAGTGAATGGTTTGGGGATACAACTGGTGGTGGTGACAAGTGGCAGACCTACTCTCTACCAAGTTGTTAAAATGATGTTAATAAGCTTAGAAAGGAATAGCATCTAACCTTCCTTAGCTGAATGCAGAACCTTTGAAGGGAAGATATGTTTACACAAAATAACTCCTCTCCTTGCCCTCCCCACCCAAAACACTGTACATTCCTCAAAGTCCACTAGAAAGATCTCAGACCTACCTCCGTATATAGAATGTTGATGATAATATATTTATTAAATGTGATATTAGATACTTGAAAATGTACTCACAATAGGTATGCTATTTGTTCCTTTGCTTCTGAATGTATTAGATGCAACTCCTAAATATATTTTTTTCTGACAAACTGGAAATTTATATGGCATAGGGAGAAATAATTTTTAGGAGTCTCCTTTTGAGTAACCCCCAGTATTTCCATTTTACCCCTCTATATTGTGCATTAAGGCTACATTTTCAGTGCTTTCTAGTGACAATATAGAGAGAAAAGAGAGAGAATTTATTTATTACCTGCTCATGAGTTTTAATTGTATCTCTGTCATTTAAATTGTCATGTTAAGCTCCCAAGTTTCTAAGCTTCTAATTTGAAAACTAAGAAAGCATGAATAGGAATGAGAACTCTTATTTGAAAGAACGCAGGCAAATAATTAGGCTCTCAAAGCCATGACTTCCCCCAAGAGAGCTGGAGGACTTAGCCTCCTTAATTCATTTTGGAATTTTTCAGGTTCCTAGTATGAATGATTGGATGAGAACAAAAATTCTTATTGCAAAAAAAATCCCTAGTGAATCCAGAATACCCCATCTTTTGCCTTTGCTTTGTTGAAATAGTTCCTGACTGTTTAAAATAAAATACTTTTTTGATCCATTTTCAAGATCTATGCAATCAACCCATGCCTACACAAAACTGCTGTCTGAGGTATGAGAACTGAGTTAAAGGTGAACTGCAAAGCAATATTTGTTTTGCCCTTTACAATTACTGCTCAGGGAATTCTGAGCCCCTGTGGGGAGCGCAGAATTCATGCTGTCTGCAAATTTCTTTATTCCTCTACAGAAAAATGGTAGGTACCAAAGCTGTTGGATTCATAGGGCAGAGAACTGCTGTAAGGAGTTGTCATATGCAGGGGGGGAAAAGTTTATCTGGGGAAAAGGAAGAGTATTGCTGTGACCCTTGCCTTCTGTAGCCACCAGTTGTGTTTAAATAAAAAAAAAAATCTGAGAGAAAAAGGTATTTCCTTTTTTATATATATATAATATATACACACACACACACACACACACACACACACACACACACACATGAAAAGCAAATATATTTCCTCTTTCAGTTTACTTTATTAACTCTATAAATAAACTCTGCCCGATGCTTCTGATAACTGGCTCACATTAGTGGTTTTTAAATGGTTAGGTTATCTTACTGCTTTTTAAAAAATGTTCTTTAAGAAAGTAAGTAAATGTATTGTACATATACAAAGAAATTTAACTGTGAAGTGTAATTTTTCTGCAATCTCTCTTCATTGAAGATTATATAACCATTCAGCTGAACAAGTGTACTTTTTTTAGATGTTTTTGTATGGAAGAGTTACTATAGACACATTCCTAATTGTGCAGGTATTGAGGATTTTTCTGAGTCCAGTCACAAGACAATCATACCATATGTTAATTGCTAATGTGTACTGAACACAATTGAGGAACAGCTACTGTTAGATTTAGGTCTGTAGTAGAATTTTCTCTTGAGAAAATTTACCACTGACATCTACCTGCGAAAGTCACACCAGACTTAAATTTTACTAGTATCTTCTCCGCTTATGGAGTCTGTAATGTCCTGAGTTAAGGTTCCAGGAATCATTCCATCCAAGTCTGTTTTATTCCCTTCTAATTTTAATAGACTTCCTTTAGACCTGAAATAACTAATGCTTAGTCGCAACCCACTTATGGAGTTGGTTTATAAGTTTTGACAAATTTGTAAGCATTTTGGAGTTATGCAGCTGTTAAAAATGTTAAATGTTATTGTTATGATGGGCTAATACATAAAATGTCTGCTTGTGGTGCATTTAATCCTCAGTGAAAATACCTGCTTTTGAAAATTTAATATTTAAACATTTTACTATGTACATGAGCTCAGATGTGAGCTGAATGTTTTCTAGTGCCTACTAGGGTGACCAGACAGCAAGTGTGAAAAATTGGGACAGGGGGTGGGAGGTAATAGGAGCCTATGTAAGAAAAAGACCCCAAAGTCAGGACTGTCCCTATAAAATCGGGACATCTGGTCACCCTAGTGCCTACATCTACGCAGTGCGCATATGATATATTCATTGAAGAACAGTTACTCGGTAGGTGCCATTGATTGACTTCAAATGGATCCTTTTATATGAATAACTGTTCATCAATCTTCCCCTCCAGGGTGTATCAATACAGTGTGCTGATCCTGATAGGACTTCCATGGAACACACTGGTTGGTGCATTGAGACCTTAAGATAGCATGGTATTGAGCATGGAATAGATGGGCCTATGCCAGTATCTGTACAGAGCTAGAATTGTTCCCTAGATGACTAGTCTTCCCAGCTCACCACAAGAGGGTGATGCACACTTCAGGACCATTCCTGGTATTAGGAGAGAAGACCATTCCTTAAGAGTGGGTCTATCTAATGTATGTACCATAGTATCTGAGTGCTTTGCAATCCTTAGCTTATTTATCTTCCAATACCCCTGTGATGCAAGTGTCCCCATTGTACATCTGAGGAACTGAGGTGAAGAGACTAGTAAGTTGCCCAAGGGGCAAGAAACAATCTGTAGTGAAGTGGAGACTTGAACCCAAGTTCTAGGCTAGTACTCTAATCACTGGACTATCCTTCCATCCCAACTCCTTTTTTGTGAATGGGGTATGCTAAGCAAACTGCTGTATCCCCTCTGCTGTACCTGCTGCCTGTTGAATCACTTCCACTGTGGGACAGTTTCTTCCCTGCCTAGTTGTGACAACAAGAGGTTACACAGGACTTGGGACCTAAAAAATGCATTGGTGATTGGAGAACAGGGAATGGTTTGTGAAGAAAAGGACTGATTGTGGATAAAAAGTGACAGTCCATTGAGGCTGGGGCAGAGGATGGATTGGAGAGACTGGACAGAAATAGTGTTTGGAGAATAGGAGCAAATGCAGGGAGAGCACAACTGAAATAGGGGACCCCCAACAAGCACATTGGGTAAGAGATTAGTGAAACACAAGAGAAGAGAATGCAATATAGGGAGGAAGTAGGCCCAGGAAGGGAGAGCTAGTGGGCTCAGAGCAAGCAAAATGTGGCAGAGCACACAGAACTGAGATCAGGAGAGCCCAGACCAGTCACTATGGTCAAGTTCAGAAGTGGTGGTGAGAAAAGAATAATGAACGAGGTTGAAGGGGATGAAAACTGGGAAGGAAGGGAATGGAAGATGTTTTGAGGAGGAATGAGGAAATAAAGTTAAGAAAAACTGACAGAGAAGTGCCTACCACAGTTCACACTCCCGCCAACTAAACGTTATTTTACAGCACCAATCACTTCTGTAGGTATTTCACAGAAAGTATGCAAAGATATCCCTGTTTCAAAGAGTTGTGGACTTTATTTATATGTATAGTTTAAAAGTTATTGACTGTAGAAAGGGAGTGGTGAGTAAGATTTTATTTTTAGAAGGCAGGTTTGCTTGGGAGTGGGTGGTATTTTACCGGAAATCTTTTTCTAAAGTCTAGGAAGAAATATCTGATATTTCAAAAATTTTCCTGAACTCAATTTAAATTCGTATCACTCCTCTGCAAACTCCTTGCTTTTCTCCATCTAACTTAGCAGAACACTATCTCCAAAAACAGTGGAGAAAAATGCTCCAAGCTGTCGATAGTGCAAAGATTGAGGAAGCTTGGCAGCAGCATGATTTTCATGGATTTCCTTTGGGCAGGCTCTAGGGAACCCAGTAGTGACACTGGGCTCTGGCCCTACCTTCATCCATGGCTGGATAGCAGAGCTCTACTGCTTGTAGCAAAATGTGGTTTAGAAGTGATAACATAGCACAGGTGTCTCCTCTCTCACCTCTAATGTTGGTCTGCTCCTGCCGCTCAGAAAAGCGGTGTAATGTATGTATTTATCAATGTAGGCCTAGGTGACTATCCAGGGTAGCACATGACCAGTTAAAATTAAATTGAAGCTCTACATTTACACTAGGAAAAAGGTCAACTTCAGATCAGGTATAGCTTTTCACTAAGGCCACCCTAAACATGGACAACTTTTCCTAGTCAAGGCAAACCCTCAGGTGGGCTGCTTACAGTTGCTCCTTTTAGGTACCAGGGGCTGCTTCAGCACTTCCTGAGCAAAGACCCAGGCCTGCTGAATGACAGCTAGCTCTGAAGGCATGGCCATTGCCAGCAGCAGCATGGCAGTAAGGGTGGCATGCCTTCAGAGCTGGGTGGCCAAGGAGCAGAAGTTGATGGCCGGGAGGTGCTGGTGCTATGAACTGCTAAACCTAGAGGTGCTGGGACTCAGCCCCCTGGCAAAAATTAAGCACTGACAGTGCTTCTGTGACCACATGGCCCTGAGTGGTGCCCCCTATAAGCCCAGCAGAGCCAGCTCTAGGCACCAGCAAACCAAGCAGGTGCTTGGGGCGGCACACTTTCAGGGGCGGCATTCCAGCCATTTTTTTTCCTTCAGGCAGCAAAAGCCTAGAGCCAGCCCTGGCAGCAGCATCACCGCACCTTGTGGCTAGGCTGGGCAGGCTCCAAGCGGGGGAAACTCGGGCTGGGGGCCACCCCATGGGGCACATGGAGCCGCCTGCAGGTGCTGCAGGGTGGCCACCCCCCAGCGCCACAGCCGGGGCTGGGCGAAGTGGCCTGAGCCGCCCAGAGACTGGGCAGCAGCAGCGCGGCCATTGAGGGTGGGGTGCTGCCATGCAGGGTCCGCGTTCCGCTCTCCAGAGCTCTGCTCCCTCTGGGGCTGCCCAGACCCAGATCCTCAGCTCCCTGCAGGGTGGTCCCCTAGCTCTGCCCTACCGGGTGCAGGCTGGTCCTGGAGGCGGGAGCCCTGGCTGGAGGAACCCTAGGCTGAGACGCAGCCCAGGAGCCCTGCTGCTTACCCCGGCCCGGCTGGAGGTGAGGGGGTAGTGGGTGGAGTCAACACTGGTGGAGGGGAGCCCAGGTTTGGGGCATCAGGGGGTGCGTGTGGGGGAAGGCACTGGTGTGGGGGCTGAGAGCCCAGAGCTGAGGTTGGGGGGTAGCCAAAAAATATTTTGCTGCCCCAAGCAAAAAAACTAGAGCCGGCCCTAAAGCCCAGCCCTGTCTACAGCTGCCTAGTGTAGTTCAAACCTCTCCCTGCTTGGGGCAGTGAGTTGATCATAAACTAAAGGGTAGTGTTCTATACAGGCACTGTAGTGGCATTATATAACCTGCATCAAGTGTCACACAGGTGGAGCTGTACAGACCAGGGCAGCAGGCAATTCCTTCCCCCGCTGTTGCATGGCTAGCCAGGTGCTGAGCAGGAGCACTCTGCTACTCCTGCTTGAGTTACCGAAAGCATGCAACAGTAAGCACGTGCCCGTGGCTGAGGGCTAGGCAGTCCCTACAGCCTCTGGGCTCAGTTTAAAAGTTGCTGAAAATCTTGCTGACAGTCTGGCATTGGGGTTGGCAACCTTTCAGACATGGTGTGCCGAGTCTTCATTTATTCATTCTAATTTAAGGTTTCGTGTGCCAGTAATACATTTTAATGTTTTTAGAAGGTCTCTTTCTATAAGTCTATAATATATAACTAAACTATTGTTATATGTAAAGTAAATAAGGTTTTTTAAATGTTTAAGAAGCTTCATTTAAAATTAAATTAAAATGCAGAGCCCCCCAGACTGGGGGCCAGGACCCAGGCAGTCTGAGTGCCACTGAAAATCAGCTCACGTGCCACCGTTGGCAAGAATGCCATAGGTTGTCTGACCCCCTGGTCTGGAGGATGCAACTGGGTCACCTAGCTGCAGCCCCCTCTCCAGCCTGGCTGCTCACAAGAGCGCAGTGTTTCCTACTGGGTGGGGTGAGGAATCCTAGCAGCCCCTTAAACTCTTCTCGCCATAAAGATTTAGCGGGGGGGGAGGGGGGGGGATGGCTTGGTACTGCCTCCCTTCACAGGGACTTCCTCTAAGGTGCAGAAAGCATCGCCTCCAGCTTCTACCACGTGGGGAGGGAAGGCTCCAAGCTGGAGAAATAGGAGGCAGCGCAAACCCGGACAGCTCGAAGTACCTCCCCTTCCCATCCCTCCAATGAGGAGCAGCAGCAGGGGGCGGTGCTGTAGGCTGCTGGATTAACGCACACGCCTCCTCCAGCCGTGGGAAGTGTTTGGGCGCGGCTGTGTTTGCAGGCTGTGGAGGGGCGCTGGTTGCAGGGGGTGGCTGAGGAGGTAGAACTGCTGGGGGACAGAACAACTTCACGGGGCTACCAGGGAGGGCAGTGGGAGGGGGATGAGAATACAGTGCATGGTAGTGGGGCTAAAAGGCAACGAGAGCTGCGGAGGAGGGGGCAGAGCTAACAACAGAGCGCCCAGGAGAAGACAGGAGGGAGCAGCACGTGACTTGCAGGGGCAGGCTGCAAAGGGAAAGAAGGGACCAGAAGCAGCCGCCATGGTGAGTAAACTGTGTGACTGGTCTAGTGGAGCACGTGGTAATGTTAGTAAAACGCCCTGTGCCAGCCCTGCTGCACGAAGGGCATGGGAAGCTGGTTTAAAGAGGGCCAGCTGGCGACTCCCCTTCCTAATACTTAGAGCAGGTTTAGGCAGCGCAATGCCACCTGCTCCTGGCCCACAGTGGCATAGTGGGTGAGGCCATGGGGAGGAAGAGTGGTGGGAGACTGCTGTGCTGAGCAGTTCTAGCCAGCACTAATTAAAGCAGCATTGAGGTTGCTTCAAATTGCACCAAGGGCTAGCTTCTAGCTGCCCTCAGGTGCAGTGTTATGGAAAGCTCTCTATGCCTTTCCCCACTCCCCTCATGTGCGCTGAGTGGAGCTCGAGTGTACCTGAGGATTTGTCTGTCCCTGGGGATCTTTGCAAGTTTGGGTGTGATGTGGTTCCCTAACTCTGGTATAACTAATTCTTGCCTAGGGATACTGCTAAATCAAATTATTCTTTCCTGGCTGACTTTAATATGTAGATTTTTTGTTAATACTTTTGAAAAGCTACTTAAGCGTGTTTCCTTGGAATGCACCAGATGAACTAAATAGTAGTTCATTGGTTAATTAATAGGAGAATATACAACAAGTTCATTCCTCTACATAGGATTATTCTTTTTCCTTGCAAACAGTTCTGTTTTGTATGGTGTTCAAAAGGTAAAACGTAGGCTGCTATAAAAAATTTTTTTGGGGGGAAGTTCTGAATATAATAAAATAAAACAACCCTTGTGTCTAGCCAGAGACCTCTCACCAAGAAAGATTAAAAACCTTTCATGTGGAAAACTGAGATAATTATATTCACCCTCCTTTGTATAGTCCTTTGATAATTTCTTATTCATGGTGCTGTACTCTGTAAGTGCAAAACATTATATATTGTTGCATGAGAGTTATACTTACTAAATTCCTAAAGAATTTCATATAATAAAAAATAACCTAGTAACATCAGTATACTGGGGATAAACACATGGCGCTAACGAGCTTTCGTGGGTAAAAAACCCACCTCTTTAGATGCATGGAGTGCAAATTACAGAAGTGGTTTTTTGTTTTTTTTTTTCCCCATGAAAGCTTATTCCCAAATAAATCTGTTAGTCTTTAAGGTGCCATCAGACTCTTCTTTCCAGTGAAGAAGAATGGAGCAAATATTAGGCTGTAAGCTCCTTGGAGCAGGGACCTCTTCTTTGTAATACAGTATTGACATTCTGCAGTCAATAACTAAGTTTTTGATAGCATTATTATAACATCTTTGATTTTCCTGGAAGTAGTAGGAACCACACTTCTTGGGAGAATTTACTTTCAGCAATTCAGACTATACTTTACAACACCAGATGGCACTGCTGTGTTAAGAAGTTATTTATTTTATTTAAGGAGTGAGGGTGAGACTGCAACATAGAATATTAAACTAGCTCACTTTGTTTGCTGTTCTTGAGTGCATGCATAGTTTCCCTGTTGACATAAACTGTCTCTTCTGCATGTGAGGGAATAAATAATTTGTAATGTTTAGAATACATTTTAGACATACACTAGTGTTCTAAACTGTAATAGTTGTGACTGCATATTCTTGGAGGAAAGGAATATATTAGATACTTTTTTTTTTTTTTTTTAAATATCTTATTCCTCTTGGGGAGATACCACATTCAGTCACAAAGGATGGACAGGGCACTTCACGTGTTTGAAACTTCTATTTTCTTCAAAGGGCTGCTTGAGCTAGGCAGTAACTACTGTTTCACAAGAGCAATTCTGTCTTGAATGGCTAATTCCAACCTCATTAATATTAGGGCTGGTCTACACTGGGAGGGCGATCTAAGATACGCAACTTCAGCTACGCGAATAGCGTAGCTGAAGTCGAAGTATCTTGGATCGAATTATCTGGGGTCCACACGGCGCGGGATCGACGGCCATGGCTCCCCCGTTGACTGCGCTACCGTCGCTTGCTCTGGTGGAGTTCCAGAGTCGACGGTGAGCAGGTTCAGGGATCAATATATCGCGTCTTAACGAGGCGCGATATAGCGATCCCAGATAAATCGATTGCTATCTGCCAATGCAGTGGGTAGTGAAGATGTACCCTTAGGGCTGGTCTACACTGGGGGCGGGATCGATCCAAGATACTTCAACTTCAGCTACGCTATCTTGGATCGAATTACCTGGGGTCCAGACAGCACGGGATTGACTGCCGCGGCTCCCCGGTCGACTGCGCTATTTCCGCTCGCTCTGGTGGAGTTCCAGAGTCGACGGTGAGCGCGTTTGGGGATCGATATATCGATCCTGGATAAATCGATTGCTACCCGCCGATACGGCAGGTAGTGAAGACATACCCTTAGAGAGCTGGTCTAAGAACACCTTTATAGAGCGAGCGAGAAGAAACCATTAAACAAAAGATTTGAGGGTTGTGGTGAATAATCAGCTGAACCCTGAGCTCCCAGTGCTACACTGTGGCCAAAAGGGCTAGTTAATGTGATCCTGGGAGGCATAAACAGGGGACACTTGACTAGGAGTAGAGAAGTTATCTTTCTTCTGTTTTGCATTGGTTTTGCGATTGCTGATAGAATACCGGTTCTGGTGCCAACAAGTCAAGAAGGGTGTTGATAAATTGGAGAGCATTCAGAGAAGGTTCATGAGAATGATTAAAGGATTAGTCTAGAAGTACCTACATGGGGAACAAATATCTGATGATGGGCTCTAGCAAAGAAAGGTATAACATAACACACAGGTTGGAAGTTGAAACTAGAAAAAATTCAGACTGGAAATAGAGCATACATTATTTTACAGTGACTGTAATTAATTGTTGGAATTAATATACCAAGGTGACAATTTTAAAATCAGGATTGGATGTTTTTCTAAAAGATCTGCTCTAGAAATTATTTGGGAAAGTTCCATGGCTTGTGGTACAGAAGGGCTAATGAGATGATCAGAATGGTTCCTTCTGACCTTGCAGGCTACGAAAAGACTATCAACCCTAGTCCTGGATGAATCTTAATTCAGTTGTTTTGCGAAGCATTTTTACTTGAGCAACAATTAAGGAGGCAAATGGAAAATAAAATTATGAGAGCAGGAGACATACATAAGGCTTTTCTCATTTCACCTTAAAGTGCTCCATGTTCTGATTAGGTGAAAACTTAAAAAACAAAACAGAAGTCCTACAGCAGTTGAGTGAATAATATTTATCCTGCTGTCAATCCTTTAAGCATGAGAGTAATTTTTAATCCTGCAGTACTTGTGTACCACTTTTTATTGTTAAGCGCTTTACAAATATTAACCATTGCACCATCTGTAAAAGTACAATGTATTACGCCTGCTTTACAGATGTGGAAATGGAGTCAGAGTGGTAAAAGACTTGGAGAAGGCCATATGGTAAATCAGTGGTACAGCTAGTATTAGAATTCAAAAATTCTTCTCTCTCAATCACGTATATTTAATCCTCCTGATCATGCAGGCTCCTGTGATATTTTAACCATGGTGATGCTAATTAAAAACTTTTCTGAACTATTCCTTTGTACCATAACTTCCTTTAATACAGCTTTAAAAGTTATGTGAGGGGTGTGTGTGAAAGAATGGAGTTGATCCAGTCCTAGCCTGTGTGTGTTATAAATATGACAGGCTTTCTTTAATATAATTAATCAAAGTAAAGCATCATTGGTTGTAGTGAAACAATTTCAGCACCGGTAACCTAGAAATCAAAACAGAACAAAATGCAGTTCTTGCCCACAATTCCTGTACCTCAAAGGAAATGACATTTTATGGAGTCAACCAACAACAGCCATTCACTGAATTATGTGAAATCAAGGCTAACCACAGAGTGAAGTGTGGGTTTCCCATGGGATTTTTGGGTAACCTTATATAGAATTTCATTTTGCTTACTATTGGATGCTTGAGTGGTCATTCTGACAGTTTTTACTTGGATTAAAATCTCCTCATTTCTTCCAGCTATCAACAATATGGTCTTACGTATAGTAAGGATTATCAGAAACACACTAAAGTTTTGGCAGCTGGAGGCCAAACATATCTGTTTACTTGTCTCTTGTATCTTGTCTGAAATTAGATTGCAGGCTCTTTGGGGAAGGGACTTTTCCTTCCTATATGTTCATACAGCATCAAGCTAAAAAAGGCCACATTCTTGATTGTGACGTGTGGGTTCCATGATACAAATAATTAATGAGAATAAATAATTGGAGTTGTGGGTGCCCCAGCAACTCCAAGAACCAGGGCATCTCTGTTTAACCGGAAAACGGAGATTTGATTCTTTCCATACTGAGCTATTGGCTGACCTTGAAATCATTAGGTCATTAAACAAAACTAATTCTGTCCAGACACGCAATTTCCTAGCATTCATTTTTGTTTTACTGTCTACTTTGCTAATATATCTGTTCTATGTGGCATCATTCCAAACACATCGTAAACAAATTTAACTTTCCCAGGATAAAACAGTATTAGCAAAACCATCTTGTATTACTATAATCTCAGCAATATGGTAGTTAACAAACAGAATTGTGAAAGGTATAGGCCAGGGGTCGGCAACCTACGGCACGTGTGCCAAAGACGGCACGAAAGCTGATTTTGAGTGGCACGCTGCTGCCTGCCGCGGTCCCGGCCCCCAGCCCCACTCAGCCCTCCCGCCCACTGCTCTCCCCTGTGGCAGCTAAGCTTCCCCGCTCCTTCCCCCAGCATGGTGCTTTCCTGCCCCTCCTCCTCTCCTTCCCTGCGCCGATCAGCTGATGGCCCTTGCCAGAGGGAGGGGGAGGAGTGGCAACGTGGTCTCTATGCCGTAGAGGAGGCAGAGAAGAGGTAGGGACAGGGCCTTGAGCTGCTCAGGGCAGGGGGCTGGGAGCACCCCCACGAGCCGAGCACCCAGCCCTCTGCCCTGACCACTGAACCCCCCCATTGCCTTCTGCCCTGACCTCTGAACCCCCACACCCAGCTTTCTGCCCTGCACCCCCACAGCCCCCATCTCTCTGCCCTGACCCCTGAACTCCCACCCAGGTCTGGGGTCCCGGCTGCTGGTCGCTTGCCAGCTGGCGTCCCAGTTGCAGGCCCCGCTCAGCCCGCTGCCGGCCTAGGTGAACAGAACCCCAGGCTGGCAGCTGGCTGAGCAGGCTGGCGATGTAAGATCAGCATTTTAAATTAATTTTAAATGAAGTGTCTTAAACATTTTGAAAACCCTGTTTACTTTACATATAACAGTAGTTTAGTTATATAATATAGACTTAGAGAGAGAGACCTTCTAAAAAACGTTAAAATGTATTACTGGCACACAAAACCGTAAATTCTATGGCTGTTTGTTGAGTTTGTATCTATTTCCCTTTCTATAATAGGGGAATCTAACTTTAGCTACTAATAGTAATAAACCATTTTCTATAACTGTTTACATCTCAGAGTCTCAGCATGCTGTAAAGATTAAATTAATGCTCACAATATCCCTGAGAAGGACGTAGGTAAGTAGGATTATACTCATTTTACTATGAGCCACAGAGAAATAAGATAATTGGGGGGGGGGGGGGGGAGATTTTGGAACAACACTCAACAATCCTGACTTCCAGTCTCCTGATGTAAATTCCAGGAATACATTCCCTCTCTTTGAATGGGATTTTTTTAAACTAATACTATTTTTTAAATAATTTACATTTTCCTTTAAAAATGGTTTAGAACTGTATTGTTATCCCATTAAAGCATGTCATTTCATGAGAAAGGTAAGACTCAAGCTGTGTAATTCCCAAGTCTGTCCAGGGAAAAGGAAATAATGTACTCATCAAATTCAGTAAAATCTATATAGAGATCTGTGAAATCAGTGTAAGTAAATCAGAGAATATTTCTCCATATTAGAGGACAGTAGTGATGGAATAAATTAATTCTACATCTGAAATGTAGTTTATATTGTTACCGCAGTGCCAGCAGGAAGAGCTGTTGCACATAGTCTTGAAATTCTTTTTCTTTGCATTTAAGCAAGTTATTAAGCCTGGGAAGAAAATGCTGTGGTCTTGGTGAGTTTTCTTGGGAGAGTTGTAGCAAATAGCAAGGGAGTTTGTTCTCTACCTCAATTTTTCTAACTAGTGTCAATTCTTGAGGTAAAATTGCTCCCTGCATACCGGGCTTTAGTGTTTTGGCTGAAAGCATGGAAAGACGGGATTGCTGGCGTGCCATTAGTAACCACCTCTGATTTAAGGATCTGTATATACACGTGTGTGTGTGTGTGTGTGTGTGTGTGTGTGTATATATATATATATATATATATATATACACAAAGTGTAAAATAAACAAGTTGTACTACGAATATATCCAGACTCTAAATTGCTGATTTCTCCTCCGATGGCAAGCTGATCCACAAGGCCCTGGTATTGTCTGTTGCTCTTTCTGTTTTGTGACCTAGAGAAATGCATTTTTAATCCTCTGGAGACATTGGTACCTGCCCTGCTTGGCATTCATTGGGCTGGCAGCCTAGAAAATGCTGTTTTGTGTAACAGATGGAGCACTGCTGTGTGTAGTTCTTAGGAAGCGGATAGTTGCTAGACACTCTGGATGATGAAGGTCTTTGTATTTTGTTTAAATTTACCTCATGGATTGGCAGAAAATCTCACTGTGGAAGCAGTGTGCTGTTATCCCCTCCTCCAGGGAGTTATTGCAGTCCAAAGTTTAGATCTAAATATCCCTTTCTTTGTAGTTTAGTCCATCAAATGAGAATTGTTTCTGTAGCTATTCTTCAATTCAGCTGAAATCTGAAATAAAAACTAGTCCATTGCTAGACATGTAACCAGTCTTATACATAAGGCTTTTATTTTACCTGGTTCAGTAACTTGTTGTTATGGCTGATCTAGGGAATCCAGAAAAATGTGATTGGCCGGCTTCCCTCCTGTTTCTTTGGAAGTGGGTAGGAGAGTAAGAAATTGTTTTAGAGCTGACAGTAGGAGAAAGAATGAATGTCTCCTGGAAGTGTGATTGCTATTACTTAAGCTCCTGCCAGAGTGGATAAAAATCAGTTATTAAAATATTGAGTTTATTTGATTTACTTTTTTAAATATCCTTTAAATACACCTATTTACAAATACACCTATTTGAAATTCACAACCCCTGTTAAGGCCTAAATTTATTTATCTACTCACTCACTCTCTTTATAAAAAATACAGCGTGGGTGTTTGTATGTATACTATACAATATTAAAATCATACAAATTTAATACAAAAAAAAAAATTAAGCAGTACGTGTTTTATCCCAAGTTTTAAAGAAAGTCAAGCCACTGAACTGATGGAAGTCACTGGCTATGCTCCTGGAACCAGAGTTTGCTGAGTGCTAAACCAATTTTTGATAGCAGTAGTATCTTCTGCAGAGAGAATATTTTCTTCATTTCAGTTTATTCAACCAGTTCAGTTCAATGAGTAGTTCATTACAATTTAAGAAACCAATGGGGAGTTGAAGAAGCAGGAAAAGCTTGTTTTCCCCTTCCAATCTATGAATAAAAACTAGGGGCGAGAGGCTGAGGATGAGTTTTGAAATCTTGAAGCACATGGTGACCAGACACAATTAGTTCACTATACTACACTAACTGTCTAATAAATCAGCTTTACATGCAAAACGTTTGATAAAAGCATGGGATACATAAGGAAAAAATGTTAGTTTTTAAATAAAAATAAATTAAAATGCAGTGTTTGTGTATGTTTAATTGAATTTCCATGGAAATAGAGATTAATATAAATCACAAAAAATTATTTAGTAAATAAGAAAGTTATCATTCACCATTTTCTAACACCATAAAAATGTAAAAATTAAGAATCTGAATACATGTAAGGTAAGATATATAATTGGTTAAATAAATGTGTATAGATACAGTGTATCCTCCTGGTTAGCAAAAAGAAGCGCCAAGTTTAGTGGAAAGACTAGTTGTAAATCACCATCTTAATAGTTGCCAATTAAAATAAACCTTTCCTTGGGAAAATAACTCAAAGTACAAGTACAAAACACAATTAAAATAGATATAAATCAAGGTTTCCTGCTTGCTGATTTAAATCATGATAAAATTAGTGATTTAAATCCTTTGATTTAAATCAGTTTAGCCTGACTCCGATGTATGAGACTATATAATAGAATAAAGAATGAAAGTAGTAATATACCTGTTTATAAAGGGGATTTAATTCTGAATTTATATTAAAAAATATGCTCTGAAGGACTAGTATTTCATTAATTGAAGTCCTGTAAAAACTCAAGCCAAAAGAAGGGTCGAGGTATGGTGATAGGGATGTGTGTGCAGACTTATGCTTCTGCTCCTTGTGATGTGCCTGTTCTGTGGAGAAATAGAAGACTTCACTTTCCACAGCTGCTAATCTAACGTTTCAAAGTGAATTTTGGGTTCATGAAAAAATTTAAAAAATAAATGCATTGGACTTCAAAAGGCTACAAACAGCTTGTTTCTTATTGTTTTCTAAACTGTTTCCTTTTTTTTTTTTTTTAAGGGAGTCTTTTTATTTCTGCTCTGAATCTTGCACACTGGAGAATTCTTGTTTTGTCCTTGGTCAGTTGCATTATCCTCTTCACTATTTATGATGTTTACATCAAACCGAGAAACAATGTGTATTTTGTGTCTGGACATGTAGTTTTTTACTCTTAGGTGTGCCAAAAGAAACATAATAGTCTCTTTCTGTTATTGCTTTGTGAGCTTTTTCAGTGATGGTAGGCTGGATTGATTTTAAATCGAGATAATTTTAAATCAGCGATGTAAATCACCCAGTTGAGAGCCTCGATTTAAATGATCAATTTTAATCAACTTTATCATTTGTAATTCAATTTTTTCTAAAGAAAGGCACATTCTCATTGGTTAATATAATTATTAAAACATATTGATTTACAACTAAATAGAGGCTTTACACTAGATTTGGTACATCATTTTACTACCTAGGAGGTTACACTATAACCATATACCTTTATTTTAGCAATTATATAGCTTCAGATTCTTATTGTACATTTTTAGTATGTTAGAAAATGGTCAGTGATTAACTTTTTGCTCATGGTTTGTGTCCAGCTGCCTTAGGATGGTAACGAGAATTTAATTAAACACACACAACCTATACTTTTTAAAAAAACAATACAGCTTAAATGTTTTGGGTACATAAATTTCTCTTATCAAAATATGGTTCACATTTATAACTCAATGATTTATTAAACAGAGACTAATTGTAGTAAGTGAATTAGACTGATTATTTCAGGTCAGCCTGGGAAAATTTTCAAATCTGTCTAAATGAAAGTGATTTGGGCTTACGTTCCTACTCTTCTAAGTCTCTTGAAAACGAGAATAGTCTCCTACTTTACTTAGGCTGTCCTTCAAACTTCTAAAATTAGCAGCCCTTAACTAAGAGTTTTTGGTAGAAATTCATGAATTCAGCATATTTAGTTTTTATTTAAATATTTTAAGAGATTATAATTTTAGCCCTTAACATATATTGTATTAATTTCAGATTTCATTTTAAACAGGTTTATTTAAAAAAAGAAAAATCTATTCTGTAAAGAACAAAATTTTAAAAATATTTTTTTTCTTTTTAATCAACTCTGTGGCGGGATTTTGTTTTTTCTGGAGAGGATTTTTTGATTTTTGGAGAGGAGCATATAGGGTTTTGTTATCCCATCAGACGCTTTTCCTTCTGGTTGAGCCGAGATACATAAAAGAAAAGAGGGCAGGAAATTTAGAAACGAGGCAGAAACTGATGTATTGAAATTCTATTTGCCTTTAGTTACTCCAGTACTTGATGACTGAAAGTTGCAGTCATCTGACAACAATTTCTAGGAGGCTGGTGTCCACTTCTTGGCCACACCTCTTCAGTTATTAATAGCTGACATCCTTGCTGGTAGTTTCAGCAGAGACCAAGGACTGAAAGGGTATGAGATTGAACTACCTTTTTAATCCTGGAAGAGTTTCCTTCTAGGTTAGGTTTAGGAAATTCTTCCAGGCAGTAGGGGGAGCTTGCAAAGCTGCTGCCTTGACTCTGCCCATCATATGCTTGGTCTGTGGATATATAAGTGACTTCGATTTTCAGGACCTCACTCTAGCACTTTTCAAGAATATAAAAATGTGTATATATAAAATAATATAAAAATTGGTTGTGGTTTCTGCAGAAGAATTTGTTTTATCCATAACCAAGCTATATAAATGCTTGAGGTCCGTTTAGGTTTTCCTTTCTCACTGGCATTTGTCCCACAAGCTAGTATGGAAATGTTTCTTTTTTCCCCTATTTAGCTTCAGTTCTGTGGGAATTATGCTCTTTTTGTATTATGTGGTTTGGCAATGCTCAGTCTGCATTTTTCTTCTTCCTCTAGAATGTATCTTCTGTAAGAGCATGTGTCCTGATCAAGATTAACTTTGCTTTTGAATCTCTTGAATACAATTTTGGGTGTAACATTCTGTCTTTTAGCCTATTTCTGGATGTTCTCCAGCTTCTTTCAATGAAGAGAACACTGTTGAGCATGCTGAATTTACATCAATAATTTGACCATGAGTAACACTATCATATTCTTTTATGCAGTGTTCCACGAAGCAAGTGTTGTTTCTCATCCTATGAAAGGAGTCTAGACTGAGGAAGTGGTAGATGTAACCCACTTCAGAAGGAAACAAGAGATTGATGTGTGGTTAGTTCCATATTCCACAAACTCTTGTATTTTGAAGTGGGCACATTTGTTAAAATGTACATTTGTGTTCTCACCAGCTGAAAAAATTATTTGTAACTATCAAGTTTCCTTTCCAGCACTTTTCTTTGACTTCATCCTGGCTTGACAACTGGATTCCAGGATCACTACTGTGTTGCCAAAGACCATCTGTACTAAGATGGAACGGGTTTTATTATTCTGTGGGATACTGAAAAATAGTGTTTCTTTGCATCTTGTGGCGAACAGACATAAAAGAATGTGTTTGTTTGGTTAAATGGATTTCTGGTGCAATCAGCCTCTGCCATGTACTAACACCAATAGAGGTGCTAGACTAGAGGCTGTCCTACTGTAGTCCAACTCTCAGTTGGATATTGAGAATATTAAGGTGTTGATATTGAGAAACTGTTGGTCTTGGATCTCTCTTTCTGTGTTTAGACAGTTCACAAAGGCACATTGTAAAGACTTAATTTAGTTAAGAGGATATGGAAATTGAGTTAAAAGATCAAAGGGTAGGAATAAATGGACAGTTTTCAGAATGGATAGAGGTAAATGGTGGTCTATATTGGGACCTGTGCTGTTCAACATATTCATAAATGATCTGGAAAAAGGGGTAAACAGTGAGGTGGCAAAATTTGCAGATGATATAAAACTACTCAAGATAGCTAAGGCCAAAGCAGACTGCGCGGCGTTACAAAGGGATCTCACAAAACTGGGTGGCTGGGCAACAAAATGGCAGATGAAATTCAGTGTTGATAAATGCAAAGTAATGCACATTGGAAAACATCCCAACTATAGATATAAAATGATGGGATCTAAATTAGCTATTACCACTCAAGAAAGAGATCTTGAAGGCATTGTGGATTGTTCTCTGAAAACATCCCACTCAATGTGCAGCTGCAGTCAAAAAAGCAAACCGAATGCTTAATGGGAATCATTAAGAAAGGGATAGGTAAGACAGAAAATATCATATTGCCTCTGTATAAATCCATGGTACGCCCATCTCTTGAATACTGCATGCAGACATGGTTGCCGCATCTCAAAAAAGATATATTGGAATTGGAAAAGGTACAGAAAAGGGCAACAAAAATGATTTAGGGGTATGGAACAGCTTCATATGAGGAGAGATTAGGACAACTGTGACTTTTCAGTTTGGAAAAGAGACAGCTAAGGAGGGGATCTGATAGAGGTTTATAAAATCATGACAGATTTGAAGAAAGTAAATAAGGAAGTGTTATTTACCCCCTTCTTATAACACAAGAACTAGGGTTCACCAAATGAAATTAATAGGCAGCAGGTTTAAAGCAAACAAAAGGAAGTATTTCTTCACACAACGCACAGTTAACCTGTGGAATTCTTTGTCAGATGATACCGTGAAGGCCAAGATGCTAACAGGGTTCACGAAAGTACTAGACAAGTTTCTGGAGGATAGGTCCTTCAATGGCTATTAACCAGGATGGGTAGGGATAGTATCTCTAACCTCTGTTTGCCAGAAGCTGGGCATGGGCAACGGGATGGATCGCTTGATGATTGCCTGTTCTGTTCATTCCCTCTGGGGCACCTGGCACTAGCCATTGTCGGAAGACTGGATAGTGGGCTAGCTGGACCATTATTCTGACCCAGGATGTCCATTCTGATGTTCCTATGAATAACATGAAAGGCTTAGTGTTCTATAATCCTGAAATGTTGTATATGATTCAGAAGGGTCCATCCCTACAAAGCATGTGAAAGCATGTTGGGCAACACCGTGTGCTTTCTAGCAGTTTGGCAGTATTAGCCCTGCCAGCAAGATAGTGATACACAGAGCCTGAAATTCCACAGTTCTCCCAAAAGATGGGCACTATTGATCTACTAGAATATCATGCAGCTAATGGAATTAATTTAAAATTGAATTGCCATACTTAACTCTGAATTTCCCAGAGTTTCTCAGTGGAAGGCAGACACTTAACATTGTTTTTAATATTTAGTTTAATTTTAATAGCTTAAATCTTTTTGGAAGAGGATTTAAAACTTGGACCCCTCATTCTGATTACATCCTGTTGACTAGATCTTTAATAGGATCATGGATTATTGACCTAATAGACAGCTAGCATGTACACCAAGTCTGGGTATGTAGTCCTTTTGGAAAATGGGTTAAAAAGTGTGTGTGTGTGTGTGTGTGTGTGTGTGTGTGTGTGTGTGTGTGTACAATGGCAGATTCTGAAACACCATCTTGACCATAATAAAAAGGCTTTTTGTCCTAGTATGTTTTCTTTTACATGATTTTGCTACATTAGAAACCAGTTTAATTACTTTTTGAATTGAATTTGTTTGTGAATTACCGTAATTCTTTTGAAACATGCAACTTTCAAAAAAAAAATTAAGAGCTATATAACTTTACCGTGGTTGAACCGATTTTTTTTTTAATTGTGCAGAAAAATCCCTACACAGCTCCACAATGATCTTATATGCTCACTTGCTTCAAAGAGTTTTTACAGCTGTGTTACAAGACTCTGACCTATAGGGCTTTTACATTGGAAACAATAAGGGATGCTTGACTATTGCAGTAGGAATGGCGCTGTTCTACTTATGGTCTGTTCTCATCATCTCCAGTATAAAGATACAAAGGCTATAAAAGCTGGTGCCAGGATGGATGGATGAATGAGTTGGGAAATCTTTTTAAAATTACACTGTTATCCAAAGAGGGGGGGAAATGGGGGAAATGACTGTGTAAGTTTAAGTAGGCATCAATGATGTAAAACCCCCTAGTTATTCTTTTCACTGTAAAGCAAATACTAATGTAGAGACCTACACAGAAATTGTAGAGCAACCAATTAAAAACAGATGCCAGAAAGCATTTCTTCTCAGGGAAAAACATAAATGCATGACATGGTCTAGCAAACAAGGTCAATGAAACTAAAGCACTACCATCATTGGAGAAACAATTAGCTGAAATAATTGGCATTTTGGGAGTTGAGTATTCAGTTTGTAGTGTAGAGATACACTTGCATTTTAAGTCAACTTACAGTGCAGTAATGTTCACACTATCCTCTTTGCGTCAGTGGTGCGTGTCATAACACGGAGTGCTTCCACTGACCTAAGAGCGGCAGCGTAGGGAGCCTGGCTGCCCTACAGGCTTCTGGTGGGCTGCCTGCTCCCCATGCCCTCCAGGAGTACAAGGGAAGCCATCCAGGGCTTCTCGCCACCAGGAAGCGTGTTCCAGCTTCTTGGTCCCCTCCCTGCTGGGAGCCAGGTAGCCTTGTCAATTTCACAGCTTAGTGAGCCCTGAAATTGGCAAGTCTGCCTGGCTCCCAGCCAGCAGAGGGCTGCTTGGGCTTCTCATCCTGGCTCACAGCTGGGCGTTGGGTTCAGCTTTCCAGGGGAGCAGGGGCTTTCTTGTGTGTTTTTTGTTTTGTTTTGTTTTTCATGGCTCCTGCAGTGAAATTGACAAGACAGCCAATGTAAGGGATGCAATGTCCACACAGACACTGTTGTCCTAACTACACTGACATAAGCCTTTTCGCCTTTCCTGGAGGTGGAGTTATGTCAGTGTAGTAGGGCACTTACATCTGTGGGAGGAAGGCTGTAATGTAGACACTGACATAATTAGGTTGACATAAGCTGCCTTATGTTGACCTAACTGTGTAGTGTAGGCCAGTCCTAAGTCTTGATTGGCCAAATACTTTTACTCATTTCCCCAAAAGGTCTTTTGTAATTATTTATTTTACATAAGATTTTACACCCCTGGGATGAAAGTGAGTCATGGGGCAGCTTAACTGACTATCGCTTTAAAAAAAAAAAAAAAAAAAAGACAAAATGGACAAAACCGTAGTTCACCGCCAGGAAGACAGTATGGGTGTTGAAGTCATGGCTTTAGAGCAAGCAGACTTGTGTAGACTTTATTGAGCTTCTGGGATATTAAGCATTCCTCTTCTGAGGCATGAGAATGCTTCAGGTGTGAAAGCAATGACATAAATATTGCTTGGTGATACTGAATGCAACAAGGCTTTTCGGGGTGATGTACCTGGCCAGTTGAACAAGATACAAACCCATCGTAGCTGGGGATACAGCCCACTGGGTGCCAATGGTTCATGTGCTGAAAGGCAAACAAAAGAGTTAGTTCGTGTGCAGCGTTTTTTTTTTTCTTTACTTTTGTTTAGTTTTTTTACAAAAATGTCAATTCTTCAAATATAGAGAGGAACAAATTACTAGCCTTGTTGCATTTCAGATAAGCTTTCTTTAATAGCAATAGAACTAAGGAAATCTGCCAGCATGATGCCATGAGTAGAGTTGGAGGACCCATAAAAAGTGTGCCTGAGTGTTCTTGCAAATCAATCCTACTGACTTGCTTTGCTGGTATGCATGACCCTTTATTTTTGAACATCCAGGTGAACAGGCTTATTATTTACAAGAAGGTTTCTGGCATGTAAAACTTTCCTACAAATGACAGTAGCACAGTACCTGAGAGTACATGTTCTGGTGATCCTATCAAAGCAGAATTTTATTTTGAATAATGTATCCATTCATAAATAATTTGGGAAAAGAAAAAGGACTAAATTTGTTAGATAAGTTATTTGCAATGAGTAATCCAACCAAGTGGGTTAGAGGAAGAAGTTGGTGTCCTACAGGACATGTAAACCAATTAAACATGTATTGGAGAAAGAGTTGCAAACAAACAAGCATGAAGAGCAGCAAAAGCCTACGTCCAATACAGATGACCTAGGCAAGGCTGAGAGCTTCTTAATGAGGCTTTGATCCCAAGCCCTTTATCACTCATCAACCCGTAACCAGGGGGCAGGCTACTCAGGAAGACCAGGGCTAGCAAACAGGAGCGGCTAACAGGAGTTTTGGGAGGGAGTTCTCCAGGTGAAGGAGGAGCATACATGTGAGCTTTGGGGTAAGCTTGTTGTCTGTAGTGTGTGTTTGTGGTGTGCTCGCTGCTTGACAGAAATATACTGTGTGGTCTGTTTGTTTGGGGGACCATGTGCTGCGCTTAGCAGCCTGCTAGGCAAGGCTGAGAGCTTCTTAATGAGGCTTCGATCCATAAGCCTTTTAGCACTCATCAACCCTTAACCAGGGGGCGGGCTACTCAGGAAGACCAGGGCTTTAAAAAGCCTGCTCCTTAGTGCAGGAGCGGCTAACTGGAGTTTTGCAAGGGAGTTTACATGGGTGTGTGGTGTGTGTGTGTGGGGGGGCAGAGGGGGCGGGAGCAGGGGCGGGGCTAGATACTTTGACCATTCTTTAAACTTAAAGCCAAAAACACCCCCTAATAAAAAAAACAGCAACAAAGGAGCAAGCTTCAGGAGTTAAAAGATAATGCAGGCAGAAGTCCAGCAACAGAATGGGGGCTGTCCAGTTTATTGCACCCAATGCAGCATGTATGAATACCTTCCCTATGTGCAGGTGGCATATGTGTGCATTTGTTGCAAGGAGCTCCTGGCCCTCAGAGACCATGTACGGGCTTTGGAGACCAGAGCGGCTGAACTGAAGGAGCTAAGGGAGACAGAGAGGAACATAGATGACACTTTCTATGACACAGTCCCATGCCCAGTCTGACAGCCTCTGTGCTATTGAGGAGGATGAAAGTCTCAGGGAAGGAGAACATATAGCTGGAGCAAAGGGAAACGATCCCATAGTTGGGACCCTTCTTCCAGATGTTGTGGTATCCTTTCGCACTGAGGATACCTCTCCAGGGGAGGGAACTCCAATTATTAGGAAGAGACAGGTATTAGTAATGGGCAATTTGATCATTAGAAACATAGATAGCTGGGTTTGTGATGACCGGGAGAACCGCATGGTGACTTGTTTGCGTGGTGCGAAGGTTGCAGATCTCTCGAGACATCTAGATAGTATTGTGTAGTGGTGCTAGGGAGGAGCTGGTGGTCATGGTACATGTAGGTACCAATGACCTAGGGAAGGATAGCGGAGAGGTCCAAATGGCCAAATTTAGGCTGCTAGGTAAGAGATTGAAGTCCAGGACCTCTATGGTTATGGTGACCAGATATCCCGATTTTATAGGGACAGTCCTGATATTTGGGGCTTTTTCTTACATAGGCTCCTATTAACCCCCATCCCCATTTTTCACACTTGCTATCTGGTCACCCTATCTATGGTAGCATTCTCTTAAATGCTTTCAGTTCCACGCACAGGGCCACTGCAGAGTCTCAGTGCGTGGATGAGACAGTGGTGTAGGGAGGAGGGGTTTAAATTCATTAGGAACTGGGGAAACTTTGGGGAAAGGGGAGGCTATACAGGAAGGATGGGCTCCACCTAAACCAAAATGGAACCAGATTGCTGGCACTTAACATTAAAAAGGTCGTAGAGCAGTTTTAAAACTAAGGGATGGGGGAAAGCCAACAGGTGCGGAGGAGCATGTGGTTTGGGAGGATCTATTAATGGAGATTCTCTATGTCCTAGTTAGGAGGAAAGGATGGAAGATGATAAAATACGGGTAGGATCTGATGAAAAACAGTCAAATGGAAAAAAAAGTTCCATTCAATTACATCGTGTAACGGCAGACAGCTAAAAAGTGACAAGTTTTTAAAGTGCTTACATACAAATGGTAGAAGTCTAAATAATAAGATGGGTGAACTAGAGTGCCTTGTATTAAATGAGGATATTGATATCATAGGCATCACGGAAACTTGGTGGAATGAAGATATTCAGTGGGGACACTGTAATACCAGGGGACAAAATATATCAGAAGGCGAGAACGGGTTGTGCTGGTGTGGGAGTGGTATTATGTGTGAAAGAAAGTATAGAATCAAATGAAGGAAAATCTGGGATAGACAGGGATGGTGTTCCTAGCCTCTGTTTGCCAGTGGCTGGGAATGGGCAACAGGATGGATCACTTGATGATTATCTGTTCTGTTCATTCCCTCTGGGGCACCTGGCATTGGCCACTGTCAGAAGACAGGATATTGGGCTAGATGGACCTTTGGTCTGACCCAGAATGGCCATTTTTATGTTCTTATTACTTATGAAGAATAGGTTTCAGGCTTCCATATAGACAGTAATGCAGCTGTTTGAGGTGGGACTTATCACTATATAACTATTCAGGGGCTATTTGTTGCTTGTTAGTTTTAAATTTTTAATTGGCACGAGAAGTTCAGGTAATTTTCTCACTGGTGTCCTAATCTCAGTATCTGACAACAAATCAGAGGGTGTACGCTGTATTTTAAGGATTGAGCATAAAACTATAGCCCTCTGATATTAAAACTTCATGAGTATTTCATTGTGATGCAAAGGTTTCTAGATTACAATGTGCCTGTATGTAAAAGGGAAGTTTCTTTGGTTGAACACACAAATAACGGTGTGTACCAGCCTTCCTTTATGACCTAATCAACTTCTGCTGAATCAAACTTTTATTTGTTATTTATAGTCCTAGTGATTTTAAAACTTTTTTTTAATCTGACCAGTAGAAGTACTATTTTATTGAGTCTGCAGATTATTTCTATTTTCCTCTGTGGCATGTTACCCCTGAAGCTAATGGTGACCATATAAATAACAGCAAATTATTTCATGGCTGATCATTTTAGCAGAAACTTCCAGATCTTTGACTGTGTGTACAACTGTAGATTTTTGGGTGGACCTTGAGCATCACTAATTTTTCCCTTACATCCTAATGAGCTCAGTGGTTTGAGCATTGGCCTGCTAAACCCAGGGTTGTGAGTTCAATCCTTGAGGGGGCCACTTAAGGATCGGGGCAAAATCAGTACTTGGTCCTGCTTGTGAAGGCAGGGGGATGGACTTGATGGCCTTTCAAGGTCCCTTCCAGTTCTAGGAGATAGGACATCTCCATTAATTTAAAAATTTAATTTAAAATTTTTTAAATTTAATCCTCCTCTTGAATGTTTTGAGGGCTTGGAAAAAAAGTATCTCAAAGATGGGATTTTCTGCATATCTCCTTGGTTTTTGAATGGTTTGTAGTATGCAGGAGAAAGGGACATTAAATTGACTAATCAATGTTCTCTAAAATAAATAATATTTGTTTCAGTATTCCCCTCTTCTTGACCACTGAGTCTGATGCACTATGCGGTCCCATTTGAGAGGTGACTAACCTGAAAGAGGCTGATCCAGTGAATTATACTTCTGTATTTTGTACACAAATTCTGACTGAAATTCTGTTACATACAAAGCTCAGACCAGAAACAATTCCTAGAAAGGGAAGTAGTTTGAGCAGTGTTTGCAGTAGACTTAGCATTATAGCCGTGTCAGTTCAGCATTCAAACACCTATCCTCCTAACTCCAGAATACTAAAGGTATTTAACCCCTTTCCATACTGAGCCCCCACTGGCGATCCTGTGGGTCTTGATTAGCTCTGCTGATGAAGTTTAGGTTGGGCTACTGACTTTTTAAAGTGAGTAGACGCACATTCTTCTCTAGTTATTCCCACTTCGTTCACGGCCTTTGCTCTTGTTTCATTACACAAATTCACACAGATTAGACAGCAGTAATCATTTTGATGATGATAACTTTCCCTTGACTTGTGTTTTTCTGGAATTTTGTCTTAAACTTTCATTACTGTTTTTAAAAACTCTGGCTCTGATCCTGCTCCCATTGAAGCTAATGCCAAAACTTCCACTCATGTCAACGATACAGGCTCAAGCTCTTTCTGTCTGTAAAGCATGTTCATGTTTTCTTTGGGAAGTTGTCTACATTACGTGCTGAAATTTAATTGGGTGCTTTCTTTACTAACCAGAATGTCTAATATGTGCCATTAGCGAAGCATTCATTTTCTGATATTTGTAGAGGCAGCCAGTACCATTTAGCCTTGCTGCTTTTTTCAACACTTTCTTTAGCAATAAGGAAAAAACATAAGCAAACAAGATGAGTAACAAATCACCCACACACTGCAGAAAATGGGGGTGGAGGGCTTTTTACTATTTCAAAATCTCTTTAAAAAGCCATTTGAAATGCAGTGAGAGCTGACACATAATTAAACCCCTTCATTTTCAGTTTAAACCAATTTTTATAAAAAAAAATCCTGGGTTTTACAAAAAGCATTATTCTTTTTCCCCCTGATTTTTCACCATACTTTTATTTATTTATATATAAATAAACCTTGTTTTATTAGGAAAATACAATACATTGCATGAGATATATGTATTATTATAATACAGTAGTCTATGTATATGCAAAGCTGCCTGTTGAAATAAGGCTATGTATTAGTCTAGAAGATGCACACAATAAACAAACAGGCATGCACGCAAGCTCTGTAGTGCATGCACATCTGAGCATATTGATGAATTTCATGCCAACCATGTACACATTTCAAGCTGTTAACAGATAACAGTTTAAAGATTTGACACACTAAAATGGGAAGAAAATGAAAATCTTGTGTTCTAGAACACAAGGAAGTATTCAGAAGTTTAAAAAAAACAAAAACAGGAGAAAAGGATGACGTTGAGTGTATGCACTGCATGTGGCCTGATTATTAAATGTAAATATTTATAGGCTAATAGTTCTAAGTCTACAACAGTAAACCGTTCATTCAAATGAAAAGTTTTATTTGGGCATTAGAGATATATTATTTTCTTAAACTCAGAGGTGGCATTGTGTTTTGAGTTGTTTTAGTTCTGCAGCAAACCAGATTGAATTGTGTTCATCAAAGCATTAATCTCCTGAATACTTTTTCTTCTGTCCTTCCATCCACCAAAATAAACCTCAATGTTTACCCAGAAAAATCAATAGTTTTTGCACCGATTTTCATCTGTTTTTGTTGTTGTAGTAATAAATACTGATTAAATTCCAAGGGAAAAAATAAAAACCAAAAAGGAAGAGCATTAAAGAAAAAGACTTTAGTGGTGCCTACTGTGTTATAGTTAATGGCCTTGAAAATATAGATTTATAGCAGTTAGAGATGGTCTGTAGGAGAGCCGTCATAGAGTGTCCTCCCCCTGCCAATATATATTGTTCCCCAAACTAGATTTTCAGAGAATTGGCCCTTTAAAAACTTGAGTTGACAAATATTCATAGGATTGTATATCCAGTTGCATTTGGGTGCATTTAGATTTCCATCACAAAGCACTTGCACAGTCATTCTTTATGCATTATCAATTGTATTTTCTTCCATATTTGCACATATAAACTATCATTTGTACACACAAGTAATAATGCATACTCAAAGGTCTATCAGGAATTTTTTTCTGATACTCAACAAAAACTTTCCATTGTTTAATGTCACCCAGTTACTTTATATCCTAGTAAATAACCCATTGTATTTTGCTAAATGTTAACATCAAGAATGAAGAATTAAACTTCAGATATCTGTAGATGGCTGTAGCCCATTATTACCACCATCCCTTGACTAAGGCATTATAGATGTAATGGTAGCCCCATGTTGCTTAAGTGTTTCCATTATAAATTGCCCTGTATCAGTTGCTCAGAACTTTCTCAGACTTTCATTTTTTTGCTGAAGTTTTCCAGGTCTGGTGATTTTATCTTCCTTTATATATTTAAAAAAAAAAAAAAAAAGGGAATAAGAATGAAGCAGTTATTTTGTTGCTTTAAAGTAAGTGCTGAGTGAAAACATTATTTTTCCTATAATATATATATAAATAAAATGTGTGAGACCACTTGATCACTGTTACTCCAAACTCTATATAGAAAATTTTAAATTAGGCTAGAAGATAAACCATTGACAAAGCTGATGTCTTTCAGTTGCCTGATGAAAATCTGTTTTGATTTAGTTGAGTAATGAGGGTATTAAAAAAATCAGTCTTGTACCTGCATGGTGGTTCAACTTTAAATAATAATAATAGAAGCATAGAAATGTAAGGCTGGAAGGGACCTTGGGGTCATCAAGTCCAGCCTCCTGTGCTGAGGCAGGACATGGCAGGTGTTTGTCCAAACTGTTCTTAAAAACTGCCAATGATGGGGAATTCCACAACCTCTTTTGGAAGCCTGTTCCAGAGCTTATGTTAGAAAGTTTTTCTTAATATCTAACCTAAATCTCCCTTGCTGCAGATTAAGCCCATTACTTCTTGTCTTAGCTTCAGTAGACATGGAGAACAGTTGATCACTGGCCTCTTCATAAGAGTCCTTTTTAACATATTTGAAAACTGTTATCAGGCTCCTGCCCCCTCCCCCCCCCCCTTCTTTTCTCAAGACTAAACATGCCTGATTTTTTTAAATCTTTACTTTTTCGTCTGGTTTTGTTGCTCTCCTGGGAGTTAGGTGCCTAAATACCTTTGATTTGGGCCTAAAGCCTGGAACTCCAGATATTTACCCCCAACTTTTATCATTGATATCCAGATTTGGCCCAGAATTAATTAAATTTTGACCCTGAAAACCATTAGAATTGTAAGCATATGCTTTCCACTTACTAAAATTACTTCATTGTTGTGATAAAATCCTTTGGTGTTGCTGAAGAATGTTGACTAGGGATCGGCAACCTGCGGGAAGCGGCGCGGGCTGACGGATGTGCTGGCCGCCGCTTCCCACAGCCCCCATTGGCCTGGAGCGGTGAACTGCAGCCAGTGGGAGCTGCGATCGGCCGAACCTGCGGACGCGGCAAGTAAACAAACTAGCCCGGCCCACTGGGGGCTTACCCTGGCAGGCTGCGTGCCAAAGTTTGCCGATCCCTGATATCGATGGTCTTCTGACAGCCTGCTCCATCCAATTGAAACTCAGGATGGCAGTAGCTAACGCTGAAAAGGATTACTTTTATTAATGGTGAGCGTACCTTAGAAGACTATAAAGGAAAAATGAACCTTCCTGTCAACATCACCATACAGAGAAAACTAGGGGCTTGGGCTTATGTAAGTCAATGGTGAAAGTCCTATTGATTTCATTGATGCAGGATCCAGCCTCCAGGATGTTAAAAACCTACATGATGCAAACATATTTTTATTAATGAAAAGCCTCTCTTCCCATCTGCCACTTTAGCTTAGAAAGGCAGCATAGGACATGAAAAGGTGCAATGAAATTACTGCTCCAAATAAGGTTGGATTGCAGAAATAGAAGAATGGTGCAAAGCAGCCATGCTGAAAAGTGTCTCCCAGAAAAAAAATCTTGAGGTAAGAGCAGGGCTCACAGAAGCGCACACAGTTTCAAGTGGTGAAAATTGATATCAGCCAGAGTTTCTATTCCAAATACAACCTGGTGTTTAGGACTTTAATGAGAGTGGAAGAAAATTAAATTTAGAACAAATGTGCAGAGTTCTGGCTTTCCCTCTGGCCCAGAATGGATTTATTCCAAGTACTGTAGGCCTGGAGGACATGCATGTAGTATTCAGATGTCAGCCTGGTGCATTGGTCCAAAACAAAATACTTAAAAGGGCTTCAGAACCTTTCCTGAATCCTATTGTTACTAATAAATCTTCTCAGGTACAATTCAACTCCCCTCCCCCAAGTTCATTATTTGACACAGGAATTGAAATATCTTTTTGGCAGCTTCCTAATAAATTTGCCCTCAGGGGTGGGTAAATAGGGGACGCTGACAAGATGATAGAGTGAATTTTTGGGCTAGAAATAACATGAGATGAAGCAGGAATTCTAATGATATTGCTGATTCTGTGACATGGAAAACTGGCCCTGATTAATATGGTGCTGCCATTGATGGATATCTAACAAAACCTCCACATTGTAATTGTGGTTTATATACAGGAGTCTCTTTAGCCCTAGGATTTAAAAATTCATCCAGCATCAAAAACCTGACATACTTGTAAATTACTATTCCCTACCCCATGTACGAGTTGATCCCGTGAGTGCAGCAGGAGCCTAGGAGTCCTGACTCCAGTCCTAGGTTGTCTTGTGACTTAGGAAATTGAGGCACAAAAATGTTAAGCCTGCCAATCTGTAAAATCAGGACAATGCCTACATTTGAAAAGATCTTTGCAATTTTATAGCACCTTTAAGCGGATTATTATACATGTGTATTTTACAATTTCTGCTTTAACATAGTTCAAAACACACGTGAATAACCCAGTACGTACCAGGTGATTGGAATTCAGCCTCTCTTAACCAGAGGGGTGTGTGTGGGTAGGGGTGTGTGTATAAAACCCCAACAACAAACACACAACTCTGCCACAACATTGCTTGCTCACTGTAGGTAAAGATCACCACTCAGCAATGGATAGATTCCTTGTTGGTGGGACCAGGCCTCTGTGTGGTCCAGAACTTTACTCTAATTTGCCAACACGTCTAATATTGCAACTTCCTTTAGAGAACAGGGAGATTCTCAATTTGCTTTTAACTGCATGCATTATTGTTTTTATAGGTTTCTAGGGGATCAATATTTTCCATTAGTTTATATGTAATCACGTCCCATCACTTTTAGAGATCATTTTCAAATGAAAAGACACTAGCATTAAGGGTGGGTGGGTGTTTAAATAACTGCTGCCAGATGCTGAGCTAATTTACATCAGTATAACTTTGGAGTATAGTACATGCAGTTAATGGATATTCCTGGTTCTAGCCATATGCCCCATTATAAGAATAGGGAATATTGACCCCAACTGGCTATATCTTCTCTCTACTGGTAAAAAGATAAGAGTCTTAATTTGTGCCCACTGTATCATCAGTGAAGTTACCTAAAAATTACACAGGTAAATGAGCTCAGAATTTGGTGGTACTTTTGTCCTAAAAATCATTAAACCTTTTTCACCTGGTGACCATGCAAAATACACTCTTTCAGCATATTGTATGGCCCAAAGTGTTTATAGTGCATATAAAATACACTAATGCTTAAATGCTGTATCCTCTAAGGAACAGTTAATAAGAATGCTAACAATGGAAAGCAAATAGCGAGCAGCAACAAAAGATAACCACGCTCCATGGTTCACACTATTGTCTCTTACTGCAATAAGCACTTCTGGAGAGCTCCCATGTTGGGAGAACGAGTAATTTTCTTGAAAACTAGTTACTGATATTACCATTCTTTATTACTAGAGATACTTGTAAAGCCTCAGATGGGCTTTTACTGGTGTATATGTCAATCATTCTATCCAGGAGCAGGTTTGAATTTTAATACAGCTTCCATGACAATATATCCAAAGTTAGTGTTAAATAGCTGGTTCCAGGTAAATTTGTTAGTCTCTAAGGTGCCACAAGGACTCCTCATTGTTTTTGGTTCCAGGTAATTTCATACTGCAATACTTAAATTGCAGTACTAACAAGTGCCACATGGATTTGAACGCATGCACATTTTAAGAGAGACTATCCCAAGAGTAAATAGCTCAATCATTCTTTGCAGCTAATTGGCAAAAGGTAATATTGGGAACAGTTGTTATACCATACTTCCTGGTTCTTTATTTCCCCTGGAGTTAAATTTAAGTGCATGATTTCTTAAACTTGTCATGACTTTTACTTAATCTGCAAATAGCATTAGTGCCAACAGTTGGGAAGAGCAATTTAATGTTCTCATTGTTCATGCAGTATATTACAGTGGTATTTTACTACCTGTTGTTGTTACTGATTCCATTCATTATCTTAGGGAAAAGAAATGACATTTATTTCTAATACAAATGTACCCAGTTAAATACTACTGAATTAGACACCTAATGTAGGAATAATCATGGAACTTGGCTTTTATAATAGCATAGCTTCGATTTGTATAGTGCCATTTCTCTCTGAGTAGCACTGAGGGTAAGTAGGGCTAATACTGCAAACTGTGGAGTCTCTTCATCTTCCATTGAAGTCATTTGTACTTCAGAGACTGAGAAATCTGAGCTACAGGGTTTAAGATCTTGCCTGGAATAGCTTGCGCTATGGACACTCCTATTCCACACTGAGAATATGCTTACCCTGCAGAGAAAAAATGTTAATTGGGGTTTAAAAAATGGCAGTGAAGATATATCGCAGCTCAGCTTTTAACTCTTGTTAGTAGTTGAAGTTCAGTCTCTGAACTGCTAACCAAAATTAAAAGCTGAGCTGTTGTTTTCACTGCCATTTCTTAAACCCCAGTTAGCAAACTCAAGTTAAGAACACACATTTTTTTTCTGCCATGTAGACAAAGTGTCTAGATGCAGTTTAACTTAATCCACTTTTGGAACTGGATTAAGCTACAGTGCAAAAAAGGCAAACTTAGTGCAGAACGAGTATCATCATGGGAAGCTATTGTACTTTAAATTCCCATTCAGCCTATTTCACAATAGCTTCTCTATGTAGATGAATTCTATGTGACTTGCCCAGGGTAAAAGTGTGAGACAGTAACAGAATCCAGGTCTCCTGATTCTCGGTCCAGTGCTCTGTCCCATGCTGCTGCTTTCCTCCATCCCTGCTGATGTTACAATTGATGGAACATAAACACATGGCTGGATAGTATAATCTGAAGCACCAATCTTAACCTAGCATGCAATTGCTCTGTGTAAAATCTGGAATGGATTCTTTGGGAATGGTCTCGTCTTTGGCTCAGGAGGCTTTGGGTTAGATTCCTGAAGGAGTTTGTGTTAAAGTTAGGATGCTGGTGCCTAAATCACTGAGATTTAGAAACCCTAAATTAGGCACTCAGGCTCCTTATACAGTGAATAAGACAGACCTCTAAAATGGGATTCACAAAAGCCAAGACATTAGGCAGCTCCCTGCCTAAGGTAGTCAGTGGGAGATACTGAGGGGAGGGATGTGTCCTAAGCTTGACCCTTCTCAGGGAGTATAGCACCTAATCTGCACTTGTGGGAGGTGTGTATCTCTGCTTGGGGTTCTCAGCTGTTACACTTCTAAGTTAGGTGCCTATGTACTTTTTTCCCTCTTTTTAGCCCTGGGGTTAGGAATCTCATCTGGGATGTGGGAGCCCCTGCTTCAAGTCCTTTCCAATGCCCGAGGAAGAAAAAGATCCCTGTTCAAACCCTGCCGCCTCCTTGAGCAGATGAAGTGGGGTTGTGTTATTACTAGGGGCGCCTGATCTTGGGACTTAAGCATCCAAGTCTCTTTATGAATCTAGCCGTCTGATTCTAGGACATTGCATTTAATAATGAATGTTGTACTACTTATGAAGCATTATTTAAAAATACACCTCTACCCCGATATAACGCTGTCCTCGGGAGCCAAAATTTTTTACCACAGTCTAGGTGAAACCGCGTTATATTTAACTTGCTTTGATCCACCGGCATGCGCAGCCTCCTCCCCCCCTCTTCCCCCCCAGAGCACTGCTTTACTGTGTTATATCGGGAAAGAGGTGTAATTGAGTCAAATACTGCACTCTGAGTTTATAGGCAAAGGTTGCAAGTAAGTGTGAGATTTCACTGGAGTTACTCCCCATGTATAGCAGTATAAGGGAAACAGACTTAGGATCTAGGTTTTTCTAATGTTGTGTGATAAATTTAATTCAACACTGTGCCAGGACAGAATATTTAGCATAGTTCCTCAGTGTGCCCTGAAGAACCTAGTTAGTATCCAGCCAGGGAAGAAGGCACCTACACTGACTGCTGTTTCTGCCCTTCATTAGTGACACCATCCAACTATGCAGTTAAGCAGGTGTTCTCTTTAAAATACATGTATAATTCAAGACACCTACCCCAAAATAAGCTTTATTGCAAGAAAAGTGTTGTCATAGTGATACAGACCTACAAATAAAATAAACTCACAAACAGTTGATTTAAAATGTAGAAGGGTTCTCTTCCCCAAAAACTCAGAGTGTAACTTGTAACTAATCTTTGGTCAGCACAGCTACATGACTGAAATAAACCTGGAGTCTGCATGTGCTTTGGCTGCTCACATAATGAGGTTCTGTTCTATGACGAGTTACAGGCACCAGCAGTCCAAAAAAAAAAAAAAAAAAAGCACCATGGCGACATACATGTAACACAGACTGGTACAACATTTTAAAAAAATTGCTAAAGAAAACTAAATGTCATGTACAGACATCTTTCTTACAAAATAGGCTAGGATAAAATGAGGCATATGGTGTATAACTACAGTATTAATGAAACTTCTAAAAACATGATTTCAAATATATTTTCCTGGTCTGCACTGCGTAATTAGTTTGCACATATGGCAGTCCTGAAACAGCTCAATCCTAGTAAATGCACCATTAATCCAAGCCAGCACCAAACGGAGTGAAACATCAGGTGTTCCCTTCAAAGGAAAGACTTTTTTTTCTTCAGCTGCCTACAGTAATGCAAGTATGTAGAGCACCTTTTGTGAGAATGAGGTGTTGTGGTAGCACATGTGGTACCTTGAGGTTATCGGAAGGAAATACAGTACAGGTTGGCCTGCAATGGTAATGGTATCACAAGCAGTCAAGGTATTTTGCTACAGTGGTTGTGCCTCAGCTTCCATTATTTCAGGTGGCTGATACAGAATATAGTCCTAGTGACCGGCAGTGAAATATGATCATCTTTACAGAGCCTAATATTGTAATTCTAGTCATTTAAAACTTTTTTTGAATACTCAATGTTTTTGAAGCGTACTTTTCAATGTCTTTTAGAAGATGGTATCAGAGCTGGTAATAGCATGCAAATGTTTTTTAAAAAGTATTTGGACAACTGGCACACAAACAAAAGGAAACCTTTTTCAAATCTACTGGATTTTTTTTAAGAATACCTCTAAAATAGCTCAAATTTATAAATCTAAAGAAAAACAAATGTTTCCCTTTTGTTTACATAGTTTGTAATTTCTCCATATATTACTGCATTAAAATAAATAAACATCTATATTTTTTAATTAGCACCTATAGCAAAATACCCAAAGTGTTACAGACTGCTCACAGGAAAAAAATTGTTCACATTTTTGTGCCATTTAGTGCCATGTGTTGACCTCTTGAACTTTAGTTTTAATATACTTTAAATTGAGGTTATATAAAGGATACAGTAACCATGGTTGCCCTTGTAATCAAACTTTTGACCATGGCAGAGTCAGTCATTCCTTCTGCCAGGGTCATTCTGCAGTCTTGGCAGGATGGAAAGATAGGTCTTTTTTTTCTTTTCTTCTTTTAAGTCATTGACTCCTTAAAGCTTTTGAAAAGTAGACATGCTCAGGTGGATAAATAGATGAACAGAAGTGATTCAAGAACTGGATTAAGTCTAGAAGAGGTGGCTAATAGAGTTCAATCCACAGTCTCATTTGGAGCACTTCTCCAAGCTCTCCTAGGAGGTAGTTGTCCACATTACTGTCTTCCAGTTTCTTTAGCTCCTTCTTCTTGTATAGAGGAATGCTAGTGATTTCCAGTGTGTAAGTGCCTGGCACTGACTTTTTCTTAGCTGTGTGCAGATAACTAAGTCCATCCCTCTGATGGATTTGAAAGATGCCATAGTCATTGCCGTGGGAGATGATGTAGCGGACATGGTTCGTAAGGGGCTGTATGGCTGGCATGAATTCTAGAATGTGTTCTTTGTTACCAAGTCCAGAGAAGTTCAGCCTCATCTTCAAAGGAGAGTCAATGTCTAAACTTTCCAAGCTAATCTGCTCAATCTGAAGTGAAAGAGAAGGAAAGGATAGTTGGTGAGAGACACTCTCTATATTATTCCTAAAGCAATGCAAGTTAGTGACTTTGATTAGTAACAGTTTAATTCCTCTCTCAAAAACTGCAGCTGTGAAAGAAGCCATTTATAAATCCTTTCCAGCTGGGAGATCTACTCAGTTCCACATAACACACCCTGTAAATCTTTAAGGCTTCTCACATGGTGCTGTAACTTTAATTATTCTGTAAAACCCAAGTCCACAAAAGGTTCAGATTTCACTCTTGCCTAAGAGTTGACATAATTTCATGCTTGCTCCAAAAAAAGTACTGGTTTAACTCTGCAGAAAAGAAATGAGAAGCATCCCACTTTCCAATCTGATCATACTTCCATATGAAAGATTATGGAACCCTGAACCGCTATACTGGAAGTTCTTTGAAGAATGTTTTCTGTACAGAAGCTTCAGTGAGAGTCTACATCCCGGCATTATGAGAAACTACGTTCAGCAGCTGACAGAGATAAGAGCAGTGGAAAAAAAATCTGCACTACTAGCAAATTGATCCTCCCAAAGGGGGAAATTTTTGCTTTGATGTAACACAAATGGAGTTAGTACAGGCATGAATTTGTCCCACTGTGTTTGATGTGACTATATATAAGGGGGGGGGGAAAGATTAATTTATCTAATAGCTTTGTTATAACAAAAAGCAGGTGGTTGTAGGTGAAAACTGTTCTTTATCTAATGAAAGAGCTATAAAAGGCTGTGACTTCTTTGGGAAGCCTTTTCCTTGCTTTTCTCTTTTTGATAGATCTTTACTTCTCAGGAAATGACTGGGTTACCACTGTTCTCACTCTGCTGCACAGCAGAACTTTACCAGTTCAAGTCCTTCTGCAGCTATAACTGGGAACAGGATGCTCTCAAAAAGGGTCAAATCCTATCACACTACATACCATTAAGCACTGTAGATTAAATCTGTGGTTAAGTAAAGCAAATTGAGGGTGGCTGCAGGTGCTGTGACAAGGTGTTCACTGAACCTTGGACATGCTGCTAGCCAACAGGACCCAGACGATCCCAACTTAGATTTTGTTTAAACAACAACAAACAACCCAAACTCTGTTTGCTGTGAAAATTCCAAAGTGAAATTAGGGGATTTCACATAAGGCACCAGATAACAATATGGCTTACTGCCATGTGAGAGCTATAGTAACGAGACTAGGGTACAGTGAACTAGATGAAAAATTAATGCTGTATGAGGGAATTTTTTACTTTATTTGGAAGGTGCTTGTATGTTCCACTGCCATGAATGGAACATAAGTAAATGGATAGCTTGGTAACAAGATGAACACACTAGATAGGAGTGAAGTAATGGACTAGGGGTACCATACTGTTACCAGGTAACTGTTTGTACATCATCATCAGAAGTATCAAGTACAAGAAACCACTTTTCTCTTACAATTGTTAATGTGGCTAACTGATCCTATCCCCTCCCCCAGATATAAATGAGGAAATTCATTCTCCTCTTTCTGCCACTATTTCATGGGATGCCTTAGCAATAACATGCTTTATATTAGACGTGCACAAAAGGCTCTTCTCTTCGCCGAGATATTTAGATGTTTTCATTCCACATTCTACTTTCTGGTCACTATGCCAAGTCCACACACAACTCCTTGTAAGGCAGGGATGGCAGCACTAACAAGCTCTTCAGAAACTGCCATCAAAGCTAATCCTTGGATCAACATTGGAACAATGCTTTAGAATGCTATGCAACAGCCTTCCTCTTCGGGAGTGGTGGAGACCACTTCCATGCTATGACCAACCTTTTGTTGACCAGAGAGTGGAAATGCTAACTCCTTGTGTCAGGGGGGTGGTCTGGCTGAGGAGCGCCACAGTTTGCTTATGTAAGAAACTTAGTCACTACTATCATATGTAAATCTAGCAGTAAAAACTTACTTTAATTGTCCATAATGCTTTTCATCTTCAATCAGAGCCCTTGTAAAAACTATGAGAAGATTTATATCTCTTGGTTGCTGTTTTTTTTTTTTTTTTTTTTTTTAAACCAAATCAATAGTTTCTCATTACTGCAGCTTTCAGCAGTTGGATTAGTGCCATAAAACAACATCCTGTAATGCAGATAACCACTGATTTTCTGCATGATGCTGTAAGGGGTAGGGGGAAGCTCTTGAGCAGTACACACTGCAACGGGCAGTCTGTCTCCCAAACTGGCGCTGCGTAACCTAACAGATGTGCTTTTGCCCTAAGGCTTCTTGGTACCTCAATAAAACTGGACAACAACAAGGAGACATGCCCAAAATACATCCTATGGTGGGAGTCAACCACTGATCCCCATCTCCATTTGTTAGAAATTCACTAAGGAAAGTCTTGAGCCTGATCCAGAAGTATGGTTCTCTGATATTGGCAATTACATCACAATATGATTAATTTACCCTTACACACATATACAAATAGCTCAGGTTTAGAAGCTAATCATCATCTTGTAAAAACTCGATGGCCACATAAGCCCACACTGTTGTGACTACAGAATGCTGTACAAGATACTCATCTGGAACTTCAAAATGACTGTGGTGATAGAACTTCACTCCTCCTTGTGTCAGCTGTGTAGTGTTTGACATACCATGGAGTAGTTCTGATTCCAGGACTGTTAAGTATACATATTAGCTAATTCGTTACAGTATTCACTCACCTCTGCTTGCTCAGTTTCATTCACACTTCTTTTCTTCCTGCTGTTTTTATTGGCGTAGCCATTGATTTTGCATTCATAACATGCTTCAGGGGACAAAGCATTTTCTTCATCTACATCTCCACCCAGAGGGAGATACTGGCCTTTGTTAAATCCCATTCCTGAGACACAATGGCTGTTGAATAGGGATGATCATATGAGTGACCCATTTCTCAAAATGTTCATAGACAGATAACATTTTTCTTTTCACTTCAGTTTTATGTCCTCATTTAGATGGAGGTAAGCCCACATAATCCCTTACACTGTTACACAATATCTCCATTTTCCCCCCCAAGATGTCTGCGGAATAATATTTTAAAATTTGTCCTGTATAGTGTAACATGCTCAACAAAGGATGGTTATAGAGCTCCCTAATTCTCAAAACACAGAACACTAATACATTACAAAGAATATATTTCCAACAGGACATTTAGCATCCAAAGTAAATGTTCTGACTACTATTTCAGGCCAATGGGCTATTATATTCAGTTTGAATTATTCATTCTCTCTTTTTTCTGCTTTGTCTTTGGGTTGATCAGTGCAATAGAAATTCCTTACTAATCATTGTAAAGATGTTTCTTCAAAGGAAAAGTACAGTTAGATGAGGAATATCCTCGTACCATTTGGGAAAGTGCTCCAAATACACAATGTACTGCCATCAAAAGGGGAAATCACAGCTATTACTTAATTTTGCTCATATGCTAGATGTAAAACAATGCTCTTTTGCAGTGAACACACACAAACCAATACTTTGTTTCCTATGTACCACAGATATATAAGGGCAATTCGTTGTTCTTATGTACAACCTAAGTACATGGGTGGTACACAGAAGAACTATGCAGATAGGCTTGGAATTCTTTCCCTAACCCAGAAGCAAGGCACATAGCACTGGTGCAGTGTCTCCTCAGTGACTTCTGCAGCACCCATGGCCTGCTACATGACCCTGCAAGGCAGGTCAGGCCAGTGGATCTGCATGGCTCCAAATGCACTGGCCTTGCTCCATTTCCTGGCTTGTCTTTGCCTCCACTTTCTTCAGGCCTACTGTAGAGACTGCCATAGGGTTGTATGGACCGTAGCATGCAGAGGTGTTGGAGGCCCTATTTGCTCCTGCACTAGTTCTGTTGCCAACTGAGTTTTCTGCAGCTCTTGCTTTGGTAGCTCTTGCTTTTTTATGGTGACCACTTATTACAATGTGTTATGCAATCATCATAAGTGTTATGAAGGAAGAGTGTTTGTAAGAGGGAGAAAGAGACTCACCCTTGTCCAACTCTGTAGTATCCAGGAGGGCAGCCACAGAGATAACCACCTTCTGTGTTGGAACAGCCGTAATTGCAGGGATTTTTCGTGGAGGAACATTCATTCACATCATGGCACGCACTAGAGAACTGGTCATAAGAAAATCCAGATGGACAAGCGCACTTGTAACTTCCAAGTGTGTTGTAGCAGGAAGCAGTGCCACAAGCATTAGGGTTGGTACATTCATTTTCATCTAATAAGCAAAATAAAAGATTGTTTATCCCGATGAGAAGATACCATCGTGGCAGGTTGTAGTCATAAACAGCTTATGATTTCCAGGGAGGGAAAAGTATTTATTGCTAGAATTTCTAGTGCCCCACACAGGGCCTGGGCATGTACCAAATGTAGTCCTTCCCAATTTACAACTCTTGACTACAAATGCAAGCTGTAAGCCTCCCCTCTCCCCCTGACATTCAAGTTAACCGAGGCTCAGCCTCCCTCATACACCACTGGTCCATCTAGTCCAGTATTCTGTCTCTGACAACAGCTAGGTTTCAGATGCTTCAGAGGCTCTCAACTCTGTTTTTTGGAAGTAATAAACTCAAATTTCCATTGAGATGTTTTCAGCCAGTTCAGGATCATGTTCTTTGTTGTTCTTTTTCTTTTCCCGGTAACACCACAATTTCCCCTAGGGTACTATCAGGTGAGGATTAATCTTAAGTGGAGAAGAGTATTTTTGTGGCTTTCCCGCCTTAAAATAAAGCCATTTGAGTTCATGCAAAGACTAAGTGCTTCACCCATAATTGTATTGGATGATCTTAACTATTTTACTCTGGAGGGGGTGGGGGATTTAGAATATTCTAAAAGAAACCAGTGCTTCTCTCACACACAGTATTAATGGGATGGCTGTTTGGGCATCTCATCATCTTCTCTTTCATTTGTTTTGACCGGCTATTAGTAAACCCTTACGTAAAAAGAGCGTGCACACTGAGGGATAATCAAGTAAATTGTCCTCATCTGAATTTTATGGAAACTGGGTGGTTCTCTCTCAGAAAAGACTGCCAGCAGTGTCATTCTGATCTGCCACATGGATTGTTGCGCAAGTCACCGAATGTTCCATCCATTGGATACAGAAGTCAGTCTATCGAGGTAGGTATCTAGCCCAATCATTGCAGTATTGGAGTGCTTCCCAAGGATTATTCTTATAAAACCTTTGGGAGGTAGGGAAATACTAACATCCTGATTTTACAGCTGGGGAACTGAGTCACAGAGCAAATAACTGACCCACTCAAACACACACTGCAAGTCACAACCAGAAATTTCATAATCTGTGCCTTAAAACACAAGGCCATCTTTGCTCTTTCCTCACTGAGAGTGAGATACGTTGGTAGGGCAAGCTTCACTAAACATGACTCTAGAATCCTTGTTCACAATTTACTTTGTATCTCACTGGAGAGAAATTAGGTGAAACCAGAATCCTGCATGAACAAGTTAAAAGTATGTATACAGATATACTATATCTCTGTTCATTAAAATATCCTAAACAGCAGATGGTTTTAAAAATGCTTCAAAAAATTACATTTGGCACAAGTTTATTGGGTATTTTATTGCTATGTTTAGCAGAGCTGGAATGTTGCCAACAAAAGCACATTTGGTAGATTTGTAACCAGGTTGTGTTGTTCTGATATAATTAGATCTGACATTTATATGTGGAATGTCTTTCCTAATTGGGAAACCAAATCAGATATACAGAAACAAAATGAACAAGGGTGAAAAAGCTGTTTTTATAACAAAGTAAGAATTTCTCCATGTCTGTGCAGCTGTGGTATGCAGACAAATTACCATGTAATAGAAGTTAATCTTATCGTTTACATTGAGGTGCACCACATGAAGTGATTCCATAGAAAAATAACTTTTGAAATTGCAGTGTGTAGGAATAATACTTGAAGTAATACTTAGAAGATTGTTTTAAACATTGTCATAAATTTAGCACTTTTTTGATCCTTCACTTCCCTCTGATATATCCTGTTGTAGATCTATATTAGGTCATTTTAAAGCATATGATGATATGACTCTTTACCATAGTTGAGAGTCTCATTAAATTTTTAAACTGAATTTTCAAACTATTACCACAGTAACAGTAGTCAAATCATGATAGACTCAAAATGTCCACTGGAGAGACCAAAATGCTCTACAAAAAGCAGCAGCAGAGCAATGGAAATGATTCAATTATTTGTAAATCCCTCTCCCATCCCCACAAAAAAAAAATTGACAAGGTCCCTTAAGCTCTAAACTTTTTGAACCTAACTGGTTTCACATATGAATGGAGTGTTCATGAATAGCTAGAGACTATAAATATATCACGTGAGTGAACTTTTATTAGGTTTCCCCACTTTATTAGGTTCTCTACTCCCTTTTAGGATGTTAAATAACTCCTCACTGAAAGTTTCTCAGAGCTCTTTCAAATGGTATCTAGAGAACTCATTTCCAGATCCTAGTGCAGTCTCTTGAACTGAACATTGTTGCTGTCCCATTTCTTTACACCTCTTCTTGCTGTTCTGATGTCTGGCTTTGCAAAATTGAAGTTTCTGGTATTTTAAAAATCATTTTTGGTGTCATTTGTACACTAGTTTTTAAATTTCCCATTTCTTCCTATAATGCGTATCCATTTTTGTAATTTATAAAAACAATGTGAAATATTTAACAATCCTCCAGTTTCCTATTTTCATGCTATTTGATTCTTTTATATACAGTAAAAGCTGTTTTATCCGGCATGTTGGAGAATGGGGGGTGCTGGTAAGTGAAAAATGCCGTTAACTAAGAGGGAGGGAGTTAGTTTGGATGCAGGAGGGGGGTGCAGGCTTGGGGAGGGAGTTTGGGTGCAGGAGGAGGCTTGGGGCAGGGGGTTGGGGTGTGGGAGGAGTTGAGGGTTGCCAGATTCAGGAGGCGCTCACCTGAGGTGGTTCCTGGCTGCTCCTAGGTGCACAGCAGGTGGCTCTGTGCGCTGCCTACTGCCCCTGCAGCTCCCATTGGCCCTGGTTCCCAGCCAATGGGAGCTACGGCGGCAGCACTTGGGGCGAGGCTCCACACTCCGGTCTCTCACTCCCTCCTGCACGCAAACGCCCTCCCTCTTACTTAACTGGCAACCGGCCTATAAACTGAAATTTCAATGAAGATCAGAAATGCTGGTTTATAGAGCTTTCTGGTTGGTGAAGTGCCGGATAAAACACCTTTTATTGTAAAAATGTAAACTTTTATTATAAGTGGATACCTTAAACCTACTCGAAAAACTAGCAATCTGATCAATATAAGCATTTCTGAGATCCTTCTTATCCTTTAAATTAAATGTGGTATACTTTATGCATCTTTGGGTCTTTAGAAAGTGAATTGTGTGCAACTATTGGCCTGACAGTCCTGGATGCTAATATCCTCTGTTTCTTATGAGAACAGATACAGAATGGGCTGTGGAATATGAACCAAAATACTTCAAATGGCTAGAATAACTGCCTCTTTAGTCATTCACATTCAGTTCTTGATTTCTGTAATAGACTGAAAACACCAACTCATTCCCTATACCATAGATTAGTGGTTTTCAAACTGGTCTGCGGTACCCCTGGGGGTCTGCAGACTACATCTAAGAAGGGATCCACACCTTCATTCGAAATATTTTAGGGATCCGCAAATGAAAAAAGGTTGAAAACCACTGCCATAGATTACCAAACAAACAGATGCCAAATGGTAAACCTTATGGAAATATCATATAGAATTGCTTATTAGTTTTCTATAGAACTTTTTGTAACTATCCGGCATAATTTTTTTTTTTATCCCTGCTACAGGATGGTTTTTAAAAAAAAGCACAGAGAGGGGTGACATTTGTACTCATTTCTGTCAGATTGCTATAGAATTTACATTAAGCCATACTGCTTTCATCCATCCATTCCAGATAGGATTTTTACATAAGGAAAAATCTCTTGCTCATTATAAACCTTGGGATCGATTTAGAAGTAAAGTTATATTCTTATGATGTTATGTAATTTCATCCTTCCCCACTTTTAAAAAACAGTTTTTCTCCCAAAAATATTATTGAGTAGGCACTGCTGACCTTACATTTGATCATCTTTCCTTCCCTTCTTGCCCTTAAAAGATATATGGATCACATCATCTATTTGTTTTTGTATTTGAAAAACGTGGTGTTCTATTATGTTTTTATTGTATTCTTGCTAATTGTGTTTTACAGAATCCTGAGTGCGTGGGGGAGAAATCCTTATAGTTAACCTTTCTGTCTTTATTTAATTTCATTTGCTTCTATTGCTGCTGTATATATCAACTGAAAGGTTTGTACATTTGTGGTTATCTGTGTCTATTAAGTCAATAGCTGTAAAGCGCTAAAGTACTAACTATATCTTAGCAAGGGCTTTACAGGCCTTCCGTGGAAATCATCTTGAATTTCTATGTCTTTTCCTCCCATTGCAAGGCAGTAGCAGTCAGCTGACATGATTATATGTAACTATACCCCTTTCAACTTCATAAGTCAGAGAAGGGCTACACAAGTTTAATGAAGTGAAGTAGGTACCGCTGAACCTAAAAGATGTTCATAGGGTTTCTGAAAATCGGAGCATTTTGTTATTGTTATGTAACTTCTGGACTACTGCATCAAAAGATTATTCTTACCAACACACTGATTCCACTGATAATGTTGAATGTACCCTTGTGGGCACCCACATCTGTAGCCACCCAGAATGTTCTGGCAGCCATGTTGGCACCTATGGTTTCCATCACATTCATTCACATCTGCCAAAAAAAAAAAAAAAACCCAACAAAATGTGGAAGAAGAGATGGTTGCACAAACTGCCGACAAGTAAGCAAACCAACCCCCCCACCACCACACGCAACTTACTTCAATAACTGTAATTAAAGGACCATACTTTATCCATAGAAGATTCTTCACCCAAGCTTGATGCTGCAGCCGTAATTTGGCTCCTTACACACACTAGTAAGTTCAGATGAAGCTTATGGAAATATTTGCTTTAGTAAGAGTTGCAAGACTGGGCCCATACACGGTAACTGCACATGGTGTATTTGGTGAATATTGGATACATGCATAGGTCCTGACCCTGCAAAGTGCTGAGTGTTTCCTGGGAGGCCGGTGTTCAGACCTACCAGGACTGGGTTCTATAGGGCACAATCCCCATGTTTTCTTGACGATTTGTTACTTCAGTAACTATGTTTCTTAAGATAATTATTACATCCATTAAGTGTGATTATCAAGTTATTTAATTGCTGAATAAACTATCCAGCGACTTGAAAAACATTGAATGCGCATAGGACAAACTGCAGGGTTTTCAATGTGCCATGGAGTCCAGGAACTCAATACAATTTTGAGAAGTGCTTACATGATTTAGGAATCTAAGTCCCATTATTCAAAAGTTAGTCAGGCACATAGGCTCATAAGTCACTTGGGTGGTTTTTGGAAATTTTACTCTTATGACCATTGTTTGCATCTGCGGTGCAAATCCAGATTTATTTATTTATTTATTTATTGCAGCTTTCATTAGAAGCTTCTTGCCTATGTTCCAATATGCTCTCTGAATTGAAAACAAAGCCTTTGAACATAGTAATGCATCTGTGATGTTTTGCTTCAATAGAGGGGAACCTAAGAATGGCAGTTGTGAGGGAAGTGTGCAGGAATTTGCAGGACTGCTATGCAGACTTCCACAAACGCTGCAGAACTCTTAAACTATAGCACAATAATTGTAGATCTAGAATCATTAAATAATATTATCAGAACTTTCTCCAGAATTGGGACAAGACTTTTCTAGACTGCCAGTCACAAGAGGGATTCTAAGGGTACATCTACACTACAGGGGGGAGTCGATTTAAGATACGCAAATTCAGCTACGTGAATAGCGTAGCTGAATTCGACGTATCGCAGCCAACTTACCCCGCTGTGAGGACGGTGGCAAAATCGACTTCTGCGGCTTCCTGTCGACGGCGCTTACTCCCACCTCCACTGGTGGAGTAAGAGCGTCGATTCGGGGATCGATTGTCGCGTCCCGACGGGACGTGATAAATCGATCCCCGAGAGGTCGATTTCTACCCGCCGATTCAGGCGGGTAGTGTAGACCTAGCCTTAGTTTTTCATTATGTTTTTTGGAACATCCATGTCCATTTAAATTTCTAAGTTTAAAGTAGAAATCTTTGGGCATACATCTAGTTTCCAATAACTAGCTTTGCAAGGACTTTTGCTGTTGTTGCTAGTTTGAAAGGCACTTAGAAATACAAACATGTAAGATAAGGACAGAGGTGGTCTAATTTGTCTACCTATACCCAGTAAGGAAAGCCAAATTAAAAGGTTCCCGGGCTATGTGCGAAGAAAAGTGAAGGGAACGGCCATAAGGGAAAAGAGAAGGCAAGAAACCACTTCCGTATGGAATTCTCCTATTTTAAAAAAAAATGTGTATTCATTAAAAGTTTCACCTAACAGCAAGTTGTAAGCAGCCTAACAAATGTCAGGGAAAGCATACTGTGTTCACTAGAATATCAAACTCCCAACTAGATTTCTGTGTCTTGTCATTAGAAATGTAATTTACTACACGTGATCTCCAAAAATTTGAGGCAGACTTGCAGCACTTAAAACTCAAATATTTTGTGATGATTGAACTGCAGTCTTCTTTAATTACTCTAGCTTTTGTGTATTTACCTTGTAATTGTGTAGTATTTACGCTGTAAAACCCCCACACTTGTGTAAATAAATGGCTAGCATCATATTCACTATGAGCAAAAAAGAGCACTTGCATGACATTTATCTTGTAGAAAAAAAGGGGTGAAACATTAGTTTAGAACACCTTAACATGTTTATGTAAGACTCTGACTCTTCCTATTCTGGACATTTATAAACAGTGACTGGAAAACACTTTTCATCATATTCTAAAAAATTTTATTGTCGCACATTTCAAGCTAAAACCCTACCCCAGGGGCCATGCATATTCCAAGATTCCTGTGGAAAAGTGCTTCAAAATCCCAACTTTCATATAAAATAGAATGTTTCTAGTGCTTATCATTGTGAAGATTATAATCTGTTCAATTTTTTCAGATTAACGGATGCAATGGTGCTTGCAGAGAGCCTAAAATAATAGCGATGGAATTTGGCATTTTTCCAAGACGCCAGAGAGTTCAGCATGTCTGCCGTGGAACTTTTCACTTTGCTGTTTTGTGCTGCCCTGTTGGGATCTGGCTGCAGCTGCTACCTATGCTCTAATTTTCCTACAAAGGAACTGGTTTTCAGTTCGAGCTTGTCAGGAAATTGTTTTCCCACTTGGAATTGGGATGGCAAGTTGAAATACCATATTTTTGTGAACAGAAAATTGGAAAAAATGTTGGTTTGGGTCAACTGAAACTTTGTTTGAATTTAAATCAGTTACAAAAATTACTCTAATTTGTGTAAATTTTGTCTTGAAACAGAAAACAGAAAATTTTCCATTTAAAAATGTCAAAATGTGGTGTTTTGACAATTTCCAAACTGAACATTTGTTTGAGTTGCGAAATTGAAACCAAAATGTCCCTGTTAAATATTTTCACTGCTCCATGGAGCCAGACCTGGAGTCCAGCTGCTCCCAGGAGTGTAGGCAAGCAGTTAGGCTGCCTGAAAAAAAATGTGCAGTAACAAAGGAAATAAATTGCTCCCCACTTCCTTGGTGCACATGGGAAGAGGGCCTGGGAAGCTGGTTCTGAGCAGGGCAGCGATTGATCCAATGGGAGTCTATTTAACGCGTCTAGTCTAGATGCGATAAATTGACCGCTGAACGCTCTCCCGGCGACTCCAGTACTCCACCAGAGTGAGAGGCGCATGCGGAGTCGACGGGGGAGTGTCAGTAGTCGACTCACCACAGTGAGTAGATAGATCTAAGTACGTTATTCACGTAGCTCAAGTTGTGTAAAATACTCTTCATTCCTGCCCACCCCCCCAGTGTAGACCAGACCTTAGCTTTAGAAATAATAGTCATACGTGTCTTTTTTGAGTATTTTCAGTGATGAGATAGACTGGGTGTGTTTGCAGGTTGGCGGGGGGGGGGCAGGAATGAAGGGTATTTTATGGAGATAGTATGCATTACTGTTGCAATAGAATGTGGGGGCTACAGCTAGTGCCTGTTGTTCTGCAGAGTACTCAGCGTTCTGCTTATGATACTACCTGCAAATTGAACTGTGAGTATGTACAACAAAAGAGTAGGCTAAGCAAATTGTCAATACAAATTTTCTGAACTACAATCCTGTTTTTTTTTTTTTTTTCCATATGTCTACTCTAAGGCTAACGGCCTGATGCTACTACTCATGCAAATACTCCATTTGACCTCAGTATGACTACTCAAGTAAGAAAGAACTGCAGATTTCTGCCTTAGCAGAGAAGGTATAGCCTTCAAAATTTACCTTCACAGTTTAATCCAGTAGAATCCAGAGAGAAGCCTCTCTGACACTCACAGCTGAAACTTCCAGGAGTGTTTTGACAGATTCCTTTTGATCCACAAAGTGATGGCTGTGAACCACACTCATTGTTATCTAGAAAAAAATGCAGTGATTAAAAAAAAAATGTATACAGGTACAGGAGGAGAAAGAAAGTACATAAGGGATGGGGTTAAGAGGTTACACATACAGAGTAGTTTGCACCTACTAAACTTGCAAGTCTAATTACTTAATTTGCAGATTTAGAGCCATAAGTACTTAAATATTTGTGCTTGTACTGTGATTCAGTCTCTGGTGCAAAATACAGGTACAGACTGGGTGAGGAAAAAGGAGGATGGTCTTTTGAACATTTGGCCCACTGTACACTACAGATGAGGATGGCTGTAATTGGTAAGACATATCTGCAATGTTTTTTAGAAGACATCTGTAGCTATCAAGGGAAAGAAAAATATCTTTAATCTGTTTTTGATTGCTTTTTTTTAAGTCAGATTTTAATATTTTACCTCTGTCTCTATGTGGTTACATTTAGAAACTACCTTCAAATAGTCACTACAAAAATGCTTATTGTAGTTGAGCTTCAGATATTTTTGCTTTTCATAATTATTTGCCTTTTTGAACTACTGAGAAATAAAATACTCTCCATCTGTGTATTCATATTAAATCTGTGGTACAAAATAAATCTATCAAAAGGCTCATATTAAGTATTGCCCTTGTTTTTATAACAAAGAAAAATGTACGAAAACTTTGTGTTGAAGTGTTCTTACCAATACAAGCAGTATGATGTTGAGTGAAGCCTGGTGGACATTTACATGTGAAGCCCCCAAGAGTGTTGACACAGAGGAACTGGCAGTTGTGTTGTTTGGTTTGACATTCGTCAAGATCTGAAAGTAGCAGATTTATCTTAGTAAGACTCAGTGAAAAAGATTTAACCATATTTGTTCTCTTTAAAAAGATCATTTGAAAGTACTTCCTTTTTAACTTAATAATTTTTTTATCACTTGAAGCTTAAATCTGTATTCATCAGGGAAGTACATGCTGGAGCAAGTTAAATAGTGTTATCCCTGATTCTCTACTCTTATTTACACTAGCATAAAAATTGGTGTTAATACAACTTGAAGTTAACAAAGTTACACACGTAGAACTAGTGTAATGGAGTGGCAAATCAGGCCTCTTAGCCACTGTAGTGAGGCCGAGTGGTAGAGTGAGGGACGATTACATTCCCTTTGGATGGTGGAGCCTAGATCGCCCCCACCCCCCCACCCACCCGGAAGTATAAAAGGCAGGCCTTGCAGCACAGTTGGGGCAGAGCCTGTGGAGGAGGAGGACGCTCCACCCGTTCCGCTGCGGCCCTGAGGGGAACCTATGCCTGCCTGTTCCTGATCCCCAGAAGCCGACGAGGACTGTCCCAGAGTGCCTGCTGCCGTGTACATGGAGGAGCCAGAGGAGGCCTTGAGGCTACAGGTACAAACCCCGGGGAGGCAGGAAGTGGCTCAGGGACAGCCACGGAGCAGCCAGCTGCAGAGCCAGGCATGGCTCCGTCAGCGTGTTGCGGCTGCATCCCCGCCGATGCAGGGGCAGCCAATCCTGCCTCTGCCAGGGCCCTGGGCTGGGACGCGGTGGAGTAGGGTGGGCCTGCGTCCCCCTGCCACCCCACCCTGGGGTGGCTGACTCCCTACACTATGCAGGAAAGCTCTAACCCTGAGGAAGGAGCCTCCCTTACCGGCTCACCCCCATAGGCAGTTTGCTGGCTGCCTGAGCTCTGCCCAGACCCAAGCCATAGACTGATAGACTCTGTTTAAGGGCTGACAGCTTGAGCCATCCAAACTCAGGCTATAGCCTGACAGTGACTAGTGATTGCCCAGCCCTATTGTGGCTCTTGACTGTCCTGCAGACTCTGGTCCTGGCCAGACAGGACCAACCTGAGTGGCCTCCCTCCGAGTGGGAGAGCGAGGGACCATTACAGCCACTCATTTTCTGACCATTGTGCACCTAAAGTAAATTAGCATTCGCTTCCTACTGCAGTTGGAATTGGTGCAAGGCTTTTTCTGAGTCATTCTACCGTTTTTTTTTTTAAATCCAAGTTATACCTGTTTTATACCGAGTTGAATGCCGAATTCCTGAAAGTTGTATGCCACTTATACCTGACATGCAACATATACCACCTTCTATATCACCACTGACTTTGGACCAGAGATTTCCCTGGGAGCTGCAGCTGTTATATCACTTCTTGGAGTTGAGGGTATTTATTAGGGCTGTCAATTAACCACAATTGAACATTTTTAATCACACTGTTAAACAATAGAATACCAGATGAAATGTATTAAATATTTTGGATGTTTTTCTACATTTTCATATATATTGTATTCTGTGTTTGTAATTGAAATCAAACTATAAAGTATTATTATTATTCTAAATATTTGCACTGTAAAAATGATAAAAGAAATAGTATTTTTCAATTCACCTCATACAAGTACTGTAGTGCAATCTCTTTGTCGTGAAAGTGAAATTTACAAATGTAGATTTTTTTGTTTGTTACATAACTGCACTCAAAAACAAAACAATGTTAAACTTCAGAGCCTACAAGTCCACTCAGTCCTACTTCTTGTTCAGCCAATCGCTAAGACAAACAAGTTTGTTTACATTTACAGGAGATAATGGTGCCCTCTTCTTATTTACAATGTCACTAGGAAGTGAGAACAGGCATTTGCATGGCACGTTGGTAGCTGGCATTGCAAGGTCTTTACGTGCCAGATATGCTAAACATTCATATGCTCCTTCATGCTTCCATGCTGATGATGCTCGTTAAAAAAAATGCATTAATTAAATTTGTGACTGAACTCCTTGGGGGAGAATTGTATGTGCCCTGCTCTGTTTTAGCTGCATTCTACCATATATTTCATGTTATAGCGGTCTCAGATGATGACCCAGCACATGTTGTTCATTTTAAGGACACTTTGACAAAACGCAAAGAAGGTACCAGTGTGACATTTCTAAAGATAGCTACAGCACTTGACCCAAGGTTTAAGAATCTGAAGTGCCTTCCAAAATCTGAGAGGGATGGGGAGTGGAGCATGCTTTCAGAAGTCTTAAAAGAGCAACACTCTGATGGAGAAACTACAGAACATGAACCACCAAAAAAGAAAATCAACCTTTTGCTGGTGGCATCTGACTCAGATAATGAAAATGCATCAGTCTGCACTGCTTTGGATTGTTATCGAGCAGAACCAATCATCAGCATGGAGGCATGTCCCTTAGAATGGCGCATGAAGGGACATATGAATCTTTAGCGCATCTGGCACATAAATATCTTGCAACACTGGCTACAACAGTGCCATGAGAATGCCTGTTCTCACTTTCAGATGACATTGTAAACTAGAAATGGACAGCATTATCTTCTGCAAATGTAAACAAACTTGTTTGAGCAATTGGCTGAACAAAAAGTATGACTGAGTGGACTTGTAGGCTCTAGAGTTCTTTACGTTGTTTTATTTTTGAATGCTGTTATTTTTGTACATAATTCTACATCTGTAAGTTCAACTTTCACGAGAAAGAGATTGCACTACAGTACTTGTATTCGGTGAATTGAAAAATACTATTTTGTTTTTTACAATGCACATATATAAATACAAAGTGAGCAGTGTACACTTCGTATTCTGTGTTGTAATTGAAATCCATATATTTGAAAAAGTAGAAAACATCCAAAAATATTTAAATAACTGGTATTCTATTATTGCTTAACAGTGTGATTTAATAGCGATTAATTTTTTTAATCGCTTGACAGCCCTAGTATTTATAAAGTAGCCATTGCTAGATGTAACTGACAACTTTCTTCACCTTTACATGTCTTTCCATCCTCTTGCAGGATGTAGCCACGGGGACATGAGCACTGGTAGCTTCCTTCTGAGTTCTTGCAGATAAAGTTGCATGGTTTTGGAGACTGGGAGCATTCATCAAGATCTAAGTAGGAGAATCAGTAATTAGTAAAAATATTCAGTTACTTACAAGGATGCTACTGAACAGCTGCACAAATCTCTAATTTTTCCAAATTATTTTTATATTCTTTCCATGCTTCCGAATTGTCCTTTTCTTTACAGATGCAAGCTACCAATGAAATAACCTGAGGGGGTGGATAACTGAAGCAACAGTGCATTCGCTTAGAGGATCAGCTAGAATAGTGAAACTAATTTCTAAAGACAAAGCCTCTTACTTTATGATCCCTTTAGTCTTAATTAATGGTAACTTCTGACATGTCCTTTGGAGCAATTAATTATTAGCCTCTACCTGCCAAAAGCTTATTCTCCAAACCATGATTTGTCTTGTTAGTGGCCAGTTCAGTGGTATCTCATTCATGTTGTTGCTGAAATACCACTAGGTTAGTTGGACTGTAATATCCTAAATCAGGTCTCAGAGCTCCCCAAAACTAAATGTGAAGACAAAACTGTATTTTGTGAAGAGAGATAATTTTTGTATTCTGAGGCTTTAAAGAATTTACCTGGGAATTTCACTATGAAAATAAACATTTCATTTAAAAAAAAGTCTTGGATTTGCAAAAATATTAAGCATTACAGTGATAACCTTACCCACACAGGATGTCCCACTTATTTCAGTGGTGTAGCCAACTTTACAAAAGCATCTGAAGGAACCCATTGTGTTGATGCACTGGCCATTTCTACACAGATTTGGCATGACCTTACATTCATCAATATCTGGAGAGGAAATATAAACATGTCACCTTTTTAAAATATGATAAGCAGAAGCTCATTAGTATCACATTTGAATGTGGCATCTACAGTCTAATTGAATCTAGAAACATCTAATTTTTAAAACCAAGCTCATTACCCTCCCCCCCCCTTTTTTCTTTTAATTCTCTCACTTGCCTTTTTTGAGAGCTGATAAAATGATCTTGTTCTCAGTGATAAACTCCAGTTTGCTGACCCTGATGGAATTACAGGACATTGAAACAGTACTGGGTGTATACAGATTCCTTTTTTACCCTAATATTCTACAAACTTTCCCACCACCATGCTTCTACTACAAACGCGTATTCCTTACTTTGTCGTTAGAGATGGGCCCAATCCAATCACCCTCCATATTTTTGTTAAATTCTGTTCTACATCTGGATCTGAACTCTGTAACTTGTCCAACCTAATTCTCTTGCTGATGTGCTGAGAAACCAAGCTCCAGTTTTACGAACTTAATTTACACAATGTTTATATTTAATAGAAGTGGATTTTCTTTAGATTGGTTTGACTTTCTTTTAACAATCATAAGAATTAAAAACACATGTTTATGATTTCTTTGTAGAAATACGCAGATCATACAATGAAACTATTGTGTAGCTACAGGTTTCAGCTGTTGATGCCTTTTGGCTCATGTATATATGTTTTGTAGCATGCAACAGCTTCTAGATCAGAGGTGGCCAATAATTTTCTCAGGGGGGCCACTCCACGAATTTCGGTAAGTTGTCATGGGCCGCACATTTCTACTATATTAATGGAGGAGGTGCGGGGTCCGGGAGGGAGTTTGGGTGCAGGAGGGGGCTCTAGGCTGGTGCAAAGTGCTGGGTGCAGGAGAGGGTGAGGGGTATGCGCTTTGGGAGGGAGTTTGGTGCAGGAGGTTGGGGTATGGGAGGGGGTGCGAGGTACAGGCTCAGGCCAGTGGCTGCAGCCGGCACCTATCTGCGCACCCTTTGGGGGGAGGGAGAGCAGGTCTCCGTGCGCTGCCTGCACCCGCAAGCACAACCTCCAGTTTCTGGCCAATAGGAACTGTGAGGATGGTGCTGGGGGCGGGGGCAGCACATGGAGCCGTCTCCTTCCCCCTCCCAGGGGTGTGCAGAGACATGCTAGCAGCAGCCCGCTGCTGCCGGGAGTGGCGTGGGGCTATGGCAGGCAGGCAGCCTGCCTGAGCGTCCCGCTGTGCCACAGGACTTTTAGCGGCCTGGATTCGGAGATCGCAAGGGGGAAGAGAAGGCCAGACAGAAATGTTAGATGGGCCAGATCCGGGCCGCAGGACATATTTTGCCCACCCCTGTTCTAGACAGGTTTTAGCCTTTCAGTTTTAGTCATCGTCTCCTGTTTTAGGACTCAATCCTTGCTTATATGAATATTCCCACAGCAGGCACTAGGTAAGGATTTGTAGGTGCTGCCCATTGAAAAGCATATGAAATAAACTATTGGATGTATAGAAAATACCAAGCCGAGCAATTCTGCAGTAAACTTCAGAAATGCTGGTAACTTCAGCTAAACATCTGAGATTTAACAAAGCATGGTACTTTCTGTGTTATCTTTGTCTATTTCCTCTCCTCTACCTCTTTACCTGCTCTTCCCACAATTACCTCTTCCATCTGTTGTATATCCTGGTCCATGTGGACAGAGTTTCTTATATTGGGTGGTTCCTGGCAGTGGACAAAGCTCACACTGGTTACCCCAGCCTCGCCCTCCATCACAGCAGCACTCTGACTTGGTGACAAGGTTACGGCTACTGGAAGCCATCTGGCACATTGTCTGTAAAACTTCAGCAAAGCAGAATCCTTGGCGGTTATCTGAAAGGAGAGTGGAGGGGCCAAGAAAGGATGTGAGCTGGATGTGTATTAAACAGGAAGTCTCACTGATACTATTATGGTCCATTATTGTTACATATAAATGCTTTTAAAAGTGAACTAGAAAAAAACTGCGGTGACCCCAGATTTATGTGCTGAGTGACTCTTATAGCAACCAGTCTTTGGGAAGCATTTAGCATATTAATATGGTTTATCTTACCTTACTCTACAAATACTTTGATAATCTACTGCTCTTAAAGGGTTGCTAGGACTCCCAAGTGAGTCAGTGGTTACATGAGACCTGGTATCCGTTATGTCTCAGAATAATACATCCTGGAGCATCCCCCAGTGAACCTGGCAGAGCAGCCTACTTGTGTGAATGATAAAATAAACCAGCAAAACTTAAGTGTAAACATGGCCTTAGCATGCTAAATATCCCCCAATTAGCATATTTTTTTTAAACAGAGGATACCGACACTAGTAATAGGTCCAGTATCATCTGCCTGATTTGTTAGTTAAAATGGACTGGATTGCCTCATTGCAGGTTATTCTCTGAAAGTAGCTCTTTCACTGGTAAAATTTTTCCTTTCAACGTAAAAATCAGCTGTATTTTACTAAAAGTGATACACCATAGATCATATTCATTCCTGGATTTTCACTGGCTTGTGGAAGCATAGTATCTCCATCCTACACCTATGCAGTGTAAGAAAATCCATCAGGAGGGATGTTGAGGAAGCAGAGCAAATTTTAACTTGTTCTCTGCTGGGAACCCCCAAAAGACACAGGGCTAAACTGATTCAGATGAGTGGTTCCTGCTGGTGCGGCACTACTCACATCTTTTATATTTGTTCTGTTAGATACTGTGAGGGAGGACAGGTGACAGCAAATTGCCTGATCGTCCTCTGTGCAAAGCTACTGAGGAATAGAATCAGCAGGTACAAAGAGCTAAACTTACATTTCCCTGCATAAGTTAGGGTTTTTTTAGGTATGCCTTTATTGTTCCACTTAATTTGAACCACCAGCTAAAATTACACCATGATATTAAATGGTCTCCTCATTAAAAATATAACCTGTATTGCAGCAACTTTAGAGAGATTAACAAGATCCAATTTGGTTGGAAGAGAATTATTTTCTGTAAACACAGTGTATCTGTTTATTAACAGATGTTCCTGACTTAAAGCTTTCACATTTCACCGTTTTAAAAAGGAAGCTACAAATCTTTATTAAGGAAATTAGGTAACTAATTGTGATATCCCAGCATACATCATGTGGTGACGTCATAGCTACCATGAAATATTGCTAGAATGTGGACCTGAATAATGGAGCAGCAGATTTTTAGTGTGGGGAATAGTTTGAAATGTAAAGTATTTATATATTTTATTGAATATTACTTCAGTCCTTTAGGGAATTACTTTATAGCCTTTACCTAATGGCCACTTATGCATCCATTGTTTAAGGCAGTAAGGATTTTTTAATCACTTTATGAAAACTGATTTTAATAATTGTAGATATACAGAAATTTTTTCCAGAAACCTGTAAATGACTTATGAGCCTAACTACTGATGGGTTTCAATGGGATTTAGGCTCCTCAGTCATTTAGGTGCTTTTGAAAATTTTTACCCATGGTCATCTAATTAAATTTACCAAAGACAAGCAATCATTGCCCTGTTCCCTCCCGCCCCCTAATTTTATTAGTCCACATTTAGCTATCTTGAAATCTATTGGATTTCAATCAGTTCAAAATACTGTACAGAAGGCAATAAAGTCAAGTGCAGTTACACTGATTAAAGCCTCTGGCTATCAATTTTAATTCTGCTTATGCTTAACTAATTTAAATATCAGTAAAACTTTACACCTGTGACTGAGTTTTCCTACTGTGGAGCCATACTTTGAAAATGTCAACATGATTCACTTCTATATACTAACTAAGAAATAGCTGAAGTCAACTAAATAGGTATATTATGCAAGAAATGTTGAAAGCTAGAGCTCATTGAGTACATGCTGACCTGGAGTTCATACAAAGCTTTGATTCATACGTAAGCTAAATGGAACTCTGCCACAAGACTGCACAATCTGATCAGCAAATGTATTGGGCTTTAATTCTAAAGAAATACCCAGCACAATGCATTGCAGTGATACCTTGACCCTAAAAGCACTGAAGGGAAACAGCACCAAGCAAACTTCCCCAAAATGTAATTTTTGAAAATATCTGTTCATATATTTAGTTCAAAAGAGCAGTGTATTTCCTTGGGATTGATGTTGGGCTGGGATTAATAGCCTGAGCCATCCTCGTTCCGTTTGGTCACTAATCTTCAGAAGTGCCCTGCACCTTGAATGTTACTACTCTTTTATGGAATCAACACTCTGTTGATAACAATTTACATGAGAACTGGTTATACAGTAAGTAGGAAAAAATATCACAATCCTTTTTTAATGCA